>NW_016107316.1:3329288-3382154 GCF_001604975.1 Cebus imitator
AAAAAAAAAAAAAAAAAGAAGCAAAGAGTGCATGTCTCCTAGCCCAGTGTGTTTAAGGACGTTCATAATGACCCTGTTCCCTGAAAAAATCTATATGCTGTTTATTAAATGACATTTAAAGATAAGAGAAGTTGAGAGACTTTTTACTCCAAATGTGTAACTTACAAGAAGTTGGCAGGAATAAACTTCAACAGCCTGAGGTCCTGCCTTCTCCAGCAGTGCTTGGTGACTGAGGTGCGACTCTGTGGACCCAGAGCCACTGGGCTGCATGACACACAGTCATATTTAGCCTCCCTGTGGGGTGCCCGGAATACAGGAATGAGTGAGGGCAGAGAGTCTGCCCGATGGAGCTGAGAGACGTTCATTTCCTTGTAGGCACAGAGTGCGTGCCATGGGGGCGGCGGGGTGTCCGTGGCCACTTCTGGGCCTCCTGACCCGTTCCACGGTGACAATTCCTTCTGAAATGTTGTCTCACTTAAAAAAATTTCCTACATCCATACCATACCTGACCCTGTTCTAGAATGGCTCTCTGTGTGTGTGTGTGTGTGTGTCTGTGTGTGTGTGTCCAGCAATGTGTACATGTGTTCTTCCCTTGGGGATAATTAATGTGCAATTTGACTGCTGTCTTGTATTGTGCAAAGCAGTTCATACCACCCCAAACGAAGCAGGGCAGTTTAGGGGCAAGAACATCAGCTTGGGCATCAGACACGTCTGGGTACATACAGGTCATGTGACTTAGCACAGTTGAATAGCTGTGGGCCAATCACTGGATCTCTGTGAGCCTGTGTTTCCTTATTTGTAAAATGGTCTACATGTGACACTGTGGCACCCCTACACAAATGTTTTTGGAATGCTATTGTGTCCAGGCATTGCGCTCAGTCCTTGTCAACCAGTTCTGTACATATTAAACCTCTCAGTATAAGCGCAGCTATAGCAGGTGGAAGAGAAGCAAACCTGAATTTGGAGTCATGAGGCCAAGGCCTGTGTGCAATGTGACCTTGGCTGAGTCATCCAACCTGAACAAGCCTCAGCTTTTCCCTCCGGTAAAGAAGGTTGATAAAACTCGACTTCCAGAGTGTTTGTAAGGATAAGTTAACTCTGAACTAGCTAGACTTGCTGAGTGCTTGTTAAGGATGCGTGGAACCCATTCTGGATTAGTCCTGTAGGTCCTGAGAATCCAGGCAGAGGAAAGGCCTGGAGGAAGCGCTGAGCCCAGACGGCGGCTGCCTTGCTCATCTCTCTGCTTCCCCCATCTAGGTGGTAGCCGAGTGGACAACGAGGAAGAGGAAGAAGAGGGAGAAGGAGGGCTGGAACCAAACAGCCTCCCAAACCCTTTCCAGCTGCACCCTCCGCCTGAAGGATGCTGCACAACAGACGGTGAGCTCTGCCAGCCCCTGGCCGGGTAGTGCCCACTATGTTGCCCAGAGGTAGTGGCCGGGCCAGTGGCTGGACCTGTGACTGTGTGCTGCAGGGGTCCTCTTTGCCCTTCCTGTGCCCTGAGTTGTGAGCTGTGCCCGTGGGCCCCCAGCAGGTGCTGGCCCGGCCTGCCCTGGTGAACCAGGAGCTCTGAAGACCCCATGCTGGGATGCTAAGGCGGCCTCTGTGCCACTCTTTGGACAGCCTCAACTTGACCAGTGGCTTGGGAGCCAGACATTCATTTTTCTGTGTTGGTTGCTTGGAAACGAGAATATATTTTCTCTACTCAGGCCTGTTTGCACAGCATATTGAACTCAGAAATGATTAGGAGAGAGAATCTTGCTTCCTATTTTATTTTTATTTATTTATTTATTTATTTTTTAACAGAGTCTCACTCTGTCGCCCAGGCTGGAATGCAGTGGTGTGAACTTGGCTCCACCACAACCTCTGCCTCCCGAGTTCAAGCGATTCTCCTGCCTCAGCCTCCCGAGTAGCTGGGATTATAGGCACCTGCCACCATGCCTGGCTGATTCTTATATTTTTAGTAGAGATGGGGTTTTGCCGTGTTGGCCAGGCCGGTCTGAAACTCCTGAACTCAGGTGATCCACTAGCCTCGGTTTCCCAAAGTGCTGGGATTATAGGTGTGAGCCACCTTGCCTGGCTGGAGTAATCTTTCTTACTTACCAGTATGTCACTGTTGAACAGGCAGATACACATACTCTCAGGGTCCCTGTGCAGTCAGTAATGGTACAGTTTCCCTGTTGAGAAACTGAGGCATGGAGATGCTGGGTAGGTGGCAGCTTAGTCCTGTGCCGAGAGCTTGTGCTGTGCACTCGGAGTTTGGTGCACGCCTCTGACTCTGCCACCCACGAGCCACACAACCTCTTTGCTAGTGAGTTCATCTGTCCTGATGCCATGCCAGTCAAGGGGAGAGGCTAGTTAGTGGTGAGAACATCAGCTTGGGCATCAGACAGGTCTGGGCACATGGACGCCATGCTACTTAGTGGATAGTTGAATAGCTGTGGGCCAATCATTGCATCTCTCTAAGCCTCAGCTTCCTTATTTGTAAATGGTCTACGTGTGACACTGTGGTACCCCCTACACAAATATTTTTGGAATGCCTAATATGTCCAAGCATTGTGCTCAGTCCTTAGTTATTTAAGATAGCTAACTGGTTATTATTACATTAAGCAGTAATTGAACTAATTATTGAAGTCTTTGCTCTGAACATCTGGAGATAAATAGGATGAGAGCTCCCTGCTTGATGGGCGCTATACAGGGAAGCGGTTATTTTGCACACAGCTGGGGACAAGCAGGGCTGCATGGAGCAGAGGAGAGGCTCTAATGCAGGTAGAGAGTTTTGGGAAGGCTTCCTGGAGGAGGTAGCCCTTTGGGTTTTGTTGGATTAGTACAAGTTAGCCAGGAGACTGTGTAGGGGTTGGAGGAAGCTGGGAAGTTTCAGACAGAGGGAACAGCACGTGCAAAGGCTTAGTTGGGTGAGATTACAGCTCGTTGGAGGGAATTGCTAGCAGACTATTTAGGTAGGTGCCTGAGGTAGATTATTAGGTAGGTGGCAGAGCCAGGCTTGGAGGAGTGAGGAGACTTGGTGTGAAGGCCCACGCACCCTTCCTTGGGGCCTGGACTTGACCCTGAGCATGATGACTGGCATGGGAGGGACCCAGCCCTCGCTGGGCTGCTCTTCCAGGCAAGGGCAAGTCAACATGGTGGTTCCTAGTGAGGCAGGACTCTCAGTGTCCAAGTGTTTAAAAGGCCACTGAATTAAATGGTAAGAGGAGAACTCTTCAGCCAGGCATGGTGGCACAAGTAGTCAAGTCCCAGCTACCAGGAGGCTGAGGCAGCAGGATTGCTTGAGCCCAGACTTCGAGGCCAGCCTGGGCAACATAGCAAGATCCTGTCTCTTAAAAAAAAAGTTAAGAGGTAAACTCTCCAATAGTCATTATAGCAGTTTTCACAGAGTTTCCAAATAAATATGGTAACCACTGTGACTACTCATGGCCTATATCCCCCCAGCTTTTCAGAAGGCATGGACCACACCGGGCTGGGAGGGACCCAGGTCAGAGAGTTAGGGGACCTCTGGAGCTTGACCTCGACCTCAGGGAATTGGCTTCCCTTCCCCAAGCCAGTCCAGGGAACTACCCTGTATTAGTCCATTTTCACACTGCTGATAAAGACTTACCCAAGACTGGGCAATTTACCAAAGAAAGTGTTTTCGTAGACTTACAGTTCCACATGGATGGGGAGGCCTCACAATCATGATGGAAGGTGAAAGGCACATCTCACATGGCAGCAGACAAGACAAGAGAGCTTGGGCGGGGAAATTCCCCTTTTGAAAACCATCAGATCTCATGAGACATAGTCACGAGAATATGTCACAAGAATAGATGGGAAAGACCCGCCCCCATGATTCAGTTACCTCCCACCGTGTCCCTCCCACAATCTGTGGGAATTGCGGGAGTTACAATTTAAGATGAGATTTGGGTGGGGGCACAGCCAAAGCCTATCATGCCCCAAACCTAGGAGTCAACTTGGCCCTCCCTCCTGGTCCACCTCTCTGTAGCTTGCAGCAAATCACTCAACCTCTCTGAGCCTCAGTTTCCATATCTTCAAAATGGGAACAGCCACACTTTGCTGCAGGTGGTGAGATGAGAGCTTTGCAGAGCCTGCCTCACTGGTGCCTGGCGTGTGGTGGTGCTGGCCGCACGCCTGTCAGCGTCTTGGCCCCATATGTGTTGCCTTCTGCCCCCGCCCAGGGGCACATGGGAAACCATGGAGCAAATGCGTGGTGAACGGGTAAGCCCCGCACGCAGGAGGAAAGTCTTCATGACGGACTGTAGAGCTCTGCTGGAAGGCCTGGGCTTATCAGGGCTCCCTCTCTGGTCTCAGGTGGGAGCTAAAGCTATAGGAAGTCCAGGAGATGGGGCTGGGTGTGCCCTTACCTGGGATAAGACCCTGGAAAGGCCTTACCCATTTTAATCTCAGCTGATTCTCTCTTTTTCCTTTTCCCCCAGATATTTGTAGAAACATATTATTTGAAGAGGAAGTATATTTATAAGCTCTAAAATGCAAAAGATTCCAAAGGGCATGGAATGTGGGAGTCTCCGTGCTCCCGGCTGCTCGTGTCTGTGTCCTGAATGCCAGTCCTCCCCACAACCCCCTGTAGGAAACCGATGCCATCATATTCTCACTCTTCATTTTTCATGTTGGCTTCTTTCTCATCCCTGTAAAATACAGCACGTAAGAAACATCAGGAGACCCCCAGTTTCTTATGGATTTATCCTGTTTACGTTTCAATTGGCCATCATGTGTTTAAAATTTATTCCTGTTAAGCTTCATTTGCACATTAATGTGGATCACATGGTGACACTGATAGACAAATAATGTGTGATCTGTGTGTTGTGGGTAACTATGATTATAGTTTTTTTTGTTTTTTTTTTTTTTTTGAGATGGAGTCTCACTCTGTCGCCCAGGCTGGAGTGCAGCAGCGCAATCTCAGCTCACTGCCATCTCCGCCTTCTGGGTTCAAGCGATTCTTGTGCTTCAGCCTCACAGGTAGCTGGGATTGCACCACCACGCCTGGCTAATTTTTATATTTTTAGTAGAGACGGGGTTTCACCATGTTGACCAGGCTGGTCTTGAACTCCTGACCTCAAGTGATCCACCCTCCTCAGCTTCCCAAAGTGTTGGGATTACAGGCGTGCGCCACCATGCCCAGCCAAGTATGATTACAGTTTTATCTCTCAGGATTTAATTTTGAGGTTAAGCACACCCAGAGGTACGGGTCTCTCCTGAGCACACCCAGAATGTTTGCTCCCTTTGCCCCTGTGCCCCGCTTCTGGAAGCCCTGGGCAGCATGTGAGCCCTGTCCACTCCTCCTAGGGTTCTGCCAGGCCGGGAAGGACCTGCGCCTCATCTCCATTTCCAACGAGCCCATTGACGTCCCTGCGGGCTTTCTCCTCGTGGGGGCCAAGTCCCCCAGCCTGCCGGACCATCTCCTGGTGTGCGCCGTTGATAAGAGGTTCTTGCCAGATGACAACGGCCACAATGCTCTTCTTGGTGAGTTCTGCTTTGTCCTCCTTTGTGGCTCTTTCTGCACAGAGGTAAAGTAGGGTCAAGGGAGGTCATGGCAGGGGACGGTGGCAACAGAGAGTGACCACCTTTGGGACCCCAGGCATAGCCTGCAGCTCTGTTTATGTTTTTTGGTAGACAATCTCTTTGTAGAATGGAATGCAAAAGAGATGCATTTACAGTGTGACTGCTTCCCTGTAGAAAGCTCAGCATTTAGTATTCATTTTTCATACATTTATTCTTCAGACCTCCCTAAGTGCCTGCCTGTGTCAGGAATGGGTGACAAACCTTGTCCTAGATGGTCTCAGAAACAGCTGATGAAGGCAGGGGAGAATGAGGCCAAGTGTGTTCCTGCCTCCAGAACCTTGCTGTCCTGAATGACTGCCGGGCACCCTGGATCTATTCTCCACTTTGGTTTACCACTCATCTCTCAAGATGTGGTCTGTTTGTTTATTTATTTATTTTGAGATGGAGTCTTGCTCTGTCACCCAGGCTGGAGTGCAGTGGCACTATCTCAGCTCACTGTGACCTCCATCTCCAGGGTTCAAGTGATTCTCATGCCTCAGCCTCCCAAATAGCTGGGATTACAGGTGTGCACCACCACACCTGGCTAATTTTTGTCTTTTTAGTAGAGTGGGGTCTCAACTTCTGGCCTCAAGTGATCTGCCTACCTTGACCTCCCAAAGTGCTGGGATTACAAGCCTGAGCCACTGTGCCCAGCCAAGAGGTGGTCTTTATTACCCCAGTTTCACAGGTAGGCTTGGATCTGTTAACTTGCCCAAGGGTGCATGAGTAAAGAGGACAGAGCCAGGATTCAAACTCAAGTCTTCTTGGCTCCAGATTCTACCCGGTACCGTCCCATCTGGTCTTGACTATGTTATGGTCGAGGTCAGTATGGGGGAGCTGCTGCTTTTCCTTCAACCATCAGCACCACTGGCCTTTGATCTTCCTAACAACCACTGGACCACTAAAGCCCTAAGTGTGGAGCTGAGGCCAGGCCTTGCCAAGCCTGGTTGCCTTTGCTTATATGATGTCATTGAGCTCTTACTGTGTGCCAGGCCCTCCTGCAGCAGGTTCCCCCATTGTGGAGCAAAATCTACGGACACCCAAGGTGTGGAGCGAGAGCCCAGGGACCTGTGTTCCTGTCCTGCATCTGGCCACAGGTCCCTGTGCGGCCCCCTGGGCTTCTGTGTCCTCATCCATGAAGTGGGGAGGCCACTACCACATGTGCCCTGGCCCTTTGGCAGTGTGTTCCCATCGTGTGACTGTGGGTCCACTCCCCTGACCTGGCCTGGCATCTTCTTTGGAGGAAATCTGGGCAGGAGGTGGGATTGGTAATGATCCACGTCAGCTGTAGCCTCAGGAACAGTCTTCCTGCCGAAGCAAGCTTGATTGCGAGAATTTATGGGGAAAACTTCTAGACCGAAAAACCCCACAATCTCTTACGTATTTTCCATGGGTTTAGACATGGAAGCCTCCAGTTTTGCGCTTGATATGGCCCCAAAAGCTGGGTGGATAAACTCACTCCCGTGGGTAGTTACTGAGCACACTGTGTCTGGGGCGCTGTGCAAAGGATGAAAGATGGAGAGAGGAGAGCGTGGGGAGAAGAAAACGAAATGGCTCCTGCCACAAGGGAGCTGGGGACACACAGGTGTGTGAACTCTGACACAGGGCAGGTGAATGCCCGCTGGAGGGACACAGCACCACCAGACAATGATGAAGGAGAGAAAACCTTTTAGCCAACTGTCTTAAGGCAGGCCCATGGACTTGTTATAACTAGTTCTCTAAAGCAGAATCATCCAGAAAATCCACTCTGGCAAAGAAGCCGATGGAATGATTCAATGACAGACTGAATGCTTACGACAGTCGCCCAGGATGAAAGTGAGTCCGGGGAGGCGGTGCTGGGTGGCCGCCTGTGTTTGATCTGGTGGTGGCTGAGGATTCGTCTGGATTCCACTTTGTGACTGTAAATGAATTGCCTGGGTAGTAAATCAAGGAGGCTCTGCCTCTTGGCCCTCAGAGAGGAGGATCTTTCAGTTCCTTCACCAGCAGCCCAGTAACAGCACCAGCTCATCGAGGAGAGGAAGTAGAAGCTTTGTTAATTGCTTGCCAAAAGCCATCTGAAATGGGTAACGAGGCCTGGTTGGTTATACCACCGGCTTTTTTCTTTTAAAATAACTTTATGCTCTCAGCTTGCATGCTTAACACCATTTAGGTTTCCTGCAATTAAGTCTGATGGCTGCACAGGACAAGGGGGTCCCCTCTAGCCCTGCAATGGCAGGTTCAGTGCTTTTTAGGGATCTATAAAACACAGGCTGGGGAATACCTTTCAGGAAGAAGCAGCGTGAGGAGACTTTTTTAGGGACTTTTAATCAACTCAGGGATTTTATCTGAAAACGCTGAAAGATTAAAATCTAGGTGTGTGTTTCAGTTTATTGCCCGGTGATTTATCTAAATTGGTTGACAGCTCAGACATAAAAAAAGGAAAACATATCCCGCTAGATTGTTCTTTCTTAGATGGGAGTAAATGAGTCCTTTGTTCATTCAGCAGGCAAATAATTCAGCATGCATTTATTGAACATATAATGTGAAATGTAAACCTGGCCCTTCAGCTACGTCTGGGGGAAGGGTGGGGGGATGCAGGCATACCAAGACTCAGCCTAGAAGTCTACAAAAAATGACTCTGTCAATAAACCTTACAATGCATCCGTGTGCAACCTGGTCTAGCAGAGAGGGTAAGGTGCTCCGGGGATGCGGAGGGGCACACTGGCTCCCAGTGAGGAAGGGAATGGGAGGATGTGGTATCTGAGTTGGGCCCTGAAAAATGAGTGGAATTTTGCAAATTGGAGCATAACAACAGAAACCAAGCACTGATAGCAGTCAGCACTTTTTGAGTGTTTGCCATGTGCCAGAAACCGCATGAAATGAGTTAAAATAGCCAATGTGGTGGGCCCATTATTACCTAGAGTTACATATAGAAATGAAGGCACAGAGAGCCTAACTGACTTGCTCAGGACAACCCAGCCGTTTGAACCCTGATGGTCTGGCCCTGGTGCCCAGGTCCTGGAGGATGAAGGGCATCTCAGCAGAGGGAACTCCCTGTGCATGACAGCATGGCGCACTGCAGAAGTGGCTAGAGTGCTCTGTGGCTAGAGCAGAGACTGGCAGAGAGTGTGGCAGGGTGGGGTGTCCTGTTGGGTTCTCCTTGGAAAAGGATGCATTACCCAAGGAGCTATTTTCAAACTACAGAAGTACAGAGTCTCATGAAATGAGGCGATCTAGCCTTCTTTAACGTTACCAACACATAGCCAGTCTTGTTTCACTGATAATGTCCCCTTCTTCTCCCTTTGTGGGATTATTTTGAAACAAATCCCAGACATTGTATCATTTCATCTGTAAATATTTCAGCACGTATCTCTAAATATTTCAGCACATATCTCTAAAAGATAATGGGGCCAGGCACGGTGGCTCATGCCTGAAATGTTAGCACTTTGGGAGGCTGAGGCAGGCGGATCGCCTGAGGTCAGGAGTTTGAGACCAGCCTGGCCAACGTGGTGAAATCCCGTCTCTACTAAATATACAAAAATTAGCTGGGTGTGGTGGCAGGCACCTATAATCCCAGCTACTCAGGAGGCTGAGACAGCAGAATCACTTGAACCCGGGAGGTAGAGGTTGCAGTGAGCTGAGATCAAGCCATTGTACTCCAGCCTGGGCAACAAGAGTGGAACACCATTTAAAAAAAGAAAAAGATAACGGCTTTTCTTTAGAAATCGAATACCATTATCATTTCTATAAGACTTAACAGCTATTTAATATGATCAAATATTCAGTGTGTTCAAATTGTATCTTAAAGATCCAGAGAGTGTTCTTCTTGAAGCATTTGGTTGCTGTGCCTCTTAAATGTTTCTCAATGTGTAGGTCCTTCCTCCCTAATTTTGCCCTTATAATTGATATGTTTTTTAGGAAATTTAGAGTGCTAAATGTTAAATTTAGATGACTGTGTTTTAAACTGTGTTTTAGGGAGATTTCTTAGAAGTCAGACACAATTTTTATGCAAAGGGAGAAACTGAGGCAGAACTAGTTATGAACTTACTGCAGGATTCTAGAGGAATACGATGGCCTGAGAGTTACATGTTTCAAACCACCCAGCATCGTACTATTTACCACCCCTGAACACTCCATTCTCCTTGGGGACACCTGGGACCCCCACCCCACTTCCTGTTTGATCCAGAATCCTGATACAGCTCCTCAGACTTCACTGACATAAGGAGGTCATTTCTACACTTGAGCTGGGATGTGGCCAAAATACCAAGGCAGGGCCTCTGGGCACATATAATATGTAATATCAAGGCAGGGGCTCTGGGTGCACATGCATGTGTGCACGTGCACACACACGCACGCACACACACGCACGCACACACACGCGCACGCACACACACATATAATACCTTGTTTTACTTTGTGCATGGTCTTTTCTAGTCTCCATCCAGGTGGGGATATAAACTAATGTTTATCAGCTGGTCATCACAGTAGATCCATGCTAGATTCTGTGTTTTTTTTTTTTTTTCAATTAATATGATGCAGTGAGCTAAAGGTGATTTTATTTTCGTCCCAAGTCGCTATTTATTTTCAGGCACGAGGAGGGTGGTCATTAGTCGCTGGGTATAGTGTGTGCTTGTCTGAGCTCATGGGTTTCCAAGGCTCATTATTTGGAAGGAACACAGAGTTGCTGTTCAGGCCCAATTTAAATCCCACTTGCCAGGATGTCTTCCTGGAATTGCCTTCCTAAATTACTCCTGCTGTTTCTCCATCTTCCCCGTAGCACATTATGCTAGAACAGCCAGTGCCATCTTTGTAGAGAAGTTTTTCCTGCCTTGGGGGCTATCGGTTTGCCACCTATAAAGGGGCTAATGATATATGCTGTACCTGACTGCGGTTTTGAGGGACTCAGATCTTTATAAACTCGAAAATTCTGCCCAAATTTGAGGAACTGCTGTGGTTGCCACTGGTACTTCTGCCTCAATCCTGGGATTATTTAACTGTGCCTGTTCCTTCTTCCTAACAGTCAGGGACCACTTTTTTATTTTTAAACCAAAAACAATACCCAAAGAATGAACCATGTATTTTTAATCTATGCCTTGCCCAGAGCACCTGGTTCATTTCCTGTCAGATTTTTTTTTTTCTAAACATATTTGTGCATAAAAGGTACTTGTCAGATTTGGATTTGGATTTTTTCATAGAGGGTTGATGACTTGGGCTAAGTGGTCCTCTGTGTGGGGACAGTGGTCTAGATCAAGGCACTTCTGAGTATCCGCTCCCCTGGGAAGGCACGGGATGGAGGTGTCAGGCCCAGGGGGCTGGTTTGCGGCTCCCAGGTCTGGTGCAGTGGCCATAAGCCAGATCTCCTTGGACTGTGGTTCAGGAAGGAAAGTCAGGTGCAGGTGGGCTTCTAGAGGCATTCCTGAGGTTTGGTGAGAGGACCCTCTCTCCAGAGGGAGTGGCCCCATAGTAAACCTGGGTCACCTCCAGCCTGCAATGAGCCAAGTGCTCAGACACTACTGAGTCTGAAGGAAGGCACCTATGGCTGCTTCCAAGAAGAATCACGTCACTTTGGTCCTAGAAGGAGGCATAGGGCCCATGTAGTCCTAGCCTTCCCTTTGATGGTTGGACAATGGAAACCCAGAGAGACGGAGCTGCTTCCCCCATGTCTCACACTGTTTTGGGGGACTATATGATTGCCCCCCTTGGATGGAAATGCAGAGAAATGGAGCTGCTCTCCTCACATCTCACATTGTTGTGGGGGGTTGTATAGTTGCCCTCATAGGGCCCCCCGTGAGTGTCCTGACCCCCACTCCCACTGTGCTCTCCTTCCTAATACAGCTTAGTCCAGGGGACAGGAAGGAGGGATGCTTGCAGAGTACCCTTGACATGTTAAACATCTCGTGGGTACTTAACCCCCATAGTGCTCCTACAAGGTGGGTTTTGGGGAGGAGATGGGTTCAATCCTAACTCTAGCGCTTTCCACCCTATAGCCATGGCTGGGTCACCCTGTACCATGGATGAATTTCTATCTCTCTCTCTGCCTCAATGCTTTCACCTGTAAACTGAGACACTGCTACTGATTGTTGTGTCAGGCATCATGAGGTTTAAATGAGAACGTTTATAACGCGCCTGGCACAGTGGCTGGCCCATGGTAGGTGTGCTGTGAATGTTAGCTGTTGTTGGCTTGTTGACAGTTGAGGAAAGCAAAGCTCAGTGGTGTTAGTTACCTCCCCACATCACCTAACTGTAGTTAGGATTGAACTCAGACTCTTCGGGTGTCCAGGCTTCTGCACACTCCCCTGCCGGGGTGAGGATAGTGGACGTAGCTGTCCTTTCAGCAGAAGGGGCGAGCCTTGCTCAGTGGCCAGCACACATATCTGCCCAGGACGTGCTTATTAAACAAATGCTACCTGCAGCTGCTAAACTAGACTCACGGGAAAATCACAGGGTGTGGCCATGCGTGGTGACAGGAGTTCTGCTTACGACGGACTGTTTCTGAGGTGAGGACACTGCAGCAAGAATTTCGACTCTGGATATCCACAGCCGGCAGGGATTTGTGATTTCAGGAAGGATCCCAGTGCTTTCTAAGCCTATCATATAAAGAAGACTTTCTAGACTTCCAGGTCCTAAGGTAGATTTCTGAAGAGAACGGCTCATTATTTTCCTCTTTCTCATGAAAACTTTGTTGCCTTTCCAATACTTTCTGAAAGAGCTGGCATTTCCCCAGGGCTAGTTGGGAAGCTTGTCTGTGGTTTTCTTGGTTGGCCTCTGTGACTGTCTCTCCAAGACACCTCTCAGAAGAGCAGCTGGGTCTCCTGACCAGAATGTTTTTGTCAAAGCAGAAAAGCAGTTTGCTTGCTGGGTCCCTAAGTGTTTCCTCTACCAGCGAGACCCAGGGTGTCCAATCTCACTTCTGAGCCACAAAGGGCTCCCTGTCTTCTGTGCTTCCCATCCCAGCGGAGGAGACAGCCTCTGCAGCACAGCGACGGTCCCCGCCCGTGTTTCTCGTGGGACAGAGGCCTATAACCTGCCTTGCTGTCTCTGGAGAGGGATGACAGCCCAGCTTTGGCAAGTGGCTCTTAGTGTCTTGCGGTTCTATTTCCTGTTCATCCATCTTCTTAACATCCAGGCTTAGATGCCCTTCCAGGGGGCTCTGAAGGTTTCTTCGGGCCCTGTTCTTAGGCAGCAGTTGAGCTGGGGTTATCTCAGACGTCCCTAAGTTGGAAGCGAATGAATGAACAAAAGCATGAGGTTATTCCTCAGAGCGCTTGCAGAAACCCTAACAGGATGCTGCTTACAGTTACCCTGTTTCCTCTCTCCTTTCTTCCCTCTCAGTATTAACTGGTTGCCCACCACGTGCTGGGCATGAGTTAGTACACGTACACTTGCACACACACAGCCCACAGGTGCGATCATGCTGTGAACCTAGAGGAATGACGATGGGAAAAAGACACGAATTTCAATCGCTAAGGAGGATGTTCAAAGGCCCCTGAGCTGCAGGGAGAGCCTAGAGTCCGGAGGAAAGTGCGAGCCAGCCTTTTGGTCGCAGAGGGCCCTTGGGGTGGGCATCAGAACAGGATGTTGAGTGAGGGCTGGAGGTGCACAGGTGGGACTCCCAGAGGAGAGGATGAGCCTGTGGGTGCAGGGCAGTGGGAGCGGGCTGGGTTGAGAGGCAGGGGAGTCCAGCTGGGAATTAGCATATCAGAGGAGGGACAGGAACAAAGCTGGAGATGAAGGCTCGCGGGCATCAGGGCAGCCTCCGATGCCAGGCCTGTGAGTGAGAATGTCATCCTCAGGCTAGAGGCGAATGCCACACTTTCTGTACCTATGGATTAGAACAGTTGGCCTCTCTGGTCCTCTGATTTCACAAAGAAGAATTTGCCTTCCAGAGTGACAGGCTCCTGTGTCACTTGTGGATTGAGATGAATGGCAGGAATGGCTCTGGTTCCCTGTGCATGTTAGTTCCCTGCCTGTCCCACGGAAAGCGAGCGCGTCTAGAGGACAGTGTTTCACATCTCTTGGTGCCTTACTGTTTGTGCTGGCACGGAGGGTCCCTTATCCTGTAACTGTCCTATGGCGAGGCCAAGCAGTCTGTCCTTATTTCTAATGCCTTTTGAGGCAGACTAAATGTGCTCACAATAGATCAGAGAGCCTGGTGGGCTTCTGTAATGTAGATGTTTTATTTATCTGTGGAGATGTTTTTAACCTTCACTAACTGGAGTTGCTTTGAGCACTAGCCAGAGGCCTTAGAGAGACTGTTTTAGAGCAGAGTTACACACAGAGCCGGGTGGCCCGCATGGCCTATGGCACGATGACCTTTGTAGACGTATCAACCAGAGAATATGATACGTGAGTCTTAGCTCCCAGATCTCCCGGGCCGAAGGACCTTGGACCCACAGAAACCAGACATACCAGTGGGTGAAGCAAGGCCATCTTAAGATGGTTTAAACAAGAGCAGTCAGCCAGGGCAGAAGCCAAATCTTCACATTTCTCATCTTAACCATCACTCCCAATGCCTGTGGTCTGAATAGGCTTTACAGTGTATGAAGGTCTGTTCAAGCACATTCTCTGGATTTTAATAGCTCCCAGGAGGTGGTTTTGTCATTGCTACTGCTTAGGAGGCCTGCTTAGAGCCTCACAGCTGATGGAGCCTCCGTCACCTCCCAGAAAGGCAGCTGTAGGCCTGGTGTGGAGGCCAACAGCAGCACAATAGCCACATTCTAGCAGAGCTTCTCCATCCCCTGGCTGCTAAGCCACTGAATTTACTTGCCAGCATGCCGGCCAGGCATTGTGGACCTCTCCTGATTTCTTTTCAGCAACTCATGGGATCAGCTCCATAGCAGGATGGAATTTTGGACTCTTAAGAGGTCACCCAGCGTAGCCCATCTCACTAGTCAAATTGCTTTGGGAGTCTGTGACTGGCCCTCCCAGAAGAAGTAAGAGCCTGTGATGTCATTTCAGGATTTCAGGTGCCCGATGCGTGTAGACAGTGGAATGGGACGTTTCCCAAACTTATCTGGCAAAGTTTGCTCTCTATGTAGGTGTTTAAGTAGACCCTCAAGCACGTTAAATCTTCCAAGCTTGCCTGGGCCCATCTCTATCACTAAATCTTCTTGGCCCTCCTTTATTCGAGTCAAAGCTGTCTTAACCACTGGGCCAGGCTGAGAGGGTGGGGCACTTGCCTTGTGGAGTTTTCTGCCTGGCAGCACAGGAAACGAACCTTCAGAGTTTTGATGAACTATGTCTTATTTGAAAAGGACTTTGGAAATGAGTTGGCGGTGTTTACGGTTTGCTTCCTTCTCCAGGTTTCTCTGGGAATTGTGTTGGCTGTGGAAAGAAAGGCTTCTGTTACTTCACTGAATTCTCCAATCATATAAATCTGAAACTGACCACTCAACCCAAGAAGCAGAAACACTTGAAGTATTACCTGGTCCGTAATGCGCAAGGGACTCTAACCAAAGGATCTTTAATCTGTTGGAAAGGCTCAGGTGAGCACGTTGGCTGTGGAGGAGGTGTGGGAACGCTGGGCCCCCCAGAGGGCCGTGGGGCCTGCCAGCGGGATGTTGGGGAGAGACCCCTTCGCGGCAGCACAGATTGCAGGCAAAAGGCCAGGCTCATGAAATGGAAAATGCTCCTTTGTATTACGAGTGTTAATATGGTTGACAGTGACAGTCTAATTGAATGGGATGTTTAAAAGTCAACAGAGGGCCAGTCGTGGTGGCTCACACCTGTAATCCCAATACTTTGGGAGGCTGGAGCGAGCAGATCACTTGAGGCCAGGAGTCTGAGACCAGCCTGGACAACATGGTGAAAACCCATCTCTACTAAAAATGTAAAAATTAGCTGGGCGTGATGGCGCATGCCTGTAATCCCAGCTACTCAGGAGGCTGAGGCAGGAGAATTGCTTGAACCTGGGAGGTAGAGGTTGCAGTGAGCTGAGATGGTACCACTGCACTCCAGCCTGGGCAACAGAGCACGACTCCATCTCAAAAAAAATAAAAATAAATAGCTGACAGAGGGCCGGAGTGTGCATGGCCTCCTATGGCAAGTATTTGGGGCACTGGTTTGCATCTCCCCAAATTGAGTGGTTCACCCAAGTAGTTCCCAACTATAGGTGACTTTTGTCTCCTGGGGAACATCTGGCCATGACTGGAGACAAGTTTGATTGTCATGACTAGATGGTGCCACCAGCATCTGGGGCAGGGACCAGTGTGCAGCTGAACGTTCTGCAGTGCACAGGGTAGCCCCCAGCACAAAGGAGCCCACTGTAAATGTCATTGGCACCAAGGCTGAGAACCTGACTTCAGAACGCTTAGCTTGAACAATGCCCCACCAAGCCCTGGACCCTGAACTGTGGCCAGAAAGCCCAGCTTCACGTTGCTGGTCTCTGAAGAAGGGAGAAGGCTGCAGCTTTCTGAAATGTCGGCAGCAGCCCTCCAACCGTCTTTGTCTCAGCCGTGGCTCTCACGGCCACAGTCAGCTCTGGGGGGCGAGGAGGAGGCTGGATCCTCAGTGTCCTGCTGCCGGTGGAGGGCACGTCTGGGGTGTGAGGTGTCCCTCCTTTATCTGCATTTGTTCCCATCTTGTCCTCTGGACCCTCCTGGCCAGGTCCTGGGAGGAGAAGGAAGAGACCTCGGGCTGGGCAGCTCTGGCAACGCCCCCTCATACCCTGCTCCTCCGTCCTCTGTGCTTTTCTTGCTTTGTTCAGTAAATGCTTCCTGAGCTTCTGCTACCCACCAGTCATTTCTCACGTCCTGAGGATGTGGTGGTTCTGCCCCATGTGGGACCAGTTCACCGTCTTTGATCACTGGCTGGGTTCAAGCACCTCACCGGTTCTCCGCAAAACCCCCCAGGTTCCGGGGGTTGGCCTTTCCATAAGGAGGACTTAGGGTGGAAGAGGGTATCATTTCTTTATCTTCAAGTGATACTCTCTTCTTTCCCTGGACCTTAGGGGTAGCCGTAGGATGACTTACTGTATTTGTATAATCCGTACCTTTCTTTCGAATACTCAGCATTGCTCCCACTCTTGACAACCAGAGCTGCCCCTCGGCCTGGAGTCACAGGTAGAGGGTTGCATCCCCCGCCCCCCCCCACCCTCCCATCCCCCGCCGGCCTCGGCCTGGAGTCACAGGTAGAGGGTTGCACCCCCCGCCCTCTCCCCACCCTCCCATCCCCTGCCGGCCTTAGCCTGGAGTCACAGGTAGAGGGTTGCATCCCCCGCCCCCCCCACCCGCCTGGCTTCACGCTGAAGCAAAGACCAGGCTATGGTGGCAGCTTGTGTGGCTGTCTACATAGGTCACTCTCCATAGGACACATTCCATTCCAGAACCTGCTTTCGTAACTGTTGGGAGAGAGTGACTTGGTTTTCACGTGTGCATCTTGCCCCCTTAGAGTTCAGAAGCCGGCAGATCCCCGCCAGTACTTGTTCCGGTTCCCTCTTCCCGGCTCTGGAGAGCGCGGGGCCTCTGGCTTCCTTCCCCAGCGAGCCCACTCCGGGAACGAACCCTGGCATCCTGATGGGAGTGCAGCAGGCAGGTGAGGCGGCAGAGACACGCCAGAGCTGCTGGAACCACAGACCTGGCATGTCTCCGATGTGTCCAGGTGACCATGTAGTCAAGCATTCTTCATAATCAGTCAGGGGGCTGCTATCTTTTTCTATAACGCCTTTACATTTTATCTTGAATGTGTAATACTTTTCAACAAAGAATGCTAGGTTTTTCATTTAATTTCAGAGCTTTTCTTTGTTCCTGTTTGATACACAGTGGGATCACCTGGTGAGGACACATGCAGGATCCCTCTGCAGCAATCCCCAGCCCCCCACATAGCATAGAGCTCTCTATGTAAAGGTGCTGAGTCAGAGTTTGAACGAATTGCTAGAAGGGGCGGAAAAGCCCAGATTGCCACCGCCATTCATCCTGTGCTTGGCTCGCCCCTGCTTTGTGATCACCTTGAAGCTCAACAACCATGCTGTGAGCAGGCATCAGTTTCTGCATTTTACTGATTGGGAAGGTGAGGCTCATTGAGGCTGGGTGCTTGCCTATGACCTCGTGGGCAGGAGAAGGTGGAGGCAAGAGGTGACATTCGGTGTTTCTGATTCACATGCTTGGCATCTTGCCATGGTGCACAGACTTACTAAGCATGGTGATTGTCATCACAGTAGATACCAGCCTTCCTGAGCCTCAGGAAGGTCACTGGTTGTTTTCATGTCTCCTGCCCAGAGGGTCTGTAGAGGTGCATTGGCCCTAAGAGGGAGCCAGTGCCCTTGTACCTACCTGGCCTGTCTATCCCCTGGGCACGGGTCTGGGATGTACTCTCCTCCAGAGGCCCAGAGCTCCTCACTGCTTCCCCATGCCCAGGCCCCCTGTGCCTCTGCCACCATGGACTGAAGAGCCTGCTGCTTTTGCTGTCCGGGTGCCTGGGTGTAAGCTCCAGTGCTGCCACCTTTCAGCTGAGCGATTTGGGGCAACTCAAGCCCTCTGAACTTCCATTTTCTCGTCTGTAAAGTTGGAAAGTCTCTTTTGTCTAATTTGCAGGGCAGTTGTAGGAATTAAATAAGATGGTAGCATGAGCAAGTACTCAGAGCGTGCTACACGCCAGGCACCATTCTCGGCACTTTTTTCTGCTAGCTCATGTCATTGTCACAGTTGTTACAATGACCAGCCCCGTTTTCTAGATGAGAACACCGAGGCATAGGCGGTTAAGTAAGTGTCCAGAGTTGCACAGCTGGGAAGTAGTGGAACTGGGCTCAGACACATGTCATCTGGCTTCAGATCCACCCTCCTAAACCCGCAGGAAACATTCAATGCCACTCCTGACCTGAGCTCTTTCCAGACCATTGTGGTTGACGTGGGCAACCTAAACAGTTTGGTCAGCCCCAGGAGACTAGAAGCCAGGATTGCCCCCAGAATTACCCTCAGACCTGGGAGCCCTGGGTCCTATGAACAGCCTGCACCCAGGTAGCTGCAAACCCGACTGCTCTCCTAGACTCCAGATGTATTAGTCCATTTTCATACTGCTATGAAGACGTACCAAGACTGGGCAATTTATAAAGGAAAGTGGTTTAATGGACTCACAGTTCTACATGGCTGTGGAGGCCTCACAATCATGGCAAAAGGCAAAGGAGGAGCAAAGGCACGTCTTACATGGTGGCAGGCAAGAGAGCCTGACCTTTATAAAACCATCAGATCTCTTGAGACCTACTCACTGTCATGAGAGTATGGGGGAAACTACCCCCACGATTCAGTTACCTCCCACGAGGTCCCTCCCATGACACAGGGGGATTATGGGAGCTACAATTCCAAGTGGGATTTGGGTGGGCACACAGCCAAAACATATCAACCGGAGGTCCTGAGAGAGAATGTAGAAGGAAGCAGAAGTTTCAGGTGTGGTCCTGGAATTCAGAAAGTCCCCCGGTCCTTCTTTCACTCAGGCTGTGTGTCCAATGAGGTGTGAGCAGGAGGGTGCATGTTCCTATGTGTGCATGTATATAGGTGTGTGTGCATGTGTGTGCTTGTGTGTATGCAGGAGTGTGTGCAGGAGTTCATGTGCACATGTGTGTGTGTGTGTGTGTGTGTGTGTCTGCATGTGTCTTCTCAGTGCAGCAGAATCACTGTTGGGAATTCTGACCTCCTGATGAGACTTGCTGGGGAAAAGTGAGTTTGTGAAACTGCAAGGAAAATGATTTCCTCCTTGTCTGGCACCCAGGGCATTCTTGTGAACTGACTCTCCTCTTTGCCTTCTATCTGCTTTCAGGACCAGCTTCTGATCACCCCTCACTAAGTGCAGCAATGGGTCCGGCTGTTTTCAACGGCAAAGATTCCCCGAAGTGCCAACAGCTGGCCAAGAATAACCTGTTGACCCTGCCGCGTCCGTCGGCTTTAGGTAGCGCTGCCTGTCCTGGCCATCCTGGGGATCCTGCTCTTCTCTGGGCCAACGCCAGAGGGGGCATGGGAGCTGCTGGGCTGGGGCCGCTGAGCCTCCTGGAGTCTGGTGTGGCTTCCATGAGAGTCAGGCCAGGACCACAGGTGCCTCCTGAGTCCGTGGGTCTGAGCCTGGTGCCTCCTGAGTCCGTGGGTCTGGGCCTGGTGCCTCCTGAGTCTGTGGGTCTGGGCCTGGTGCCTCCTGAGTCCGTGGGTATGGGCCCAGGCCCTGGTGCTATATGAGTGACACTTGGGAGATGTCATGTGTGCCAAGGAGCAGTGAGACACCTGTGGTGATGGCAAGTGACCTGTCCTTTGGGCTGCGCAGCTGGAGGACGGTAGAATTTTGTAGCAATAGTGGGTGGTGTGTTGCTGGGGAAGAACCTGGGCTTCTGAATCAGATAAATACGAATTCAAACCCTACCGCTGTCTCTTGTTAGTCAGGGGAGCTTGGCCAAGTCTCAATAAATGTTTTTTCATCTGGAGATGAGAATTCTGCTCCAAGGGTTAAGAGGGATGAGGTGCTGTATGAAAGGTCAGAGCACACCTGGCAGCTCACTAATTCATACCAGCTGTTCCTGTTCTCATCCAAATCAGCATCATCACTGAGGCTGGTCTGTTCAGGTAAGGCTTCCTGGAGGAGGCGATAACTGAGCTGCAACTTAGAAGTTGAGGAAGCATCATGTAGAGGTGGAATGGGAGAAAGAGAGCAAAACGGGATGAGGAGGTGAAGATACAGATGAGAGAGGTGAGTGAAGGAGCTGAGCAGACCTCCTGCCAGAGGAGAGTTTGAGGAAGCTGTCAATGGGCGGAGCCACCTGGGGACCTGCTCGTGGATTCCCAGTCCAGTGCTCTCCCCACCATGCTCAACTGGAGCCACTTCATAAGCCATTCTCGTCTTTCCTTCCTCCATTATGCACTCCGCCAAATTGGATTTGAGGATCCGTGACATCAAACGGGAGGAGCCCTTAGAAACCATCTAGGCCAGCGCTGTTTTACAGGGGAGGAGACAGAGGTCCAGAGAGGCAGGGCCAAGCCTAGAATCCAGTCTCCATGCTCCCACTCCACGTGCTGGTGGAGGACCTCCCTGGTGAAAATCTCGTGAATTGTCTCATTCTTCACTGAAGGAGCGAATGTAGTTCCAACCAGCGCCTCCGTCCTGGAGCCCGAACCCGCAGCAGCCGAGTCCCAGGCAGTAGCCGAGTCTCGTCCTCCAGAGCAGCCAAGCCGCAGGCAGCCTTCTGCTTTCTTCCAGGGACTGCTGCTTCTCTGCCGGGTGCTGCCTTGAGGACAACCCTCTGGCTGCAGAGGTGGCCCCCCGGGGCTGGGGATATTAGGCTGCTGTTGCCTCCCTTCTGGGCTGAGGTCTGTGGACCCCCAGCCTCCACACTGAACAGCAGGGAGACGAGGGCCTCCCTCAGCCCGGGACCCTGTGAAGGTGGCCCTAGGAAGCCCCCTGTGTGGACTGACTGCATTTTCCTTGCCATGCTCCGTGGAGGGGTGTGAGAGATGGAGCTCCTCCAGATTGCCCAGGGAAGCACGCAAGCCTTTCCAGAATCTGACCCTGGCCCACCTGCTGAACCTCATTCCCTGCTGTTTTGGCTGCTCTGGGCAGCTCAGTTCCCACCCCCGTGGCCCCGTCTCCTGTCTCCATGCCCTGTGCCTGCTTCCCAGCTCTGGGCTGCCCTCTACACCCACCTATTAAACCGCCTTTCTGAGGTTACTCAGGGAACACCTGCTCCGTGCAGGAGGGCTCCCTGTGAGCGCATGGGGCTCCCAGCCATCCCAGGCTCAGTCCCGCAGCCACGTGTGGCTCTCAGGGCCTCGACGCTATGCAGTTCCCGAGGGCAGCGCTCTGGTCATGTGCATCTCAGAGCCCCGGTACCAGCTGCTGGGAAGCCCAGCTAGTGGGCATGACGCTGGCTGGGTTGCGTTGCGTGGAGCACAGCTGAAGTGTTGGAGTTCCTGGGCCTTCTCGTCTGTTCTGAGGAGAGAGCTCAAAATCAATTTTTAAGAAACTGTGTCTCATACCACTTGGAGTTTACTGAAGCCTTGAGGCCTGTCACTCAGGCCAGTCACTGGTTCGCAATGGAGAAGTGCTGCCCCCTGGGGGCAGGGTGGGAAATGCTCTGGTAAAGGATGGATTTGTTGTCCCAGACACAGGGTCCTACTGGCATTTGGTGCTGGGACAGAGTGGGCAGGCTGCGGAACGTCCTGCACCAAGCAGGCTACATAATGAATTGTCTCCCACAAATGCCACATAGTACCTCCCCAAGAGACATTTTCAGAAATAGTTGATCCACACTGGTACCATGGGAGCAGCTCCTGGTGACATCATCTGGGAAGAGCTCATGGGCTTAGGGTCTACTTAGAGCTATCTATAGAATTAGCTTCCCAAAGTGAGAAAATACCTGCATCTCTTCCATCCTTATTGAGACCCGGTTCCAAGCCCTGTTCCCTCTGGACGATCAGCAGAGCTTTTAGAGGAGCTGGCTGCTTAGCCCCTGTGGAGGGCCTCCCATTGCAACTGGGGACAGATGTTTGCAGTGTCAAAGGCCTCATCTCTGCAGACAGGGATGAGGAAAACAGCAGCTGCCTCAGTGGTTGTTGGGAGGGTGAAAGGAGCCCACGGGTTTTAAAGCTCTTTGTAAACAAAGTACTTTCTGCTTTTAACTTTTTATTTACTTTGAGTCAGTCTGATGAGGTGAAAATATTTTTTGGATTACTCTTAAGAGACTGTAAAGCAATGATTCTCACCCTGCAGTGTGCTTAAGAATTACCAGACTGGCTGGGTGCGGTGGCTTACACCTGTAATCCCACACTTTGGGAGGCTGTGGCAGGCAGATCACCTGAGGTCAGGAGTTCGAGACCAGCCTGACCAACGTGGTGAAATCCCATCTCTACTAAAAATACAAAACTAGCTGGGCATGGTGGTGCATGCCGTTAGTCCCAGCTAGTCGGGATGCTGAGGCAGAATCGCTTGAACTTCGGAGGCGGAGGTTGCAGTGAGCTGAGATTGCACCATTGCACTCCAGCCTGGGCAATGAGAGTGAGACTCCATCTCATAAAAAAAGGAATCACCAAGCTGGCTTATAAAGGATGGTATTTTCTTACTGTTGTTTCCAGAGATGTGATTCTGGAGGTCAAGGCGGGGCCCAGGGACACACAGGTTTAACAGGCCCATGTGGGTTCTGTGCAGCAACTCGGGTCACACCTGCAGAATCGTTGCTCTGATTGGTGCCTCTCCACTCGGGCCATGCATTAGAATCACGGGGAAGCTCTGAGATATTGGGATGCCTGGGTCCTGCTCCCATGATGGGCTTCTGGTTTACCTGGGACGGGGCTGCATCCAGAGTTTTAAAAGATTCCCGGGTTAGTTAAATGTGCAGCGGAGGCTGAGACGTGAATCTCTACAAGTAGGGGAAATTTTGTATCTGGTTGGTCAAGAAACTATGGAAACCAATTCTTGGTGTTTCAAACCATTCACCAAGATAGCTTGAGTCATGAGCATGCTGTTATCTAGAGTGGGTGGGGATGACTCATTGCAGTGGGTGCCAGCCTCTGTACTTGATTATTTTGAGTCTTAAATTAGCTTTCCAGGCTGGGGCAGGGAGGGGAGCACAGGCAGATCAGTACTGCCCCCAAGCGGTGGAGCTGTAGTGGTGGATCAAATGCTGCTGTCGCCTGTGCGGAAACGTATTTCTCTCTTCCAGCCCTTCAGAAGTGGATTGGAATATGTCGGTAACAGCAATGATGGTGGTGAAGATGATGATGTGGGCAATTCTGGCTACCATGTGGGGCCCAAGCTCCCTGCAGTTCATTGCACAAAGTGCTCTGCATACATTCTCTTTAATTCTGTTCCAACCACCTTTCAGAGTAGGGTTTAGTGTCCCATTTTAAAGACGAAGGCGCTCAGACTCAGAGAAAGTTGAGACACACACAGCTTTGGAATGAAACATTTACAAAAATCGACATTTCCTTATGCCTAGATATTTTGCTAGGTCCTTAAAACCCATGTGAAACTGTGATTAGAAAAAAACAAGATAAAACAGATCATTGTTCTCCAAACCAATGGAAAGATTTATTGGAGCTCTTTCCTGGTAATAGCCTAATCCACACTCTGAATATTGTCTAGGTCTCTTGTCAAACTCCGGGCCCCCCAAAAAACGCCACAAAGGGTGGTCTCCAGAATCTCCATCAGCTCCAGATGGTGGCTACCCACAAGGTGGTGGGAACAGAGCTAAGTATGGTAAGTGATGGCAGCCTCGCCCGGAATTCCAGACCCGGGTACTGGTGGTAGTGCTGCCACCAGTTGTGTGTGTGTGTGCATGTGCATGTGTGTGAATGTGTATACTGGCGAGGGAGTTCTAAGGAGGCAGCGTTTGGTGTAAGAAAAGATCTCCCTCTCACATGTTAGAATTGCTTTATACGGTATAGGATCCCTGTATAGTAGTGAGTTCTCTCAGTGTTGAGAAATTTTAAAAGAGGCTGTTTATCACTTGGCAGGGATATTGAAGAAGAGACTGAATCACTGGGGGAAGGATGGACTGAATGAACTTAAAGGTGCCCTTGACCTTAGGAATCTGTGACTTTAAGAGTTTGGTGCTCCTGTAATCAAGGACATTGGTTGGGGGTAGCATGGCTGGCCGGCCTGATGTCAGGTGTGTGAGAGGCAGATGCCTTGTCTGATGTCTTTACTAACTTTCTTGGGTGTTCCTAGAGAGCGCAGGCATGTCCTGCATGCCCCAGGTTGGCTTGGTGGGACCAGCTTCAGTCACCTTTCCAGTGGTGACCTCTGGAGAACCTGTGTCTGTTCCTGACAACTTGCTGAAAATATGCAAGGCCAAGCCAGTGATATTTAAAGGCAAGTACAGCAGTGCTGTGAGTCGTGGGGATGGGAGAGCCTAAAGGAGGGGACAAGAAATGGGCAACTGCGAGACCTCATCCTGGGCCGACTCCAGGGCACCCTCCTGAGACAAACCTAAAATGCTCTCCAGGGCAAGGAAGGAACAGGGCAGAGCCAGTCACTAGTTCAGCCCCCGATCAGATGCCAGGAATGATGGTGCTTGTCACAGCTTTCCACAGTGGTCCAGGTGAAACCAGAACAGCTGGCACATGGAAACACACACTTACATACGTACACACGATTTCCTGCCGTGAAGTCCACATTCCTGTTCACTCATTCTTTCCTTCATTTGCTCAGCTTCACTCAGCTTCTGCCCTGGTCCCAGGCCTGTGCTGAGTGCTGAGGATTAGGAAAAAGCAAATCACTCCCTTGCTGTAGGAGCCCTGCTTTGGTGGGTTATCCTGTTGTTACCCATGCCACTAGTATTTTTTGACTAAGAAATCTACTTTGGCCAAAGATAGCCATGGTCACTCCTGTAGAAGCATCAAGTAAAATTAGATTTCGTCTGTTCAGTGCAGTGGGCTAACATATGCTATGTAGGGGTAGACTTTTGGCTCAACCGAAGAAATCCCTTGGATGAATCTGGAGACCTTGCAATGGAAAACCCTGGGGGATTCAGCAGGTTTTGACTGGTGATTGCAGATATCAGAATGGCTGACACATGGTGACACACACATACATACCCATGTGGGCATGGCACGCACACACCAGGCACACACGCAGTGCACGCAGACCCCTCCTAAATACATTATTACTATATTTGGTATCATGCTCATTGGTTAGAGAAGGGAGGATTTTAGGAAAGTGGGAGAAGCATCCTACTGATAATTAAGAGATAATAAAGAACATGTCTTTTTTCCTAAAAAAACGAAGAATGGGCAGAGTATTCAGGAAGTAGAGTGCAACTCTTGAGTTTTGACTTTAACATGACACAGGGCAATGACTGAGGCACTTCCATGGGACTCCACGGTCTACCTAAAATGAAGGGCAGCATTCTTTCAGTCATGTTGCATGTATTTTTCATGTGGCCATCATGTGTCTGTGTTAGGCCCCAAGAACACGATGCTCAGGCAACAAAGCTGGGACAGGGTGCAAGGCATGGCAGTGCAGGCGGGGCTTCACACGCAGCGGCTTTGAGCAGGAGCCTCAGAAAAGAAAGCCTGGCCGGTCTAGGTCTCACACTAACGATCCAGAACAGAGACTGTCCAATTCTCAGGTGTGCTCCGTTCCCTCCACTGCCTCTGTTTACGCTGCACCCCTCGCTGTAAAGTGCTTGCCTCCCTGATTCCTGTTCCCCACAGTCATGTGTCCAAGCCCTGCCGAGGCTTTAAGACTCCACCCTATGCCTTCTCCATGAAGCTGTCTTAGAGTCCCTTTCCTCCACCCCCCCTTGTCACTTCTATGTTCCTCTTTTATGACAAATGTCACGTGCTTGCTTTTATAGTAACTCTTTCCCTAGTCTCTTGCCATCCGTAATATTTGTAAGTGGTGCTACCCAAATGGTAGCCCCTGGTCCAGCAGCACCTGCATTGCCCTGGAGCGTATGAGAGGCATGAATTCACGGGCCAATCCCAGATTCAGAATCAGGCCCGAGTTCTGCATCAGAAGTTCTGGGTGGGGCCAGCAGTGTTTGAGAAGCCCTTGAGAAGCAATGTCTTTGAAATTATGACCTGTGTCCCAGGTACCAGCTTTACTCCCTGAGCCTAGTGGGTTGCCTGCACGTAGCACACAGCCGAAGCCAGAAAATGTGTTTTTGGTGACTAAATGGAGTACCCAGCATGCAAGATACACGCCCCCCCCACCCAAACACACACGTTCCACCTTTGGGAGCTCAGCAGCCCCAAGAAGATTTGTCAGCTTCACCTGGTTTTACAAATGCAGAGACTGAGGTTTAGGGCAGTTAACCATCTTGCTTAGCATCATGTAGCTACAGAATGATGGAAAGAGATGTGACCCCAGCCTGGGTGATTCCACCTCTAAAGGCTATCCTCAGAATGAATCTTCTAACGGGCCGGGCGCGGTGGCTCATGCTTGTAATCCCAGCACTTTGGGAAGCTGAGGCAGGTGGATCACTTGAGGCCAGAAGTTTGAGACTAGCGTGGGCAACATGATGAAACCCCGTCTCTACTAAAAATACAAAAATTAGCCGGGTGTGGTGGTACGCACCTGTAATCCCAGCTACTTGGGAGGTTGAGGTGGGAAGATCGCTTGAACTTGAGAAGTGGAGGTTTCAGTGAGCCAAGATTGCGCCACTGCGCTCCAGCCTAGGGACAGAGCAAGACGCTGTCTCAAACAAACAAACAAAACAAAAACAGAAAAGAAAGAATGACTCAGTCTCCTGGTCTCTACAATGATGTATTTTCCCAGCTCACTTTGTCAGAGAGCCCGGGAAGATGCAGGGCAGAACCCTCCTTCCTTAGAGTCAGTGAGTTAAGGGCTGGCAGGCAGCACCCAGCGAAGCTCCGGAAGGTGCTCTGCCCATGACGAGTCCCATCAGCGGTGCTGGAGGAGTGACAGGTGGCAGCTGCTTGGCTCTGGGCAAGTCCTTCTGGGCTTCAGCTCCCTCACTTGTAAAAAAAAAAAAAATAAGAGGATTAGACAAAATGAACCAGCAAATGCCACAGCCCCATTGGTTAGAAAAGGTGACTCCACATCCTGGGTGCCAGGAGGGTGAGCAGGTGCATGCAATGAGCAAGGCTTCCCAGGACAGGGGCACTCAAGGCACTCAGCGCAGCTCACCTGTCTCCTTCAGCATCTTCACCCCCAGAAGACCCACATGTGTGGGGCCATAAACTGTGCACAAGACGGGTTGCCAAGTAGCTGCTGTTCCTCCACAGGCCACGGGAACTTCCCTTACCTCTGTGGGAACCTGAATGATGTCGTGGTCAGCCCTCTCCTATACACGTGCTACCAGAATTCCCAGTCCATCTCGCGAGCATACGAGCAGTACGGCGCCTCCACCATCCAGCCCATCTCTGAGGAGATGCAGCTCCTACTGACCGTCTACTACCTGGTCCAGCTGGGTGAGTCGTCTCCACCTCCCAGCCCGAGCACAGACCTGGCCTAGGCCCTTGTGGGGGCTGACACGGGCTTCTGGAAATGAAATACAGGGGAAGTCCTTATGGGTCCCCTGGGGGGACATCAGGAGGTCACTGTGGGCATCCCCACACTGAGGGGCTGACAGTAGGTTGAAGTTGATGGAGACATTTCCAGAACTCTGTCTGCCGTTCTAGGCACAGGGATACAGCAGGAAATTGTGCAAAGACCCTGCCCTTGAGGCGATTCTAGTTTAGTGGGAGAGAGAAGCAATAAACCAGTGGAAAATAGGCAGGTAAAGGTGGGCGCATGCATTAGTGTGTCTGTGTGGGGTCAGTTTAGGGTTATCAAGAAAGGCCTCTGTGAGTAGAGACCCGGACCCCTGAGCAGGAGTCAGCGTTATGATGATCTGAAGAATGAGGACAGGTGGAGGAGGGAGAGAGGCCAGGTGAGGGCTGTGAGATGTGGAGGAGCAGCTGCAGCAGAGAGAGGGTGTGAGTGAGAGGTGTGGTCAGAGAGGGGCAGGCTCCAGTCGAGTGTGATTCTATGGTAGATACGTTGAGAAGCCACTGGAATATTTTTAGGCAGGGGATGGAGGCAATCTGATTTTCACCTTAAAAAGGCCACCTTGGTGGCTGTGTGGAGTCAAATGGTGCAGACACAGTGGCAGAAACAGAGAAACAGTCAGTTGCCTGTTAAAGGCACGCAGTGGCTTGGGTCGTTGAGGGCGGCAGCAGTGAACTAGAGGAGCTATTCTGAAGGTAAGGGTGACTGGAAATCCCTTTGAAGGGAGTGGGAGCAGATGTGGCCTGGGTTTCAGCCCAAGCAGCCAGGTGAATGGTGGCAATGGACCTGAGTTCTGTCTTGGCATGAGTTTGAGATGCCCACAAGACAGCAAGTGGCCCGTGTCATTTGCATGGGCAGGCCTTGGTCCCAGGGGAGGTTGAAGCTGTCGATATACATTTAAGACACATCGGCTTACAGATGATGTATATTAAAGCCGTGAGACCAGCTGCGGGTGGCTACGGGGAGAGGAAAGTGCCAAGGTTTGAGCCTGGGGACTTCCTACCTTCAGAGATCCAGAGGAGGCAGCTGAGCTGGAACCGGAGGGAAGGCAGGAAAGGCTGGTGGGGAAGCTGGGAAAACCACCATCGTCCCTCTTTCTCATAGTCACCACCAGTCCGGCAGTAAGCACAGCGTATCTGGAATCCAGCCTCGCCCACCCTCTCGGTGGCTGTCCCCTCACTGGGGCGGCATTCTTGCCATGTTCCCCACATCCCTGAAAACTGGGAATCCAGTTGCATCTCTTCCCTGCCCAGAGCCCTGCCGTGGTTTCTCATCCGGCGCTCACTCCACCCCTTTCCCTGCCTGCCTCCTGGTCCCACCTGCTGGCTCTGTCCCAGCCCACTGTCCCCCTCAGCAATCTTGTCCCACCTGAGCATCCCACACTTGCTGTTCCTTCCCTGTGACGTGCTCTTGCCGAAGACATGTATGGCTTGCTCCCTCATGTCCTTCAGGTTTAGGGTCACCTGTTATCTTCCCAGCAAGGCCCTATTGTCACTGTGTGTAAGACAGCTTCTGCCCTCCAGGCCCCTATCCTATTCCCTTTATTTTTAGGGCACCAGGAATTACGCTCTGTGATTGTTCCCTTTAAGTGTGTGTCCCCCAGTTAGCACCATGAGGCCAGGCATGGTCAGCGAGCCCTTTTCCAGATGTCCCCCAGCATCCACAGCTCAGGTCGACAGTCTGCAAACCTAGGTTGAGGGAATAGGTGCATGTTGATACGAAGCAGTGAAAAAAGCATTCCCAAGGAGAGAGACTGATCAGCCATGCCAGTGTGGCTGGGAGTTTAGTGGAGGGAAGACGGGACCCTGACCACTGGGTTTCGCCAGGGGAAGCAGTTGGCAGCCTTGGTGATGATGTACGTGAAAATTGGGATAAAAGTCATATTGGAGTGGGTTAGAGAGATTGGAGGTGAGGAGACAGTATGGCACGTGCAGATGGCTCCAGGTGGGGAAAGTTCTGGAACTTCCCCCACCAGGTAGTTCTGGAAGGAGATGTGTACTCAAAGGAAAGTTTTTAAAGATAGAGAGAGGTGATGGCTAATCTAATTAAATTTTAATTTGATTAGCTAATTCAAGTAGTGAATTCTGATAAATTCATCCAATCAAAGACGGAGATATAAGCTGATTTAATCAAATTCTGGCATGGCCCACAGAGAAGGTGGCATGAACCCCATGTTATGCGTCAGGAAACCATATGAGATAGGTCAGGGCCGCACCGCTGGTGTGGATAGAGCTGGGCTGGAACGTGCCTGCTAAATGGAAGCCTGGTGCGCCTTCCTCCAGCTCATCAAATGTGAAATCCGGACGTATAAACCAGACAATTGGTAAAAGAGAAAACGCCAGAAGGAAACAAATATTGAAAAGTATTCAGTCTCACTCATCATCAAAGACATGCAAATCACAAATCAAGTA
The DNA here is from genome assembly GCF_001604975.1 of Cebus imitator. NCBI lineage: Eukaryota > Metazoa > Chordata > Mammalia > Primates > Cebidae > Cebus > Cebus imitator. The sequence continues at coordinate 3,359,171 of NW_016107316.1, forward strand.
ATCTTTTTCTGAATTAATAACCCCAATGATGGTACCCAATGGTGCTTAGGTACAATAAAACCATTGCTTGTCAAAGCACTGTTCATGTGGTAAACTGATGCGTTCAGGCCATTTGGAAGCAAGCTGATATGTATTAGCTGGTTCTGTAAATCCACTTTTGAGAATTCAGGCAATGGAAGTAATGTTCTATGCATCAAGACATGCATTGCAGAGGTATTTATAAAGGTGAGTATTTAGAAGAAATAAAAGAATCCACAGTGGAGACCTTGCCAAGTAAACGGTGGCACTTACATATGATGGGACACTATGGACACACTAATGCACTCTTTATGATGGCTGGAAATGGCACTGAAACTGATGATAGGGTCATGGTTAAGGAAAGAATGCAAAACCCAAAGTTTATACTGACAACCATATGGCTATTTTTAAGGACAATTTTAATATTAATTCAGCAACACAGGTTTTGATTCCCTCTCCTGGAATAGGAGGAAGCCTAATATACTCCCAGGCTGAATGTTCTACACATTTGCCGCTGTGTATGTGCACAGTGACAGTGTAATCTGTCTATACCCCTGTAGTTCCAGTTCTAACTTTCTGATTCTTTTCAAAGACCTTCTCCAACAAGCTATGGGAATTTGGCTTCCTACCTTTTTTTTTTTTTTTTTTTTCTTTTCTTTTTTTTTGCAACAGGAGTGTTTTGGGTGATAATTTTAGGTTGATATCTATTACCTTTTTCTGGGTTTTGTTAGCTTTTTGAAAAATTGTCTTAGAGTTGGTGAGTGGCTTGGTAGCAAAGTAAGATTTTTTTTGGAAAAGAGGACAGACAAGCTGAACTGCAGCTTGAGAACATATTCATTTTTCCTACTTTGTCTTGAAAATTGAGGAATGACTTTTAAACTTTTAACCGTTTTAGTGTATGTGGCCAAAGGGTGAGCAAGGACTGTGTTTCTGGATTTTCAAAGACGATGCTTAATCTTTTTCTTTTTCTTTTTTTTTTTTTTTTTGAGATGGAGTTTCGCTCTTGTTACCCAGGCTGGAGTGCAATGGCGCGACCTCGGCTCACCGCAACCTCCGCCTCCCAGGTTCAGGCAATTCTCCTGCCCCAGCCTCCTGAGTCGCTGGGATTACAGGCACGCGCCACCATGCCCAGCTAATGTTTTGTATTTTTAGTAGAGACGGGGTTTCACCATGTTGACCAGGATGGTCTCGATCTCTTGACCTCGTGATCCACCCGCCTCGGCCTCCCAAAGTGCTGGGATTACAGGCTTGAGCCACCGTGCCCGGCCTGATGCTTAATCTTAAATATAAATTTACAAATCTTCTTATAATTTAAAAAACCCTTGAATATGGGGGGGAAAAAAGAGATAAACATAAATAGCGTGGCTCTGTTCGGCCGGTGAGATTATGGTGGATTTCATGCCCTCGTCACGTGCTCCAGCCGAATGTGGCCCGATTTCACAGTAATAACTTAGGTGGGTGCGTTCATGTCGCTGCACCCGCGCGTCCCCGGTGCCGCTGGCATTTGTGGCAGGCGCTCCGCCTGCGTTGTGTTGCAGCCGCGGACCAGGTGCCGTTGATGGAGGACCTGGAGCAGATCTTCCTGCGCTCCTGGCGCGAGTCGCACCTGACCGAGATCCGGCAGTACCAGCAGGCGCCGCCGCAGCCCTTCCCGCCCGCGCCCGGCCCCGCGGCGCCCGTGACCTCCGCGCAGCTGCCCTGGCTGGCCAGCCTGGCCGCCAGCTCCTGCAACGACAGCGTGCACGTCATCGAGTGTGCCTACTCCCTGGCCGAGGGCCTCTCCGAGATGTTCCGGCTGCTGGTCGAGGGCAAGCTCGCCAAGACCAACTACGTGGTCATCATCTGCGCCTGCCGCAGCGCGGCCATCGACTCCTGCATCGCCGTCACTGGTGAGCGCGCTGGGCCGCGCGGCTGCGGGGAAGCCCCCTGAACGGCGTTCCCGGTCCCCCGCTTTAGTGGTTCTCTCCCTTTCTGTCCCGGGCCTGGGTTTGCAGCAAGTTAACACCTGCGGCTTGTTCTCGGTAGCTGGCTTCGGAAGGCAGCCTTGAATAATAGCTTAGTTACAAGCTCATCCCTGCTCTGAGTGGCTGGTGAGGTTAGCCCTGGGGTCAGCTTGGGAGTGTGAAAAGACCCTGTTGAAAACCTGGCTCCACCACCGTGGGTGATCACTCACACCAGAACTCTGGCCCTGTTTCTTCACTCATCTATTGGAGATTTAAAAAAAACAAAAACAAAAACAAAAACAAAAATGACCAGCCGGGCGTGGTGGCTCACACCTGTAATCCCAGAACATTGGGAGGCCGGTGCGGGCGGGTCATGAGGTCAGGAGATCCAGAGCATCCTGCTAACGCAGTGAAAAACCATTTGTACTAAAAGTACAAAAAAATTAGCTGGGCGTGGTGGCACGCACCTGTTGTCCCAGGTACTTGGGAGGCTCTGGCAGGAGAATCGCTTGTACCTGGGAGGCAGAGGTTGCAACGAGCTGAGATCACACCACTGCACTCCAGCCTGGGTGACAGAGCAAGACTGTCTCAAAAACAACAGCAAAAAAACCCCCCCAAAAAACAATGACCTTGTGTTGTCTTCAGGACCCAATTAATTTAATTGTTTTTTGAGACAGGATCTCACTGTGTCCCCCAGGCTGGAGTGCAGTGGTGTGATCTCGGCTCATTGCAACCTCTGCCTCCTGGGTTCAAGAGATTCTCTTACCTCAGCCTCCCAAGTAGCTGGGATTACAGGCACGTGCCCCCACACCCAGCTAATTTTTTGGTATCGATGGGGTTTCACCAAGTCACCCAGGCTGGTCTTAAACTCCTGAACTCAAGTGATCCGCCTGCCTACGCCTCCCAAAGTGCTGGGATTACAGGTGTGAGCCACTGCACCTAGCCAATTGATTTAATTCTAAAAACAGTCATTGAAGCCCCACATGTGCAGGGCTGGGGCCCACGGGGAGCACAGCAGTCTCTGCCTGCCCGGAGTGTTCTTTAGGTGGGGGAGACAGACACCAAATGCGTGGGCTTTCTTGTCCTGCTTAAATCTTCCCAGGTGCTGTGCATTTTCAAGTGGAATTTTTTGTACCTTGTAAAATTTGCCTAAAAATGCACAATTTAATGCACTTTTTCTTAAGACAGGGTCTTGCTCTGTCTCCTGGGCTGAAGTCCAGTGGCAAGATCTTGGCTCATTGCAGTCTTGAGCTCCTGGGCTCAAGTGATTCTGTGGCCTCAACCTCCATCTGGAGTAGCTGGGATATTACAGGTGTACACCACCACACCCAGCTCACATTTTTGTACTTTACAAGATAGGGTTTTGCCATGTTGCCCAGGCTGGTCTCAAACTCCTGGGCTCCCTCAATCTGCCTGCCTCAGCCTCCCAAAGTGGTGGGATTACAGGTGTGAGCCACTGCGCCTGGCATTTAACTTTTTAAGTGCAGTGTCTGAATTGTCTTTTGGCATTCTGGTGTGTGTGTGTGTGTGTGTGTGTGTGTGATGGAGCCTTGCTCTGTTGCCTAGGCTGGAATGCAGTAGTACTATCTCACTGCAACCTCCGCCTCCCAACTTTAAGTGATTCTCCTGCCTCAGCCTCCCGAGTAGCTGGGACTACAATCATATACCACCATACCCAACTAATTTTTGCATTTTTAGTAGAGATGGGGTTTCACCATGTAGGCCAGGCTGGTCTCAAACTCCTGACCTCAGATGATCCTGACCTCAGATGATCCGCCCAACTCAGCCTCCCACAGTGTCGAGATTACAGGCGTGAGCCACCACACCTGACCAGCATTCTTTAATCTTAAACCTATTCTGTGTTGTTTTTTTTTTTTTGTCAATTTTTTACCTTGATGTGAGTGGTACATTCAGTTATAGACCCTGACCCTCTGCTGTGCATCAGGCACCGTTGTCATGTGTCGCCTCACAGCAGGTCTGGGAGGTAGATCCTGCTGTCAGCCACAGATTCCAGATGTGAAATGTGAGTCTAGAAGGGTTAAGGGTCTAGTCCAGGGTCACATGGCCAGTAAGCGGGGAAGATACAATAGGCACAGTGAAAGCTCTTTGTTTTCCAGGAAAATACCAAGCCCGGATTCTTTCTGAGAGCCTTCTCACCCCAGCAGAGTACCAGAAGGAAGTCAATTACGAGCTGGTTACGGGGAAGGTGGACTCGCTGGGGGCCTTCTTTAGCACCCTCTGTCCAGGTAGGCTTGTCATGGGACAGGTGCACATGCAGAGATTAATGGGATAAATCAGTGCCGGGGGAGGTCACCTCTGCCCCCTGCCTGTGACCCGCTGAGGTTGATCTCCACTTAGAGTGCCCTTCATTCTGTGCACTGGCATTTCTGTCCCTTTCTTTTCTTGAGTGACAGCTGTGGGTTCTGGCTGGCCATCTCTTCCTGCTCAGGCTGTAGAGTTCTCCTGAGTGGGGAGGGCACCATGTGGGTTCTGTCTCCGTGGGGTACACGAGGCCCTTGTGCCCATTCCTCTGCACCTCTCCAGACTTGGTGGCCTCTCTTCCCCCCTCTCCCTCTTCCCGGAGAGTTTCGCATCCCTTGTGCTCTGGGCAGTGAGCATCATTCTCTGTTGTTTGCCTAGCTCCCTACCCCTCAAGACTCATCCCATGTCCCCCGAGAAAGCTTCTCAGACTCTTCGTTTTCCAGATGGGCTTGGGACCTTCTCCTCCGTCCTTAGCATGCTGTTCCTCCTTCTGCCCTAGCACTTGCTATGTCAGGGGGACTCACTCTGACGGTGTGTCTTCACCCCCACTAGGCTGAGGTCCCTTGACAGGACAGGCTACGTCCTCTTTACCTCCATGACTCCAGGCCTCAGGACCGTATCTGACACTAACTGCTCTGTAGATTTTTGCTAAATTTCACTGACACAGAAAACCCATTTGTTTATTCTGTCTTGGGCAGAGGGTGACATTGACATTTTGCTGGACAAATTTCACCAGGAAAATCAAGGCCATATTTCTTCCTCGCTCACTGCCTCTTCTGTCACTAAAACAGCATCCCTGGAGGTCAGCGGGACACCGGTGTGCACAAGTGAGTGGTGAAAAGGAGCCTCTCAGGGTGGGGGGAAGGGGAAGCGGGCACAGATGTGCACATTGAGGGGGGCAGTGGGCACTGGTGTGTACAGTGAGCGGGGGTGGAGATGCAGGTGTGTACAGTGAGAGGGGCTGGGGCACAGGTGTGCACAGTGAGAGGTGGGTACACAGGTGTGCTCAGTGGATGCTGAAGGGACAGAGGGCTCATGTGTGCTCGGTGAGCGATGAGAGGGCATTGGCGAGGGCCTGGGTCTGGCCTGGGAGGCAGCATCCAGGGGCTCAGGTTGGAGGTAGCAATGTCAGAGGCACACCCACAAGACAGGACATCTCTTTAGTGTCACAGTAGACCTGATACCTAATTTAAACTTCAGTCTTTCATTGTGACAAGCTCATTTAATCTTGAATTGCACATCCATCTGTGTTTCTGAGATGGTGGATTCCTCTGCTAATTTCCTGCCTCCAGGTCTGTTGTTTTTTTATTCCTGTGGAGTTCCTAAATGACTGTCGTGTTAGTTTCTTTTTCTGGAGAGCTTGCAGTCCTCTTCCAAAGTCCAGTCTCAGCGTCACCTCCCCTGGGATGGGCTCATCGTCCTCGCTAAGCAGGATAGGCCACTGCCTCCTCTGTGGTCCCCAAGTGGTGGGTTCTTGTTTTTATTATTAAGTGAAGAATGGTTCATAACATAACTGCTACTCACACACCCGCCACTGCTTAGCTGAGAGCAGGGACTTGATAAACGATAAACGTGAGTTGTTCCCCTTTCCCTCGTCACTTTGTGCATGGGCCCGTCTCCCCTGGACCGGTTTCACTGTCTGACTCTCTGGCCAAGGGCCTGGACAGTAGCCATGTGCCCTGGGGCTCACCTGGCATTCTGGGGCTCTGGTTCCAGGTTACCACCTGGAGCCACACAGCATCCGGCCCTTCCAGTTGGCAGTGGCACAGAAGCTCCTCTCCCACGTGTGTTCCATTGCGGATTCCAGTACCCAAAATCTGGACTTGGGATCCTTTGAGAAGGTGGACTTTCTAATTTGCATTCCACCCTCAGAAGTGACCTACCAGCAGACTCTGTTCCACGTGTGGCACTCAGGTATGGGGCCTTTCGGGGACAAGTCATGTGGCCTGTGTGGAGAAGCTTTGATCTGCCTAAATCCGTGTTTGGATGTTGACACCGTTCTTTGCTATCGAGTGGATGGGGCAATTATTGTTGCTCTTGTTTTATAGATTGTGAAACTGATGTTCAGAGACAGTGACTTGCCCCAGATTGTAGGATCTGTTGACGGTAGAGCCAAAACTTGAACTTTCACAACGTCCCACTCAGGCTGGTGACCTCACCATGTGTTGCTGTCTGGCTTCACTGAATGGATTTTCCTTGTACTTTCAAGGATATCGTATTTAACCACAGAGTACACAGATGTCCAGTGTCTTCACTGAAATGACTCACTCTTTAGTGGCATATGGCCCTGTGGCATTCAGACCAAGAGAGGGATTTTGCTGCTGGTGGGACCGTTTAGTTCCCTCTGTCTTACCAGGCTTGGGATCAGCTGCTTCCTGAAGCTGGTGCTCCTAGAAAGGGCTGCTGTACACACAGCCAGGCTGCAGCACCGCTTGCCTGTGCCCCAGCGCCTGTGCAAGACACTTACACAGCTGTAGCCCATGTGGGAGTTTTTCCCTACTTTTTCCTAGTCACACATCCTTGGGTCTAGCTCAGTACCTGCTTTATAGGAGTTGCTCAGTAGGTGTCTGTTGAGTGAATGAAAACCAGTGAGCATGCTGGGAGTTACTGATGTATTTCATTGTGTTGCAGGAGTTTTACTGGAGCTTGGCCTGGAAAAAGAGCACGTGACCAAGCAGAGGGTGGAACAGTATGTTCTGAAGCTAGACGCGGAGGCACAGACAAAATTTAAGGCTTTTCTGCAAAACTCCTTCCAGAACCCGCATACACTTTTTGTCCTGATCCACGACCATGCGCACTGGGATCTTGTGAGGTTAGACGGACTTGATATATGACGGGCTGACATTTTCCATCTTTGAAATGTTGTATGTGGATGTTCGCTGGGGCTGAGGGTACAAGTCCTGAAAAGATGGATGAGGTTTGGGTTTGGTGTTTGTAAGCAGGTGCCATGCATGTTTTCCACAATCCTGAGGTGGAAGTTGTCTCGTAGATTATCTAGTGCGACCTCTGAAATTTACCATGGTGGAATCTAAGGGTTGGAGAAGGGAAGCATGTCTCCCAGGGTCACCGGGAAGGGTGGAGGGGGAGGGTGTTAGTGGCAGAGCCGAGGCCCCCGAATCACAACCTGATGCCTGATGTGTTTCTTTCATAGTTCACTCACCACAAGGAACCATGCAGGTGTGGGGTGCGGAGGGTCCTAGCAGGAGTAGCTCAGCCTAGTCCTTCCCTGAAAGAGGCTCCGTGGGCTCCAGTACCATGGGTCACCCTTGATGCCTGCGCTTCTTAAGGAGCGATTTTACTCAGCTAAAATGAACATAAACCCAGATGAATTTCAGATGGGTCAAGCCGAGAGTTTGGCAGGATTTCTGGTTTACCAGGACTGGTCATTTCCGTGAGACTGGCCTAGGGGTTTTGCGTTCAGACATTTCCACTGATATACATGAGGAAGGAATGGGGCTCCTGGGCCAGGTCATGGAGAAAGACTTCGATGGTCACAGATCCACAGACAGTTAGTTAGGGCTGGCCAGGACCTGAAGGATCACCTTGTAAAGGATCTACCATCTAGAATCCATGTATGGGTTTGGGGGAAATTGGAATATTCCCAAATTGTAGAAAGAGCTATATTGTGAATATTCATTTTGGGGGTAAATTCCTCAGGGTAGCCTCCTGCCATCCAAAGGGTTAAGCACTGATTTAAAAAAAAAAATCCCCTAGACTTACAGGAGAGAACACAGAGGCGTTTGTCCCACCGAGAAGTGCAGAGCTGGGCCTGGCTCCTAGACCCTTGTCCAAAACACTTCCCAGTCCCTCTGTGCCGCCTTTTAAACTGACTATAGAATTGACTCTTTATATCTTTTCCGGGTCATTTCAAGGTCAGAAGGACTCTGTAAGGAGGTAAGTACACAATCAGATGGGGCCAAAGAGGAACAGCTGATCCCTGGAATGTTCCTGGGGACATGTCACTATCTGATGGGGTAGAAGGAGTGTGTGTCTTGTAAGAAATCCTCTGACTACTGTCCCCTGCAGGCAATTTTTCCTAAGTAATGAGTCTCAGGAGAGTCCCTGACAGCTACCTGAATTCCGGCCATTTTCTTCTGTATTCCTAGTCATGGGTGGAGCCATAGTCTTCAACTGTTGGCAAAGCCAGGGGTTAGTTATAAATTTATTCAACTGCTTCATCCTTGGAAAATTAGAAAAAAAATATAGTAATTCCACTTATTGTGTCTTTTCCTCCTTTTCCTCCCTCAGTAGCGCTGTTCATAACCTCTATTCTCAAAGTGACCCTTCGGTGGGATTGGTGGACCGATTGCTCAACTGCAGGGAGGTGAAGGAGGCCCCCAACATTGTGACCCTTCACGTGACCTCCTTCCCATACGCACTGCAGACACAGCACACGCTCATCAGCCCCTACAACGAGATCCACTGGCCGACCTCCTGCAGCAACGTGAGTGCCACGGGGCTGCCGGGCCCTTGTATTTAGCAATGACACTTGGGTGGCAGAAGTTACATTTAGTAAAAGCTTTGACCAGTGCATTTGAGGATAATGGGTTCCAGCTCCTTGGGTCTTTGATTCAACCCAGGGTTACGTGTAGACCCTTCTTGGTCTTTTTGGAAACCTTCCTGCAGGGCGCCAGTTGGCTTCCTCATCTTGGAAGATGTAATGCAGTTTGTTTGACATTTTCTCTGGTGGCTGCAGCTTTCTGAGCAAGATTCGGAATGTTTGTTCTATGGCATTGGATGGAGATATTGAAGGTAGACCCCTTAAGGGCTGGGGGCTTTGGGCTCCATACGGAGCCAAACTCAATGTCTCTGGAAGCCCTAGGAAGGTTCCTGTTTTCCCCATCCCTGCATCCTTAGGTAGTGAGATTCAGAATCTTCTTCCTCAAACTAAACACATACCCTCAAAACTCAGTGAGTTTTTAGCTTATCACCTGGCATTTTCTCATCAAAATAGAAGACTGAAATCACCCTGGGCTCAGTAATAATTATTTGTTACCTGAAATAATCCTCACAGTGACACAATGAAATAGGAAACACCGTTATCCCCCTTTTTCAGATGAAGAAACTGAGACTTAGAGAAGTTAGGCCACTTGTCCAAGGTCACATGGGGGGTTTATAGTGAAACTGGACCCCAACCATGATTGCCTGGCGTCAAAACCATGTAGCCACCAAGCCATACTGACCAAAGTCTCGTAATTTGAGAATTCCAGGTGGTTTGTAGTTAGTTACACAGGAATAAGTAAGTGTAAAAGATGAGACTTATTTGGTGTGCCTCTCAGTCCTCTGAAGAACTTAAAAAAAAATACCTGGCTTCCGTCCTGTGGACTGAGAATTCATGGTGGCGAAAGCCATTGCTTGTAAGGCACTTACCATGAGCCAGGGAGGCCCTGCCCAAAGTGCTTTGTGCTGTGAACTCATGCTGGAGGCAGGTGCTACAATTTGTTCTCATCTACGGATGGGGAACATGAGACCCAAGAGAGTTGGCCACTTGCCTCAGGCCAGGCAGCTAGAAAGTCGTGGAGGTGGGATATGACCCAGGCCACTGGCTCCAGGGCTCGGCCCTTAACCACTGTGACATTTAGGGGTAGAGTTTTCATGCTTGTATATTTTCAACAAACTCCCTCAACTTTGGAATTTTATGTCTGTGTGAGTAAAATTGGCTAGATAAATGTTTTCTTTGTCTATTGATTTATAGTAGCAACTGAATGCAAGATAGTTGATTTTCCTATTCCTCAAACCAGTTTAAGATTATAGAAAGAAGCAGTTTTAACAAAGAAATTTGTACGTTAAAAAGGTAAGGCTGATTTTATTCTTGGTAAAGACATTGGGATCAAATGAAGGGAAAACACCTGAGCAATGGGAATATACCACCTTTAAAGTATGGGGCATTCTTTGCTCTGCTTCTGCAGATGGAAGAAGTTTATAAAATGCAATCCAAGGGACTGCACAGTAGGCATGATTTAGATGCAGTTGCCAACACAGGTCATCCGCAGACTTGCCACATGAACCTCTGACCATCCCTGCAAATGCAATGTTTGAGTGATCAATGCTTTTCTCTCTTTTAGGGAGTGGAGTTATATCATGAAAATAAGAAGTACTTTGGGCTGTCTGAGTTTATTGAATCTACCCTTTCTGGACACAGCCTTCCCTTGCTCAGATACGATAGCTCCTTCGAGGCCATGGTCACTGCATTAGGAAAAAGGTATTTGTCTCTCTTCTAAGTTGCTAGAAGTACTCAGTAGCTTAAAGGCAAGTTAGGTGTGTTTAGCCAGCCAGGGAATTCCATGAAGGGTAACTCGGTTTCTCCATTAAATGTACCCTGTCTTCTTTCTTCCTCTGTATTTGGAAGAAATATTTGAATCCCTTTGGGTCAGTGATGAATTCATCATGCTGTTGCTCTAGAAAATTTTAGAGATGACAATGAGCAGAAATATGCTGGAATGTGGAATCACGTTTTTGAGCCAATGGAGGGTGGGAAAATGGGAGGAAGATAACAAAAGCTTTAAGAGAAGCTGCAGTGATGATCACAGTTGGCTTCATTTTTGTTTCTGATGCGTATCATTCATTGAATGTTTATTTTGTGCCATTCACTCTTTCATGAACTTTACTTTCAGTATCTGATTTGATTCTCACTGCCGCTCTGAGCCACTTGCTACTATTATCCATATTTTACAAATGGAGAAACTGAGGCTTGGAGAGGCCCCCATAGCTTTCCCAGGCCACGTGTCTAGCAAGTGACAGAACTGGGTGAGAACCCAGAGTCAGTCTGACTGCACAGCCAGCTCTTTCAACCCTGTCGCAACAGACCTCATTTTATAGATGAAACCGGGGCTCAGACAGGCTAAGTGATTGCCAGGGTCCACATGGTCTATTCATGGTAAAACCAGGCCATGTTTTATAGATGATCTGTTGCAAAGCAAAATGCCATTGAACAAAATGCCACTGACTGTCAGCATGAGCTGGCCTCTACTTGCTCCCCTTATTGAACTTCACTCTTCTCATTTGCAGACAAAGGGATGAAAGTAGACATATCCTTCTCAAGCTGTGTGTTCCAAGGTGCACTGCTTTGGCTGGATGCTCACAGTTGCTAAGTGTAAAGGGGTTCCATGGCCAGATGTGTCTGAGAAACATTTAAGAAAAGGATTTCTTTTCCATGAGAGTTCTTGGAGCCTTCAACACATCCATGCATGCTATAATTCTCCAGAAGGCTAGAGATGTGTCCAGTAGCTCATGGGATTAGATTTTCCCAGAACACTCTTGAAGAAACTAAATCTCTTAGATACTGTTCAGTCCTGTGACACTGACAGAAATTGATCAAGTTAGTTCTCCAACTCATGGATCGGCAGCTGAGCTCTCATCAACTTGCTGCATGAAGAGGCCCTCCGAGATTTCACGTTGAGGCAAGAAAACCAGCCTTTGCCCTTCCTCTGCCTCTGCTCAGGCAGTGAACAAGGTGGTGTGTTTAGTATGTTGTAGACACTGGGCTCGGTACTCTGTTATCTGAAATAATCCTCACAGTGACACAGTAAGATAGGAAATACCGTTGTCCCCTTTTTGCAGATGAAGAAACAGAGACTTAGAGAAGTTAGGCCACTTATCCAAGGTCACATGGGGGATTTATAGTGAAACTGGACCCCAACCCTGCTTGCTTGGCTCCAAAACCATGCAGCCACCAAGCCATACTGAGCAAAGTCTCACAGCTGGTAAAGGGCAGGCTGTGCCCACCATGCTGGTATATCTTGGTTTACCCTCTATTAGTTTAACCTTGGTAAATCATCTAACCTGTCTCAACTTCCATACCCTCACCTGTAGAACAAATCTGCCTTCCTAGTGGCTTCTTACAGTTTCATGAGATAATGTATGTATGCACATTCCTTAGCACTTGCATGCTGGGAGCCCAGGCTCCAAAATCATCCCTCCTGGGTTTGAATCCTGAATCTGCCGTTAATCAGCTGTGAGACTTGGAGAAAGTTTCTTGATTTTCTTTGGGGATGATAACACCTACATTATAGAGATACTATAAGGATTACATGGATTCATACACGTAAAGCATTGGAAATAGGGCCTGGCACACGTTACATGCTCCTGTTGGCTGTTACCACCACCACCTCCACCAGTGTTCACCATCATCATCCTCCCTTCTCTCTCCCCCTCTGTTAAACTAGAGGCATTACATAGAGATTAAATCTCGTGTCTCACTGGGTGAGAAGACAGTATCAAACCCTGGAATGGTGAAGTATGGAGAATCATAGGAACTTCTAGAAATTATTTGGCCCAACCACCTCATTTTATAATTGTGGGAACCGAAGCCCAGATTGTGAGAGTTTTGCCTGAGTTCATGCAGCCTATTGGTGGCAACATGGACTGTAGACAGGTTTGATGTCTTTCCACCATACCACACTGCCTTTGCTAGGATCATTTGTCTGGAAAACTCTCTTGAAACTTGTAATTTGCACAGGAGATAAAGGTTAGGACATGGAGTTACTGCCGCTTGCCACCGTGTGTGTGGCCAGACTGTTAGTCCTCCATGTGTCATAAACGCCAACACACAGCTGGGAAAACTGCTTGTAGGACTGCCAATTGGACACAAACCTACTGTGACTGAAAATTAAGATCTAGACCTTTGACAACTCCAATTTTTCTTCTAATATATTGTCTATGGAACTTGTTTCCTTTAGGACCTACCACAGAGGCTTAGGGGTAAGCATAGTTCTCTGCTGAGCCACAGCTGTGGTGCATTGATCTGTCTGACCTAAGGGGTGCTATCTGGAGCTGGGCACTAGTTTCTGCTTACAATGCTTGTCCTTATTTTTTTTTTCCACAGCAGCTTTAATGGGGAATTAACTGACAGCCAGTAGACCGTACATATTCAAAGTATTCAATTTACATTTTGATACACATATAGACTGGTAAAATGGTCACCACAAAATAATGAAAAGAAGTTTCCTCCTGCCCCTTTGTAATTCCTTCCTCCTGTTCTTTTCTCACTGCAGAGTAGTTTGCATTCTCTAGAGTTTTATATAAATGGAATTACGCAATATGCACTCTGTTTTTGGCCTGACTTCTTTCACTATGTATAATTATGTTGAAATTCATCCATGTTCTTTTATGTATCAATAGTTTGTTCTTTTTGCTGCCGGTATTCTAGAATAGAATATTATGGTCATACTAGTTTGTTTACTGGTTAAGAGGCTTTTAGGTTGTTTTTCAGTTTTGGCTATTACAGATAAAGCTGCTATGAACATTCATGTACAAAGCTTGGTATAGATATATACTTTAACTTTTCATGGGTAAGCACCTGGTTGTGAAATGGCTGGGTTATTTGATAGGTGTGTGTTTAACTTGTTAACAAGCTGCCAAATTGTTTTCCAAAGTGTAGCTGTCTCTTGGTATGCATGGGGGGTTAATTCCAGAACTGTCCCTGCCATACAAAAATCCATGAATACTCAAGTTCCATGGTTATTCCTCTGGAATCCACATGTAAGCCAAAGTCAGCTTTCCATGTACATGGGGTTCACATCTAGAAAATACTGTACTTTTGATTTGCATTTGGTTAAAAATCCACATATAAGTGGACATCTAGAAAATACTGTACTTTTAATTTGCATTTGGTTAAAAATCCGCATATAAGTGGACCCTTGAAGTTCAAACTTGTGATATTCAAGGGTCAACTGTAGTTCATTTTACATTCCCATCAGAATTTCAGTTGCCCTACATCTTTGTCAGCACCTGATGGTCAGTATTTCTAATTTTATTCATTTTAATAGGTATGAAGCAGTAGCTCATGATTTTAATGTCTCCAGTGACTAATGATGAACATCTTTTCCTATGTTTATCTGCCATTTGTGTATCATCTTTGGTCTCTTGATAAGTTGACTCCTGTATTATTTTCAAGTGGCCCAAAGAATATTATTTGTAGTGCTATAATCTATTCTTCTGATATTAATATAGTTATTCTAGTTATCTTTTGACTAGTGTTACTATAGATTATAATTTTTTACCCTTTTACCTTGAGCATTTTTCTCTTTTTTTTTGGTTTAAATTTGGTTTCTTGTAGGCAGCTTATAGTTGAGACTTGCTTTTTTATCAAATGTGACAATCCCTGCCTTTTAATTGAATATTTAGACCATTTACATTTAACGTGGTTATTGATGCAGCTAGGTTTAAATCTACCATCTTGTAGTTTGTCTCATCTGTTTTTTTAATGCTCTCTTTCTCTGCCTTTCTCTTTATGCATCTTTCTCTCAGCTATAACTCTTTGTTGTGATTTTTAGTGGTTGCTTTATAGTATATATTTTTAACTTATCACAGTCTACTTTCAAATGATATACCACTTTATGTATAAAATTTCATAATAATATACTTTCGTTTTTCCCTGCCTAGACTTTGTATTTTTGTTGTCATACATTTTACTTCTATATGTTATAAACTCCACAGTATTTTTGCTTTAGACAGTCAGTCATCTTATAAAGCTATTTAAATAAGATAAAACACCTTTTATCTTATTTACCCATGTAGTTACTATTTCCAGCACTCTTCATTACATTGCATAATTCAGATTTCCATCTGGTATCATTTTCCTTATTTGTGAAGGACTTTCTTTCACATTTCTTATTGATGATGAAATTTTTCAGCTTTTGTGTATCTAAAAAAGTCTTTATTTTGCCTCATTTTTAAGAGATATTTTCCCTAGATATAAAATCATAGGTTGACATTTTTCCCCTTTGAGCACATCAAAGATGTTGCTTCACTGTCTTCTGAATTGCATTGTTTCAAACAAGAAACCTGCTGTCGTCACCTTTGTATCTTTCTATATAATGTCACTTTGACCACCTTACTGGTTGCATTTAAATTTTTAAAAGTTTATTGAATTTTAAGCAATTTGTGTAGATATACCTTGTAGTTTTCATCATGTTTCTTATGCTGGAATCAATTGAATTTTCACCAGATATGAAAATATTTTAGCCATAGTTCTTCCAATATTTTTTATGCTTTCCACTCTCTCCCTCTTTAAAGTTATCCAATTATACACATCTCAGGCTTCTTGAAGTTATTCCATAGCTCCCTGATTCTCTATTTATTATTTTCCCTCTGTTTGATTTTAGCTTCTTTATTATTATTATTATTGTTTTGAGATGGAATCTTGCTCTGTCACCAGGCTGGAGTGCAGTGGCACAAACTCAGCTCACCACAACCTCCACCTCCCAGGTTCAAGTGATTCTCCTGCCTCAGCCTCCCGAGTAGTTGGGATTACAGGCATGCGCCACCACGCCCAGCTAATTTTTATGTATTTAGTAGAGATAGGGTTTCATCATGTTGGCCAGGATGGCCTCCATCTCTTGACCTTGTGATCCGCCTGTCTCAGCCTCCCAAAGTGCTGGGGTTATAGGCTTAAGCCACTGCACCTGGCCTGTTATTATTTTTAGAGACTGAATCTTTCTAGGGCTGTTGCCCAGGCTAAAGTGCAGTGGCATGATCATAGCTCACTGTAACCTCAAACTCCGGGGCTCAAGCCACCTCCCTATCCCAGCGTCCCAAATAGCTGGGACTGCAGGTGCATGCCACCATGCCTGGCCAATTTTTAAAAGTTTTTCTTGCAATATTGCCAAGGCTGGTCTTGAATTCCTTGCCTCAAGTGATTTTCCTGCCTTGGCATCCCGAAGTGCTAGGACATTTTAGCTTCTATTGCTGTGTTTTCAAGTTTATTAATCTTATTTTCTACATTATCTAATATGTTGCCAATTTCATTATATATATTTTACAAAAGCACAGTTTTATGACAAGATTCCTAAGAGAAGACAATTTCGGGTGTCACATGCATTGATGTGCATACACATTGATGATACACAGTTATTGTGTTTATTAACCAGGACTCTTTGTTGCAAGTAACAGAAACTCAACTTAAACTCTTTTAAGAAAAAAAGAGGGATGTATTGACTCATAAAATAATAGGAAAGGTTGAATAAATACCCATAGAACAGCAGAGATACCTAACAATTTAAGTATTCAAACACTGTCAAGACCATGTTGTCTTTGGTATCTATATGATGACTTTGTTGTATCTCAGTGCACAGTGGCTTCCTTGTGTGCTGAAACATTACCACTGCTTGATGCTGAGCCTCACAGTCTCTAGCTTCCAGAGGCGGACTTATTTTTTCTTATACTTTGAAAAATCCCAAGAGAAGACTGGCTCTGTCTGAGGTGGGTTTCCATATCTGAACAGATCTGTTGTGGCTGGCAGGGCAAGGGTCACATACAAAGATCATAGCTCCCTTGAGAATTCAGGGTCTAGTTTATTTTCTGTCTATGACATTGAAGATTTCATCTCTAGAATTTGATTTATGTTTTTTTATATCTCTACTCAACAAGTTCAGTCTTTCCTCTAGATTTTTAAACATACAGAATATAGTTACAATAATTGTTTCAGTTTTGCCGCCTATGCATTCTGTCATCTGTGTCATTCCTGGATCAGTTTCTATTGATCGATTGTTTTCCCCCCTCTTTATTATGGATCATACTTACCTGCTTCTTTACATGTCTGGTAATTTTTGAGAGGATGCCAAACATTGTGAATTTTGCCTTCTTGGGCGCTAGATATATTTGTATATTTATAAATACTGAGTTTTTTTCTGGGATACAACTAAGTTACTTGGACGCAGTTGAATCCTTCCAGGCCTTGCTTTTAAACTTTGTTAGGGAGGACCAGATTTAATGTAGCACTAACTTTGCCCAATACTGAGACAAAATTCTTTGAGTAAGTACTCTACAATGTTCCATGACTCCAAGGTGTTCCGTATTGGTTGTTGAAACAGGAACTATTCCTAGCCCTACATAAGCTCAAGATATTGTTCCTTTTAATTCTTTTGCAACCAAAGGATTCTTGTTTTGGCTGTGGGTCGTTCCCTTACATTTGTGCACTGATCGTATCAGCTGAAGACTTTAGGGGGGACCTCTGCAGATCTCTCCTCTTTGGTACTTTGCCCTGTGATCTCTAGATGCCTTGGTTTTCCTGGAATCTGATACTTTCCCTCAACTCAGGGAGAACACTGAGCTTTGCCTGGCTTCCCCCTTCCTGAGTGCATTCCAGAAACTGTAGGCAGAAGCTGGGGGGCTCACTTAATTTGTTTCACATCATTAGAATCACTGTCTTTCACTACCTAATGGCCCATGTATTGAAATGCAATTGTTTCATTTATGTTTTCAGGTTTTCAGTCGTTTCAGATGGGAGGATAAATCTGATCCCTTCTGCTCCATCTTGCCAGAAGCAGAAGTCTCTGTCCTTTGAGCAGAGGCCATTTTTCATACTGCACTTTCTTTCTTTCTTCCTAGGCATTATTTATTATTTATTTTGAGGCGCAGTCTCGCTCTGTTGCCCAGGCTGGAGTACGGTGGTGTGATCTTGGCTTGCTGCAACCTCTGCCTCCTGGGTTCAAGTGATTCTCCTGCCTCACCTCCCAAGTAGCTGGGATTATAGGTGTGTGCCACCACACCCGGCTAATTTTTGTATTTTTAGCAGAGGCAGGGTTTTTTCACGTTGGCCAGCATGGCCTCGAACTCCTGACCTCAGGTGATCCGTTTCCTGGGCATTATTTGACTGGTGCACCAGGGATAAGTAGAGCAATCCCTGGGCTGCTGAGTCCCCTTCATGCCAGAGTCTGTGAACCAGTTATTCCTTCCTGAGACAGCATTGGTAATGCAAACTTGCCAGGGCAGCTTCCAGGTTATGTGACCTGCAAAGTGGATGTAGTGCTGAAGGAAGCATGAAGCAAAGGAGGAGGATGGTCAGGAAGAAGGGGCAAGGATGTCATCATGATGTCAGAAATGCTATCAGAGGTGCTGCAGGAAGGCGAGCTGGCTGCCCTGATAGAACTTATGGGGTGGCATGGCCATGGTACGGAACCCACTTTTGTGGGTCGAGAAGCTACCTTACCTTTGCTTCAAAAAGCTAGAGCCAGGGAGACTCATTCCAGCTCAGTAAACCCAGAAGAACATAAACTGGATACGAATTTATTGATTCCTGTTGAGAAACACCGTCATCTGCAGGGGCCTGAGTTTTTCACTGGTGCCCTGGGGTCTGTTTGACCCTAACCGGTCAGAGCCACTCTGGGAGAGTAGGTGGTCGCGGGAGCAGCCACCACCTTTGTGTGGGGACATAGACAGTCACCACAGTTTCTGAAGCAAAAACCGGGATTCTTGATTTGGCTGGATAAGTTCTGATTTGTAATTTGTCTGTCAAATTACAATACGTTTATTTGTATCTCTAATGATTCACTGTGATTGATGTGAACACAAAGATGTAGGTTTAGAACCGGGGCCTCTGGGAGCTGCATTTCCATATTGATTGCTGGTGGTTCTCCTGTTTCTTGTAGGAACTTGGGGCAAATTAGCTACCTCCTCAGAGAACTACACATTGTGCTGACAGAGACAAAATAGACATTTATATCATTCATTCATCTGCTCATTCATTGGACAGATATTTATCGAGCAGCTACTAAGTGCCAAATGCTGAAAAACATAATAACAACAACAAACCTATGTTTTTGTTTCCCTGCTGGAAAAAACAAAGGATTGTATCATTTGGTTTCTAAAGAAGGCTTCTCATTCAGGTTCCCACAACCTGAGGCTTCTAGAGGCCACACAACTGTGTATAGTGTGGGAGCTGCCTGTGCCAGAGTGATGGATGTCTTGGGTGACTTGGCAGCAGTGGGCCGGCGGGTGCGGCTGTCACGGGCATGGTCTCTCTGTGTTCCTTGCAGGTTCCCCCGCCTGCACAGCGCGGTGATCAGGACCTTTGTTCTTGTGCAGCACTACGCGGCCGCCTTGATGGCTGTGAGTGGCCTCCCGCAGATGAAGAACTACACGTCGGTGGAGACGCTGGAGATCACGCAGAACCTCCTCAACTCCCCGAAGCAGTGCCCCTGCGGCCACGGGCTTATGGTCCTGCTGCGGGTGCCCTGTTCGCCCCTGGCAGCCGTGGCCTATGAGCGGCTGGCCCATGTACGGGCCCGGCTGGCGCTGGAGGAGCATTTCGAGATCATCCTGGGCAGCCCCAGCTCGGGCGTCACCGTGGGGAAGCACTTTGTGAAGCAGCTCAGGGTAGGTGCTGTGCACAGGGATGGGTAGAAGGGTTGGCGGTACCTGGGAAAGCGGGGGGGTACTCATCAGAGGCAGGGAGTGGCAACAAACCCCCCAGCATGGCCAGCATGGCTTCCCTAGACCCAGCCACCCCCAGCCTCCTCGATGTTCTTCCCTGCCTTCCTCCCCGGCAGCAACCCAGCGGCACCCCGGCACCCCACAGCACTGCCTTACGACTTCAGACCTCTGGGCAGCAGCCTGCTTTCATTTTCCTGAGCATCCATTTCCCCTCTTCTTTGTTTAGCTGATGCTTCTTTATTTTCCCCCTTTGAGACAGGGTCTCACTCTGTGGCCCAGGCTGGAGTTTGGTGGCATGATCACAGCTCACTGCAGCCTAGACCTCCTGGGCTCCAGGGATCCTCCCACCTCAGGCTCCTGGGTAGTTGGAACCACAGGCGTGTGCTACCACACTTGGCAATTTTTAAAATTTTTAGGAGAGACAGGGTCTCAATATGTTGCCCAGGCTGATCCAAACTCCTGAGTTCAAACGATCCTCCTGCCTCAGCCCGTGAGGTGCTGGGTTCCAGGTGTGAGCTGCCCTGCTTATTTCCTGCGGCACTCAGCTTGGCATCTTTCCTCTTTCAGGAAGATGCCCTCCCCCTCCACCACACACAGGGCAGTGCCATGCCCCTTACCTGTCATCCGGCCTCTCCCCCAGATGGTGGAGGCAAGGGCCATCCCCACAGAACTCAGCCCCCAAAGCCTAGCACAGCACCTGGCCCACAGTAGGTTCTCACTCAACCTGCCAAATGCAGGAGAGCTGGGGAAAGAACACAAGTGGAAAATAGCAATGAAAGGGAGGACACCGTCAGGAGAGAGCACAGGGAAGACATGAGACAGCTGGCCGGGTGCAGTGGCTCACATCTGTAATCTCAGCACTTTGGGAGGCCGAGGTGGGCGAATCATGAGGTCAGGAGTTCAAGACCAGCCTGGCCAACATAGTGAAACCCCTGTCTCTATTAAAAATACAAAGATTAGCTAGATGCAGTGGCACATGTCTGTAATCCCAGCTGCTCAGGAGGCTGAGGCAGGAGAATTGCTTGAA
Source organism: Cebus imitator (assembly GCF_001604975.1). Lineage (NCBI taxonomy): Eukaryota > Metazoa > Chordata > Mammalia > Primates > Cebidae > Cebus > Cebus imitator. The sequence continues at coordinate 3,379,574 of NW_016107316.1, forward strand.
CCTGGGAGGCAGAGATTGCAGTGAGCTGAGATCGTACCACTGCACTCCAGCCTGGACAACTGAGCGAGACTCTCTCAAATAAAAAAAAAGATATAAACAGCAGCTGACAATATAGACTTTCTTTCACGGAGCCTGTTGGCTGACAGACATCTTGAACATGTTCTGGGTGGCTAGTCTACATGTTCTAGATGACTGAGAATACAGTGGCCAAGCGATGGTGTGTTTATTTCCAGTCTAAATCAATTTCCTTTTGGTCAGAGGATGTAGTTCAGGACTTTCAATTGGTGGAAGGCCATCAGGGTTCCCCTGATCTGGGCTGGTTGGGAAGGGAGGCGTCTGTGGCTTTATTTCTTTTTCGTTGTTTGCAGACGTGGCAGAACATCGAGGATGTGGAGTGGAGACCCCAGACTTACTTGGAGCTGGAGGGTCTGCCTTGCATCCTGATCTTCAGTGGGATGGACCCGCACGGGGAGTCCTTGCCAAGGTGAGTAGAGGGGTTATGCCCCCGGGGTCTCCGAGGAGCTGGCTGCCTGGGCCCCCTCAGGGGAGCATGTCAGGCTGGGTTGTCGGGCCCCGCCGGGAGGCAGCACCACTAGCATTGATGGGTACTGTGGGTGGGGCCTTCACTGGGGCTTTCCCAGCAGGCGTCTAAGGCCCGTGCAGCTTTTCCTGATTCTCAGAAAGGCACTCTGGGCTCATGGTGAGGGCTGTTGCTGGGCTCTGTGGTGGAGGCAGCTGGAGCCAGGATTTAATGCCTCCTGAGTTCAGTTTCTCCCCATGAGGTGCCCTGCGTGCGTTGGGGATGGCAGTTCCGCTTGGACAGTATCGCGTCCTCTCCAGGGCTTGGAGCCGCAGTTCCCGCTGGTACCTAGGCTGCTGCAATGCCTGGGCCCTCCATGCTTAGGAGGAATTCTGGGAAGGGGGTAGCTGACGCTGCTTGGGAAGAGCTGGTTCTTCCAGCACAGAGTGGACTATCTCAAAGGGTATGCCCCTCTGAAGCCATTACAGCCTGGAAAGTCTCAGCCACACATCCACTCAGTGTCCCCTCGTGGTGGGGGTCTCTGGGCCATCACACAGATACACAGACACTCGAGATTCAGGTCACTGGGCCTCCTGTAAGGCAGTTTCTTGGATTGGTATTGACAGGTTGGCTTTTAGAGACTTCCTACCATGAAGAAGAGCAGACAGCCTGCCACAGGGCCTTTGCACACCTGTCCATGTGTAATAAGATAGCAAAAGCCAACATCAATGGAATTCCAGTTACGTTCTGGGCACTGTCCTAGATGATTCTTTTATGTTTTATTTCATTTTACTCTCACCTTAATCCTGGGGGAAATGTACTATTTCAGTAGTTCCATTTTACGGATGAAAAAATTGAGGCTTGCCAAGATTAAGCCAGTCTGGCCGACACTTGAAGCCGGGAGTTCGAGATCAGCCTGGCCAACATGGTGAAACCTCATCTCTACTAAAAATACAAAAATTAGCCAGACATGGTGGCACACACCTGTAGTCCCAGCTATTTGGGAGGCTGAGGCAGCAGAAGAAGGTCTGGCTTCTTCCCCTGGGACCGCCCCACACTTTAACAAATGGCCCTGTGCGTTCTGCATACTCATGGGCCAGGGAAGGGATCTCCAGAACATCTGACCTTGGTTGTTGCTATTTCATGTGGATGAATTCTTCTTTAACTCCTTAAGGACTGAGACAATGTATTAATTAATCTATTTGAAATTTTAGCAGGCGTTTGCTGAGTCCCTTCTTTGTACTAGGCATCATGATAGACTTTTGTTGTCTTTTTTTCCCCTTGAGACAGAGTCTTGCTCTGCCAGGCCGGGGTGCAGTGGTGCGATCTCAGCTCACTGCAATCTCCAACTCCCCGGTTTTAGCAATTCTCCTGCCTCAGCCTCCCTAGTAGCTGGGATTACAGACATGATCCTCCACGCCTAGCTAATTTTTGTATTTTTAGTAGAGACGGGGTTTCACCATGTTGGTCAGGCTGGTCTCAAACTCCTGACATCAGGTAATCTGCCTGTCTCGGCCTCCCAAAGTGCTGGGATTACAGGTGCGAGCCACCACGCCCGGCCCATGTTAGACTTTTCATATAAAGCTTACTCCTCGCAGCAGTAGTGTTTCCACCCTGTTTTATGTTTGGGTCAGTGAACGATCATTTGCTTGAGGTCACATGAGCAGTTCATTTCAGAGCCTCACTGGAACCCTCACAAACCCCTCCCTAAGCCCTTTGCTTTGGTTGTGTTTCTGCTGCCGTCTGAGCACGCTGTTGGCCTTTCCTCTGCTGCTCACGGTAGCGTTGCTTGTTGGTGTCTGACTCGATTGCCGTCATATTTCTAGCATCTACTACCCTGGCATGTGTTCACTTGGATTGAATAATTAAATGCCCACTGATTACATTTAATCTTTATCAAAGTGCACTTAGATGGTTATTAATATTCATTCCTGGCCGGGCATGGTGGCTCAAGCCTGTAATCCCAGCACTTTGGGAGGCCGAGGCGGGTGGATCACGAGGTCAAGAGATCGAGACCATCCTGGTCAACATGGTGAAACCCCGTCTCTACTAAAAATACAA
>NW_016107316.1:3382316-3420538 GCF_001604975.1 Cebus imitator
AAAAAAAAAAAAAAAAAAAAAAATTCATTCCCACCTTTCAGATGAAAAAATCAGAGCCTCAGAGAAGTTGTGCAGCTTGTCACAGCTTCTGTTGCTAGGAAGTAGCAGAGCTCAGGTTCAAGCCCCTTTTTTTCTGACCCAAAAGTTAGTGCAGCACAGGGTTAAATCCATAGCGGGTGCCCCAAAATATTGATGGTTATACTGAGTTTGTTGCTGCAAGCTTGCGGTAACACTGATGGCTCTTCCACGTGTACGAGTCCTTGGGTCCTCACCGGAAGGCAGGTTGTGGTCCCGATTAGTGCTGCCTGCAGCAGTGGGAACAGCACCCCGTTTGTGGAAGGCTCTCAGCAGATGCCTTTTTCTGTGTCTTGCTAGGTCTTTGAGGTACTGTGACCTGCGATTGATAAACTCCTCCTGCTTGGTGAGAACAGCCTTGGAGCAGGAGCTGGGCCTGGCTGCCTACTTTGTGAGCAACGAGGTTCTCTTGGAGAAGGGGGCTAGGAACGAGGCCTTGGAGAGTGATGCAGAGAAGCTGAGCAGCACAGACAACGAGGATGAGGAGCTGGGGACAGAAGGTGAGGGGTGACTCCCTCAGCCTAGGTGTCCCCATCTGCATGTCTTTCTTGGCTTATGAGCTTTGAGGCTGCCTGTGCTCATGGAGACAGCTGTCTCCAGTTCAGCAGGGTCTTGGGACCTGTCTGCTGGACAGCAGCTCTGGATGAGAGGTCTCCAGTGTGGGCTGGAATGGCAAAGCTCTCATTGAATTCAGACTTTGCTTATTTTCTCCCCATTTCTTTTGGTGGTGTGAGAAGGTGGAAATCCCTAGAGGTTCTTCCCAGTTCTAGAATTCTTAATAGGAAGAAAAATTAAGATTTCTTAGAGTTGAAGTTCAAGATTTCTTGTTGTTCTTGTTCCACTCACTGGTGGAATTCCAACCTTGTGTGATCTGCTTGCTTATTTCCTGTGTGAATCAACTCCATAGCATGCTGTCCATTATTGAGATTTATGAAAACAGGCTCATTTGCACACTCTTCAAATCTGGTACCATCTTTTTAATAGGACACATAAATGATAACATTGCAAGGCATTGACTATAGTCAACAATGTGATGAGAAAGACACAGACAATCATACAAAAACTAGAGAGCGTTTGTGGAGTGTGGTGGAGTGGAAGGAGGTGGGCTTGGGCCCCAGCCCGGGTCTGTGGGCACCCTCCTCTGTCTTTACTGTGGGACCTCTCCTAGCCTCAGCTCGCTCGTCCGTTAACATGCAGATGGAAAGGCCTGCCCGCCTGTAGCCATCTTTTCCAAGCACAGCAGAGACCCTGATTTAATTCTTCCAGTGGTGGGTGTCTGCTGCACGTCTCCACGCTCCCTGGTGTCTCAGGAACCCCCTTCTCTAGTTTCACCATCTGCTTCTCTATACCCATAGCTCCCACCGCACTGGGCACCGGCCTGCATTAAACTCGCTGTGCCCGGGCTGTGCTCTGCCCTCCTGGCCTCTGTGTTGCATGGCTACCCTTCCCACTGCTTGCAGTTTTCCTTTCTCTGCTTCACCTGGAAAGCGCTGCAGCCCTTCAGGACAAGGGCCAGATGCCCCCTCTTCCAGGAGAGGCCCTGCTTTCCCCCTGGGCTCCCTGACCCCGCTTGCAGCTGTGCCTCATGGGCAGGAGCATTCGTGGCATGCAGAGCGCCTCCCTGCACCCCGTCCACCCCCTCTTGTCTCCTCAGAGCCCTGTCCATGGTGGGGGCCTGGAAGATGGCAGCGAATGAGTGAATGAATGAGGAGAGAGGATGCATGGGAACGTGCTTTACACACTGTGAAGTGCTGGGCAAATGTCAGGGATGGTGATTTCGGGGCATTGTCGGCATGTGTGTTTTGAAACAGGCTCCACCTCGGAGAAAAGAAGCCCCATGAAAAGGGAGAGGTCCTGCTCCCACGACTCAGCATCCTCGTCCCTCTCCTCTAAGGCGTCCGGTGAGTCTTCCCATGCAGGAAGGACCAGACCAGCGGACTGGTTTTTGAGGTTTCAGAGAATGAAAAGAAATGTATGTAGGGGTATTTGCTGATCCTTTATTTCCCATCAGAACAGGGAAGAAGGAAATCTTTGAAGCACTATACTCTCTAGAGAGTAAATGTTCTGGTGAATTTGGGATTGGAGAACTTGAAGTCTCTGAGCAAGCCTGTAGCGTTCCGCTGCCCCTGTCGTCAGGGGAAGACCGTGGACTCTGCCCCTCACTGTGCCTGGGGTCTCTGGCAGAGTCCTGGCTGTGTTAGGGGTGGGTCCCTGGGTGTTCTCCCTGCCGCTGTCGCTTTGGGAAAACTCTGTGCCCTGTGGGGAGAGGAGCTGAGCCCAGGGTGTTCTGGTGGAGAGAAGTAGACACAGAGACTTCACCAGGGGAAGAGCAGCAAAAGGCAGCACAAGCTCACGAGCCCTCCCTGTAGCCAGAGCCGCAGTGGGTGGGCAGTGCCGCCACGGGCTCCATGCAGGCTCCACATGGTCTCTGCCCTGAGGGCTCCCCTGTCTCCTCGGGAGCAGTCAGGACCATAAACATCAAAGAGTATCCCCTGTCTTCCTACTGAAAGCATTATGAGGGCCTACTGATATCTGGATTGGCACTGAAGGATAAATGAGATGTAGACCGGCCACAGGAAGCTAACTCATCATTCTCATAAAAGACGTGTTATTTTGTAGTCGTTTTTCACACACGTGTGTTATGTGTTATGGTTCCACATGTGAAGAAGTCTGTAATTTTGTCTCAAGGCAGAGGGCAGATTTCAGAGTAGGTGAGGCCACCACAGGTTTGAGAGAACAGCTGACCCTCAGCTGGCCTTGCAGGAGGTGTTGCAGTGGAAGAAGCCTGGAGGGTCCAGAGGCTCAGGGGCCTGGGTGCAGGGAGGGGTGTGGTGGCTGCGGGCCCCAGTTGGGTGGGGGGCACCTAGCCGTGGCTGGGGAAGTGGCTGAGAGTAGCTGCTGTGTGGTTGGGGACGGGGAGAGGTCAGAGCCCACCAAGAGACTGGCCAGGTGGCATCTGGGGCCACCCTTCTTTTTCCCTCACCTCATGCGCCTGTGCACAAGGGTGTTGGCGTCTCCCTCCCAGGCGCCCTGATGAAGTCAGCCCTGAGCACTCTTCACCCTCAGCCCAGAGCTCTGGGACTGAAAGAAAACCTGCCTCTTAGGCTGGAGCTCAGTCAGAAAAGCCAGAGCTGCAGCCACTGGGTCGGGGGGTCTGGGGCAGAAACAGGAGCTCCCGGCAAGTTCTGGGACAGGTCACTCCTGGGACGGGTCACTCCTGGGATGGGTGACTCCTGGGAAAAATCACTCCTGGGATGGGTCGTTCCTGGGACAAATCACTCCTAGGACAGGTCACTCCTGGGACAAGTTGCCCCTGGGACGAGTCACTCCTGGGACAGGTCACTCCTGAGACAGGTCACTCCTGGGATGGGTCACTCCTGGGATGGGTCACTCCTCGGACAAGTCACTCCTCAGACAGGTCACTCCTGGGAGAGGTCACTCCTCGGACAAGTCACTCCTGGGACAAATCACTCCTGGGATGGGTCACTCCTAGGACTGGTCACTCCTGGGACAAGTTGCCCCTGGGACAAGTCACTCCTGGGACAGGTCACTCCTGAGATGGGTCACTCCTGGGATGGGTCACTCCTTGGACAAGTCACTCCTGGGACAGGTCACACCTGAGTTAGGTCACTCCTGGGACAGGTCACTCCTCGGACAAGTCACTCCTGAGTTAGGTCACTCCTGGGACAGGTCACTCTTCAGACAAGTCACTCCTGAGTTAAGTCACTCCTGGGACAGGTCACTCCTCGGACAAGTCACTCCTGGGACGGGTCACTCCTGGGACGGGCCACTCCTGAGATGGGTCGCTCCTGGGACGGGTCGCTCCTGAGACAGGTCGCTCCTGGGATGAGTTACTTCTGAGATGGGTCACTCTGGGGATGGGTTGCTCCTGGGGCGGGTCCCTCCTGGGACATCCCTGAGTAGGTTTGTCTCTCCTCAGGCTCAGCGCTGGGTGGTGAGTCCTTGGCCCAGCCCACGGGGCTCCCCCAGGGAGAGCATGCCAGGTCGCCCCAGCCCTGCAGCCCCTCGGAGGAGGGCAGAGCCCCTGGTGAGAAACAGAGGCCCCAGGCCAGTCAGGGGCCACCATCGGCCATCAGCAGGCACAGTCCCGGGCTGACCCCCCAGCCTGACTGCAGCCTCAGGACCAGCCAGAGGAGCGTCCAGGTGTCCGTCACCTCACCGTGCTCCCAGCTGTCCTCCTCCTCCTTGGGCTCGTCCTCCTCGCCTGTGGCGCCTGCCACCGGCACGTTGGTCCTGCAGGCCTCCCAGTGCTCCCTGACCAAGGCCTGCCGCCAGCCGCCCATCGTCTTCTTGCCCAAGCTTGTGTATGACATGGTCATGTCCACCGACAGCAGCGGCCTGCCAAAGGCCGCCTCCCTCCTGCCCTCCCCCTCTGTCATGTGGGCTAGCTCCTTCCGCCCGCTGCTCAGCAAGACCATGACATCCACCGAGCAGTCCCTCTACTACCGGCAGTGGACGGTGCCCCGGCCCAGCCACATGGACTATGGCAACCGGGCCGAGGGCCGCGTGGATGGCTTCCACCCCCGCAGGCTGCTGCTCAGCGGCCCTCCTCAGGTGGGTGTCGCTGGCTGCCCCAGCACAGCCCCGGCCTCGGGTATTCTCACACTCCCACCCGGAGGGCAGGCCCAGGGGCGGCCACCTCCACATCTTCACTTTTCACCCTTCCTCTGGTGGAATCTTCTCTGATGTCCAGGGCTGGACCAGGGGGAGGAGGGCGGGACACATCTGCCACTCAGGGCCAGTGGCTTCCGTTCTTCCTCCTTGTGATGTGGGGGGCGGACGGGAGACCTCTCTGGGTGCATCAGATGCCGATTCCTCATCCCCACGCCATTTCACTCAGCCTCCCATGTGCTGCACGATTCTCTAACAAATAGAAACAAAACTCTCGGTTCTCTGCCAGAAGGCTTCGGTAGACCATTAATGAAGAACTGGCGATTCTGTTTGCCCGTATCAGCCCTTCTCCAGCTCATGGTGTTTCCCTAACAACAGAAGTCCATTTCACCTCTCAATGGCAGAGTCTCCTGGCCATGAGCCTGCAGGGAGGAGGAGGGCTGGGGACGGGGATCCACTCTTTGGAACAGAGCTGGGCTTTGGGGTTGGGTTGCGGTTCAGTATCCATTTGTTTCTTAAACTTGTAGAATGAACAATATTACTTTTTCTGATTTAAAAAGGACAAAAGAAAATGTTTCTGACCAAGGAAATCTCCCTTCTTCCATACCCTCACACTATTGGATATTACCAATTTAAAATCGTTGTCTGTTTTATAGGTGAAAAATAATACATTACATTTTATTAGTAAGATTGACATATTCTTATCTTTTTGCTGGTCATTGATACTTCTATTTCAGTGCTTTTCCGGTTTTTCTGATTTGTTTTTCCTTTAGGCCACTTGACTTTTTCTTGTTGATTTGTAGAAGTGCTTTAGCTATTACATGTTTTTAGCCTTTGTCTGTTATCTGTATTGCAGGTGTTTTCTCTGTGGTTGGATGTCATATTTTCCTCTGTAAAGTTATTTCCATTCTTCAGTATTTGCTGAGTTCTAGCATGAACCAGGCATTGGGTTCAGTGCTTGGAAAGCGCATCCCTAAAGTGGCTTTTTTATTTATTTTAATTTTCATTTATTATTATTATTATTTTTGAGATGGAGCCTCACTCTGTTGCCCAAGCTGGAGTGCAGTGGTGCGATCTCAGCTCACTGCAACCTCTACCTCCCAGGTTCAAGTGATTCTCCTGCCTCAGCCTCCCGAGTAGCTGGGACTACAGGCACGTGCCACCATGCTTGGCTAATTTTTGTATTTTTAGTAGAGATGGGGTTTCACTGTGTTGGCCAGGATGGTCTTGATCTCTTGACCTCATGATCCACCCTCCTTAGCCTCCCAAAGAGCTGTGATTATAGGCTTGAGCCACCGCTCCTGGCTGGAGTGGCTCTTTTATACAGGGGTGCAGGGAGGGTCCTGGGCCAGACCGTGAGTGCTTCTTAATCAGTTGTAACCAAAACGAACTAGAATTAATAGGCGGTATGCTAGCCTGAAGCTGGGCTGGGGAATCAGGGAACTCCGTACTACAGGAAGCAAGAGAAGGAAGAAGAAAGTTGTTCTTTTCCTGGATTTAGGAGAAAAATGAGAAGCACTTTTTTTTATGTCTTAATCAACAAATGTTGCTGTCCTGTACAGACATATTAAGCAATTTGCAAGACTCATAAGACATTATGTTTTATAGTATATTATGTTTTTGAAGCAGGCTTTCTTCAGGTTGTGATAAAGTGCTATTTCTAACAGCTTAAAAATGTGGCTAGTTACAATCTAGAGATGCATTTGCGACAATATTTAAGCAGGAAAGCCTCATGCTCGGGGGAGTCCATTTGTCCACCTGCCACACTTGTTCCCTTCAAATGTCTTTGCATCCGTGGGGCTCTCATTTTAAAGACAGGATCTTTAAGTGAGGTAGATGGCAGGAGGCATGCCAAGGTGCTCAGCTGGTGCCTGGCACGTGGATGGGGTGTCTTCACTGTGGGCTCTGACTCCCATACCTTTACAGATCGGGAAGACAGGTGCCTACCTGCAGTTCCTCAGTGTCCTGTCCAGGATGCTTGTTCGGCTCACAGAAGTGGACGTCTATGATGAGGAGGAGATCAATATCAGTGAGTTATCCAATCGGGGTTATGTGGGCTTGGAATCACCTTCATCACTTTCTCAAGTGACTTTAATTTTATCTTGCACTTTCTAGATGGAATTCTCAGATTCATGATCAGACTCATCCTAAGGGCCGTGTAGGGGGTGCGATTTATCTTTTTCTTGTCATCATTTTTCTCAGTTTCAGGCCTTTGCTGTAGGGATACAGTTACGAATACTAAAGTGTTTACTGAGTACCTTCCACATGTGGAGCTCTGAGCTAGATATTTTGCATGAATTACCATGTGAATTTCCTAGGCCAGTGTGAGATAGAGGTTCCATTCTCCTGATAAAACACATGCTTGGGAACCCAGTGGGTGGCGGTAGGGCTGGATGGAACTAGATTTGACGGCTGCCTCTGCAAAGCAGACTTACCTCTCGGGGACGTTTCTCACTCAGGCAGCTGAGCAGGGAGGTCAGTGTCTTGGGGCAAAATAGAAATACGTGAAATGTGGGGGAAATCCTGTTCTCGTTTCCAGAACAGAGTTTATTTTGATTGAGGTCAGCCTCTTTTTGAGCACCCCTTTTGTGCCCATATAAAATACCTCCTCTGTTTCCTCCTCATCCCTCCTCCCAGTGGCTCATAAACTTGGTCTGGTCAATGAACTTGCTGCGCTGGGAGAGAGAGAGCTTGTCAGACAAATCCTGTTTGTGTTGTGGAGAGGTTGCCAACCAGCTGCGCCAGTGTCTGAAGGGCACTTGGTGAGACGCTGTCGGCTGTGCTTTGATTTTGACTTTGAGAAAATTTGGAGCCAAGGAAGCCCGTCCAGCCCTTGGCCTTCCCTCCTGGGAAAGAAGAGGCTCTCCAGCCTGGCTCTGGGTTTTCCAAGGGTTTCCCACAGTTTGGAACCACATTGCAGATGAAATCTGCAGCCCTGTGGAATTTGTCTCCTTACTTTCTTGGACATATCAATGATAAAGACAGGATTTGATCCCTGATTGTTCAGTGTTAAAGCCCACTCTCTTAAATACTCTCTTGTCGCCTCAGTGTGCTCGTTTGTTGAATAGGGATAATTTCTGTTTTATAGGGTTTTATGGGGATTGACACACAGATCACCAAGACAACACCCCCCCTTTTTTTTTTAAGACAGAGTCTAGCTCTGTCACCCAGGCTGGAGTACAGTAGTGCCATCTCAGCTCTCTGCCACCTCCACCTCCCAGGTTCAAGTGATTCTGTTGCCTCAGCCTCTGAAGTAGCTGGGGTTATAGCCATGCACCACCACGCCCGGCTAATTTTTGTATTTTAGTATAGACAGGTTTCACCATGTTGGCCAGGCTGGTCTCGAACTCCTGACTTCAAGTGAACCGCCTGCCTCAGCCTCCCAAAGTTCTGAGGTGACACGTGTGAGCCACCGCATCTGGCCAAGACCTATTAAATACTCAACAGGCATTTCTCTCCTGGCTTCTGTCCTGGGACAGGCACTCTGCCCATGTGTGTAATATAGTAGGACATGTATTTAATACAATCAGCACGTTTTATCATTTGCGTTGGGCCGACTGGATTTTTCTACCTTTTAGCTTACAGGCATTTAGTAAGCACCATAGACTACAGTGATCGCCATGTGAGATACGGCATGGCAAATGGAAAAATGTGGTTTGGGCCATGAGTGTTGTTGGCATCAGAAGGGAGAAGCCCCAGGGCTGGAGCACTCGAGAGGCTTTCTATAGGCGGAGCGACAGAAGCTGAGCCATGTTGGCTGGGGGCATTTAGATAGAGGAAAGAAGGGAAGCTATGCAGGTTCTGCTGGCATTGGCCACCAGTGTGGTCGCCTTGGGGGTTGGTGCTGGGGTGAAGCCCAGGGCTGAGGTCCGCTGGGTCAGGACTGGCCGGAGTGGAAGTCAGACTTAGGGACAGGACAGCAAACCCATTCTTACAGCAAACAGAGAACAAGGCTGTTCCTGTGGATGGAGATAGCTCTGAATACCCATTCTCGCCTCGTTAGAACAATCCTGAAAACAATATATGTCAAGAGCCTTGCAGTTACAATGGGGTTTCCCAGCAACCCACAGACTCAGTAACAATTCCACTCCAAGCCTCATTCTTGTGCACATTTAAAATGTAGTCATGTGCCACATAGTAAGGTTTTGGTCAACAGACGGCATCTGTGACGGGGGCCCAGGAGATTCTAGGGGAACTGAAAAACTCCCATCACCTAGTGATGTCGTAGTCATCATGGTGCTGCAGTAACAGGCATTACTCAAGGGTTCATTGCGATTCTGGTGTAAACCTACTGCACTGCCAGCAGTATAAAAAGCCTAGCACATAGTTATATACAGCACATAGCACTTGATAATTATAAACAACGGTTACTGGTTTATGTATTTACCATAGTTTTATTATAGTATTCTCCTTCTACTTACCAAAAAACAGTTCACTGTAGAGCATCCTCAGGCAGGTCCTTCAGGAGACATTTCAGAAGAAGGCATTGTTATCACAGGAGATGACAGCTCCGTGAGTTTTACTGCCCCTAAAGACCTTCTAGTGGGACAAGATGCAGAAGTGGAAAACAGTGATATTGATGATCCTGACCCTGTAAAGCCTGGGCGAGAGTGTGTGTCTGTGTGTGTCTGTCTTCGTTTTTAACAAAAAGTTTTAAAAGGCCGGACACAGTGGCTCACACCTGTAATCCCAGCACTTTGGGAGGCCAAGGCAGGTGGATCACTTGAGGTCAGGAGTTTGAGACCATACTGACAAACCTGGTGAAATCCTGTCTCTACTAAAAATACAAAAATTAGCCACATGTGGTGGCATGCACCTGTAATTTCAGCTACTCCAGAGCCTGAGGCAAGAGTCCTTTGAACCTGGGCGGTGGAGGTTGCAGTGAGCCAAGATGGTGCCACTCCACTCCAGCCTGGGTGACAGAGTGAGACTCTGTCTCAAGAAATAAAATAAAATTTTAAAAATAAAAGTAGAAAAATTAAAATATTAAGCTCATAGAGTAAGGATCTCAAGAAAAAACATTTTTTGTTCAGTTGTACATTGTGTTTGTTTTAAGCAAAGTGTTATTACAAAAGAGTCAAAGTTAAGGTTATAAAGTAAAAAAGTTACAGTAAGCTAAGGTTAACTTATTATTGAAGAAAGAAAACTATCTTTTATAAGTTGAGGGTAGCCTAAGAGAAGAGTGTTTTAAAGTCTACAGTAGTGCACGGTCATGTCCTAGGCCTTCCCATTAGCTCATTGCTTACTCACGGACTCACCCAGAACGACTGCCAGTCCCGCAAGCTCCATGCGTGGTGGCTGCCCTGAACAGTGCACCGTTTTCAGTTTTTTATACCATATTTTCCCCATGCCTTTTCTATGTTTAGATACACACATTCTTTTTTTTTTTTTTTTTTAGATTGAGTTTTGCTCTTGTTGCCCAGGCTGGAGTGCAATGGTGTGATCTCAGGTCACTGAAACCTTTGCCTCTTGGGTTCAAGTGATTCTCCCGCCTCAGCCTCCCGAATAGCTGGGATTACAGGCACCCGCCACCATGCCTGGCTAATTGTAATATTTTTAGTAGAGACAGCGTTTCGCCATGTTGGCCAGACTGATTGAACTCCTGACCCTAGGTGATCCACCCACCTCGGCCTTCCAAAATGCTGGGATTACAGGCATGAACCACGGTGCCTGGCCCAGATACACAAATTCTTCACATTGTGTTACAATTACCTGCAGTATTCAGTACAGTAATGTGCTATGTGACAAGCTTGTCTAACCCACAGGCTACATGTGGCCCAGGACAGCTTTGAATGTGGCCCACCATAAATTTGTAAACTTTCTGAAAACATTACGAGATTTGTGTGTGATTTTTTTTTTTTAAGCTCAATAGCTATCGTTAGTGTCAGTGTATTTTATGTGTGGCCCAAGACAATTCTTCTTCTATTGTGGCCCAGGGAAGCCAACAATAGCCTCGGGCCAGTAGGCTACACCACATATCCTAGTGTGTCGCAGGCTGTGCCCTGTAGGTCTGTGTCTAGGATGTTTGCACAATGACAAAATCACCTGACGTCGCATTTCTCAGAATGTGTTCTGTGTTGTTGAGCGACGCGTGACCGTAAATCATTTTCACCTCCTATTTCGTCACATCTGTGTTTCTACCAACCTTGTAGACCTCAGAGAAAAATCCGACTGGCATTATCTCCAGCTCAGTGACCCCTGGCCAGACCTGGAGCTGTTCAAGAAGTTGTCCTTTGACTACATCATTCACGACCCAAAGTATGAAGATGCCAGCCTGATTTGTTCGCACCATCAGAGTATTAAGAGTGAAGGTCAGACTTCGAATCTCTTGTTTCACCTTCCGAAGCGCACGGGCACAGCCTCTTAAAGGGATGAGCTGGATTTTATTAGGCAGGAAATCAGGTGGTGATGAATTAACCAGCAATACCTAGTACAGAACTGAAGTCCCCACCTCCCTGTGAAAGGAAGGGAGGAATGCGAAACCCGCGAATCGAAGAGGTGTTGCTCAGGAAGTGCTAAGTGACGATGACAGCACCCTTGCTGATTTTTCACCATCAGAATATTCCGAAGGTTCTGGTTAATAGAAAATAAAAGACGGTGTATGTTTACTTATTAATTTGGAATTGTTGAAATGAGTACACGTGCTCGCTCTCCTCCCTCAGTGTCTTGATCTTTCCCTCCCCCTTAGGGGTCCCCAGCATCCATGGCGTTGTGACCTGCAGTGTGCCGGGGCCAGTGCGATTATAAACTTAGACTGGAAAAGTTTGGTAAATGCCATGAGAAAGGAAACGACTGTATTAGTTCGTTTTTGTGCTGCTGATAAAGACATACCTGAGATTGGGTAATTTATAAAGAAAAAGAGGGTTAAGGGACTCACAGTTCCACGTGGCTGGGGAGGCCTCACAGTCATGGCGGAAGGTGAAAGACATGTCTTACATGGTGGCAGGCAGGAGAGAGTGTGAACCAAGTGAAAGGGGAAACCCCTTATAAAACCACTGCCACAAGAACAGTACTGGGGAAACCACCCCCACGATTCCGTTATCTCCCACCAGGTCCCTCCCACAACACGTGGGAATTAGGGGAGCTACAACTCAAGATAGATTTGGGTGGTGACGCAGACAAACCATATCAACGACCCACCAGTCTCCATTTTAAACCAACAACTTTATCTTCCTTGCTGTCGGAATAGATCTCTTGCATTTAAAATATTAAGCCCGTAGAATAAGGATATCAAGAAAGCAAACATTTTTGTTCAGTTGTACAATGTGGTTAAGTGTTATTACAAAAGAGTTAAAGAGATAAAAGGTTATAGTCAGCTAAGTTTAACTTATTTATCCTCCGAGAGGATCCTTCTTGTAGGCCAGTTTCTAATGAAGGCTGAGTGTTAAAATCTGCCAGGTCATTTGAAAAACAAGGGGGGCCGGGCATGGTGGCTCACACCTGTAATCCCAGCACTTTGGGACACTGAGATGGGCGGATCACATGAGGTCAGGAGTTCGAGGCCAGCCTGGCCAACATAGCAAAACCCTATCTCTACTAAAAAAAAATGCAAAAATTACCCAGGTGTAGTGGCAGGCACCTGTAATCCCCAGCTACTCGGGAGGCAGGAGAATCACTTGAACCTGGGAAGTGGAGATTGCAGTGAGCTGAGATCCTGCCACTGTACTCCAGCCTGGGTGACAGAGCAAGACCCTGTCTCTAAGAAACAGAAAAAAAAAAAAAAAAAGGAAAACAAGGGGCAGTTCATCTGCATTCAGTGCTGGCATGTTAAGTTGGCAATCAATTTAAATTGTTGTGTAGTAGATCCTTACATAGGTGCTGATGAAATGTTTTTGGGTACACAGTAAGACATATGGACACTGCTTTTATTAGTTCATCGCACTGACACTTTGTTGTCCTTTGTTGTCTCCTTTGACCAGCTGTCACGTCAGGGCCTGGGGAGGTGAGGCAGTCCTCACTAACCACACAGAATCCTGTTGTCTGCTCATTTTGAGCATTTTGGTTTCTGAGCCGGCAGGGGATAGTATTTGCCTTGCTCCCTGCTGGTTTTTAATGCTGGGGATTTTGGTGCAGACATAGGGATGTCCCGGAAGCCAGAGGACTTTTTCGTGCGGCGTCAGACGGCACGGATGAGACTGTCCAAGTACGCAGCCTACAACACATACCACCACTGCGAGCAGTGCCACCAGTACATGGGCTTCCACCCCCGCTACCAGGTAGGCCCCAGCAGCTCCCTGCCAGGCATTTCACCTTGGCTCATGCCATCATTTCAGAGTGGGAGATGGAGAGTTCTAGAAGCCCTAGCCTCCTGATCTACTTGCATCCTCACTTCCCTTCAATTGTCTGTGAAATTATTGCCGGAACTAGAGAACTACAGTGCTTCTGGGGTTGTGTGTTTATCAGTGGCCAAGTTACCCGACTGTGGAGGTGGTTGTCATCTTTAGGTTTCATCAATTTCAGAAGTTAGTCCCGTGCAGCAGATGCTCACTGGGTGCTTATTCTGTACCAGGCACTGGGAGGGCAGGGCTGAATCGACTCTGTCCCCGTTCTCCACACTCAGTCTAGGAGGGAGATTTGCACGTAAGCAAAACATAACGATGTGAAGCAGGCAAAAAAAGAGTACTACAGTTGAGGCACAGAAATCCATTGATAAGGGGAGGAATTTGCATTTATTGAGCACCTACTGCATGCCAGCAATGTGCCTAGGCACTTTTTATATATCAGCTTCTCCCAACATTTTATGCAATAGAAAATATTTATCCTGGACACATAGGAATGGATAAGGATCCTGACCCAGGGCTCTGGCTGCCTCAGGCCCTGGCTGGTCACCTGAAGCTAGACCTGCAAGCCACTCAAGGTGTACCACATGTGAACGGTCCTGTCTAGTGTCCTATTTACTTCACACTAAAATCTCATTGTCTCTGTTTTATAAATGAGGATCCTGTTTGGGTGGGGAGTGGAAGAGAGCAGATTTGGAAGAATAAATAAGAATTTGCCAAGGGACCAAGAATTCATAAGATAAAGGGAGAGGGACAGTGTGTGTGGAAGAGGGGAGGTGGGGTTTCCAGGGGATGGGAAGAGACATGGTTTGGGTATTTCTGGAACCTAGACTTCGGGGTAGGTACACTTGGCCAGGAAGCTATAAGGGCAGGCAGAGGCCAGACCACAAAATACCTGGTGAGCACTGTGGGGAGGGACAAGGACTCTCAGCAGGAAATCCAGGTGGAGCCCAGTGTGGGCAGGGCTGCATTTAGACTGGTCTCTCAGCCCCGTGGAGGTGTCTGGAAGGCTTGTGAGGCTGGTTATTTATAAACAGGGGAGAGAATTTTACCTTGAATATTTCCTTTCATTTCAGACCCAAGCAAGGGAGAGAGGGGCAGAGGGAGGCAGCCAGAGTGGGTGGGAGCTAGTGAGATGCCTGGCTGGGGGGCAGAGGCCTGTAGGGTAGCTGATGTCCTGGGCTGCTTCCAGAAAGGCCTGAGGCCAGAGCACTGGCCTCTCTTTCCATCCCTTTTGCAAAGGGAAGCAGCCCGTCTTTTTTTCCCCCGAACCACATGGAATGAAGAAACAGCCCGTCTGCCTGACCTTGAACTTGGCTGTCAGGGCCGTAGCACTAACTGTTTGAGTATGCAATTGTACTGTAGATGAAAGAAAGAACATGGAACAGTTTTTTAAGGGTTAAAATAATCAGTAATCCCGTTCGTTCCAGATAAACTCTTCTAATGTTTTGTTTCTTGGACATGTAGTTTTACTTCCAAGGCAAACGAAAACATGTGAAAACACGTTCTGGATTTTGAAATGTGGGGAACAGGGAAGTGCAGGCTGGAGTTGATGATGACTGTCAGCCCCCAGTCACCCCGTAAGTGTCAGGAATGAGTGGTGGCATCAGGCCCTGGGGCTGCATCAACAGACACCAGAGTGAGAGGTGGAGGAGAGGCAGCCTGTGCTCTGGCCGGCCGGGCTGGCTGCGCCTGGCCTGTGTTCTCAGGGGTGGGCAGGTCTGAGGGCCACAGTGGAAGGAAGAGTGTGCCTGGGATGGTGAGGGGGTCCAAGACCAGCTGGTGGGGTGCCATCTCCATGTGGCTGTGCACCTGCTTGTTCTGTTTTCTTTTCCTTTGCCTCCCAAGGCCCCTTGACCTTATTAATGAAACTGCCTCAGTTGTGTCCTCCTTAACCGCCTCCCCCACCACAACAAAACCTCTTTCTCCCTCATCTCTGCTCCCAAAGAAGGTGCTTTGTGGCTCTAGTAGAACCGTGGCAGAGATTAAGGCAGTGTGTGCTGGTCCGCCTCCTCCCCTGCAGACCCCGGAATGCATAGCACATGCTAGGAGGCGGTGTCAGTAGGGAGGGCCACAGGCTGGAATTGGGGTGGGGGAGCCTAAGAGGATAAGGGCAAAGCTGGGCTGGAGGTCACACCCGAGAGCAGCACATGCATAGATGCGGCGTGTGGGGCTTCAGGGAAGTGGAGGCTGGAGGAGGTGACTAAGGTCACAGCCAGACTTGGGGACAGGAGTGAGCCCAAGGTGTCGAAATGTCAGTTTCCACATCTGTAAGATGGGGATGATGACAGTACTGCTTTGTAGGGTTGTGCATCACAGCACACAGGACAGAACATTGCTGGTGAGCAGTGTTCTGGAAGTGTCCAAGTGTATGCAGCTCGTGTTAATATGTGCTGGCACATAACCATGATGGAAAAATACATTTATTAGAATTAAAAATGGGCTCTGTGGCATGAATGCTGTAGTTGGTGACCCAGAACAGGATTCTGGCTCAAAGCCAGGGGGACCAGAAAGCTTGGCACCTGTGTGGCACAGCTGGGTGAGGCCCCATTCGGACTGAGGACAGGAGCAGGCCTTCGGGTGTGCTTGCCCCATCACCAGCCCTGGGTGTCTGCACCTGGCACTGGAGCCCCCCTGTGGGTTTCTTGTGCTGTAGGGCAGAGGTGATCGTGAGCTGCATGTTGTCACAGCAGAGTGGGCCTGGGGTCTTCTGGGAAGCAGGCCGGACTCTGACGGCAAGCTCTGTCCTTTCCCCCCACACCCCAGCTGTATGAGTCCACCCTGCACGCCTTTGCCTTCTCTTACTCCATGCTAGGAGAGGAGATCCAGCTGCACTTCATCATCCCCAAGTCCAAGGAGCACCACTTTGTCTTCAGCCAACCTGGAGGCCAGCTGGAGAGCATGCGACTGCCCCTCGTGACAGACAAGGTACTGCTCAGAGACCCAGTGGGGCAGATCCAAGTGGCTTCAAACGGGGACTGAGCTGGGGCCTGGAGACTGAGCTGCTTGATGAGGGAGTGCAGACACCGATACAGTGACTGAGCATGGAGAGGCTGGTGGTGCACACGGGCTCTGGAGTCACCCGGTTCAAGCCTCAGTGTTGCTCCACCACTTACTAGTTGAGTTATTTGAACACACCACTTAGTATCTCTGAGCCTTGGTTTCCTCATTGAAATGCCGGATAGTAATAGCTTGCAAAAGCTTGTGGTGGGAACTATTTGGAATAACTGATGAAAGGTACTAGCTCCATGCCTGGAAAATAACAGGAGCTGGGTAGATTTCACCCGCCCCCTCTTTTCCTGAATGCTCTTGTGGGTAACATTCAGTGTAGGTTTAGGCAGATGGAACAGTACAGCGGCCCCTTAGGGCCCATTACCAACTCCAGCAGTTGCTAACTCATGGCCAGCCTTGTCTCGTCTGTCTCTCTCTCCTCTTCTCCCTTCCTGTTTGGAAGTAAATCCCAGACCTCAAATCATGTCATCTGTCTAGAGATATTTCTGGATGTAGATATTTCAGTGCATCTCTCTAAAGGGCACATTTCCTTTATCTTTTAATGAGATTCTTTGGAATACTCCGTTGTCTCTGACCATTCTTGTCGAGATGCTCCTTGTAGAGCTGTTGGTTTAACCGACGGTGCCCACCTGGTCATCTCAGAGTCAGCTGGCTGCTCTTTAGCCAGCCCCACTCAATGCAGGCCATGTGGAAAGGCTGCTTTTCCTTCTCCAGAGCGCCAGGCACCTGTGGACTTGCACCTGGCCTTTCAGACCCAGCAGCCTGTTATTAAGCAATGAAGATATATGTAATGTACCCCAAAGGCCTTCATTGTAAGGTACCTCCTACCCCATGGGCTGGGGTTGGGAGTTGCGGTGAAATTCTATGGGTGAAATAGGAGAGCTGGGATTTCTCTACCACTCTCCTCACCTTCCAGCCTTCCTGGTGGAGCTGGCCATGAGCACCAGCTGCATGCACAGTGCTGTGGCAGGTGCTTTGAGGAATTTAGAGGGAGCAGATGGCCTAGCTCTGCCACATGAACTTATTATTAAGGAAGGAGTTGAAGAAAACAGTTATTTACATAAAAAACAACCCAAGTGGGTAGCTAAGCTCTACGGGGCAGTGATTGGGAGGGGGGTGTTGTGTGTTCATAGTGTATAGAAAATTAAAGACATACACGAATAATGTGTACTCTGGGCACAATATTAGATTCTAATATGAGAGGGTAATGAATTTGGCAAACTGCTGTATGCCAGTTAGTTGCTATTGCCTAACAAACCATTCCCAAATAAGCATTAGCTTTGGGATCTGTGGGCTAGCAGTTAGGGCTTGGTTCAGATGGATGGTTTTCTGGGCTCCGTTGTACTCACTCGTGTGGATCATGAGCCGGCAGCTTGTCTGGGAGCTGGCTGGTGTCAAGTGGCCTCAGCTGGGCTGTTGAACTCTGCTCCATGTGGTCTCATCATCCAGCAGGCTAACCCGGGCATGTGCATGGGAGAGCTCTAAGAGGGAGCAGAATGTGTAAGTCCTCTTGAGGCTATGCCCAGGATTGACACAAGGTCGTTTTTTTCATCCTTTTACTGGTGAAAGCAAATTGCAACGCTGAAAATTCCAGGAGTATGAAAAGGGTCATCATTCTTTGATGGAAGATGCTGCAAAGTCACGTGTCAAGGGAATAATTGCGATCATGTTTACAGTCTACCTCATGATACCTGTATTTTGCAGAGCCATGAATATATAAAAAGTCCGACATTCACTCCAACCACTGGCCGTCACGAACACGGGCTCTTTAATCTGTACCATGCAATGGATGGTGCCAGCCATTTGCACGTGCTGGTCGTCAAGGAGTACGAGATGGCGATTTATAAGAAGTACTGGCCCAACCACATCATGCTGGTGCTCCCCAGCATCTTCAACAGCGCTGGAGTTGGTGGGTGTCCTTTGACGTCATCTACTCAGTCAAACGCCTGTGAATGAATGCTAGAGAGAGTATTCTAGAGACGAAAGTTAAACATGTGACGTGAAGCCTTTTACCTTTGGACTTTTAAAGCTATTTTGATTTTGTTTGACTTTTTTTTTTTTTTTGACTTTTTTATGCAGTCTTCCCCACCCCCGCCTTCAGTATTTGGTTATCCATTTAATTGATATTTTCTCTTTTTTTGAGATGGAGTTGCGCTCTGTCACCCAGGCTGGAGTGCAATGGCACGATCTCGGCTCACTGCAACCTCTGCCTCACGGGTTCAAGCGATTCTCCCACCTCAGCCTCCCAAGTAGCTGGGATTACAGGCACGCGCCACCAAGCCCAGCTAATTTTTTTTTTTTTTGAGATGGAGTTTCGCTCTTGTTACCGAGGCTGGAGTGCAATGGCGCGGTCTCGGCTCATTGCAACCTCTGCCTCCTGGGTTCAGGCAATTCTCCTGCCTCAACCTCCTGAGTAGCTGGGATTACAGGCACGCGCCACCAAGCCCAGCTAATTTTTTGTATTTTTAGTAGAGATGGGGTTTCACCATGTTGACCAGGATGGTCTCGATCTCTTGACCTTGTGATTCACCCTCCTCGGCCTCTCAAGGTGCTGGGATTACAGGCATGAGCCACCACGCCCGGCCCAATTTTTGTATTTTTATAGAGACAGGGTTTCACCACGTTAGCCAGGATGGCCTTGGTCTCCTGACTTCGTGATCTGCCTGCCTCAGCCTCCCAAGTGCTGGGATTAAGGTGTGAGCCACCACTCCCGGCCGGAGTGGCTCTTTTATACAGGGGTGCATGGAGGGTACTGGGCCAGACCGTGGGTGCTTCTCACGGTTACAACCAAAATGAATTAAGTTTAATAGGAAGTATGCTAGCCTGAAGCTGGGCTGGGGAAGCAGGGAACCCTGTGCTGTAGGAAGCAGGAGAAGGAAGAATAAAGTTGTTCTTTTCCTGGGTTTAGAAGAAGAAAAATGAGAAGCACTTTTTACATCTTATACAATGTTGGTCATGATGGTCTTGAACTCCTGACCTCAGGTGATCTGCTGCCTCCGGCCCCCTAATGTGCTGGGATTACAGGCGTGAGCCACTGTGCCCAGCCAAATTGATATTTTTAATGGTTAGAGAAGAAAGCATAAGAAAGCAAATGTGTGTTTCGCTTGGAGAGGGTGTTTTCTTCCCTGTAGTTTTCTCTCCCTAGTCCATGGCCCGTGATTTGTGACAGGTGATGACATCAGGAAGGTTGGAGCTGGTTTGTCGGAGTGGCCTTGACGGCAGAATGTGCATGGGGTCTGTCCGGTGTGGGTGTGGGTGCAGGACAGCCCTGAGTCTATTTACTTTGCCCTCTGCAGGAGCCGCCCATTTCCTCATCAAGGAGCTGTCCTACCACAACCTGGAGCTTGAGCGGAACCGGCAGGAGGAGCTGGGGATCAAGCCGCAGGACATCTGGCCTTTCATCGTGATCTCTGATGACTCCTGCGTGATGTGGAATGTGGTGGATGTCGACTGTGCCGGGGAGAGAAGCAGGTGAGGTGGCCAAGAGCACCACCGCCTGTTCCCCTGTGAATGATGATGAGCTGGTGTGCCCTCTTTGTATGGGGAACGCTCCCCACCCCTGGAAGGCCAGAGGGCCTCTCATATTAGAAGGGGTGGTTGTGGTTGCCAGAGCCGCATGGTAAACGTGCCAATCCTGGCTTGCTTTTAGTTTTAAAAAATTGTTATTGAAGTATAATGTAGAAAAACACGGCATCTATTTAGTATAATATATAGACAAAAAGGAAAGTGTAATACATATACAGGAATTTTCCCAAACTGAGCACATTCATTTAACCAACTCTGAGATCGAGAAAGGGATCTCAAGAAGGGGGTTACTGCCCCCAGAAACACACTCCCTGCTGCCTCTAGCCCCACCCCTCCTCAGTAGCCTGCCTGCTGACTCCTGGCTTTATTTTTATTTGCTGTATGACTTCAGGCAAATGGCTAAATCGTTTGGGTTCTGGTTTCCTCGCCTACGATGGGTTTGTTGTGAGAATTGACTAAATCATGGTCTACACCTGTGTTCAGCACATAGAAGAAATGAGAGCCTGTGGGGAGCACCCAGCAGGGTGCCTGGCCCTCAGGCAGGGGGACTGTGTGGGGCACCCAGCCCGTCCCGGTGTTCTTGGCAGTCTGAGAGCTGGTGCCACGCCGCCTGGTCCCAAGGGCTTTCCTGCTGCTCGAGTGCCGGCCTCTGGACGCACTCTCCCTCCTTCGAGCAGGGAGTTCTCCTGGTCAGAAAGGAACGTGTCTTTGAAGCACATCATGCAGCACATTGAGGCATCCCCGAACATCACGCACTATGCCCTGCTGGGGCTGCGGAAGTGGTCCAGCAAGACCCGGGCCAGCGAGGTACGGGAGCCCTTCGCCCGCTGCCACGTGCACGACTTCATTATTCTCAATGTGGACCTGACCCAGAACGTGCAGTACAACCAGAACCGGTGAGCTCCTGTGCCCGGGGCAGAGGAGGTGGCGACCTGTGTGGGGGGGCAGAGCCCTGAGTGAGGACAGCCTCAGGCCGCACCAGGGGTCCTGGCTGTGAGCACTGGCCTGGCCCTGCTCTCAGTTGTCCCAGTTTTTTTAGTGCTGAATAATTTTGAGTATTCGCAGATCATTGAGCTTCATTCAGCAATTCTCAGGATGCTTTATTTAGGGAGTTAAATTGGACTGGTGTTTTTCTTGCCTTTGTGGTTCCTTCTCCAAATACATGGCTGTTTAGGATCTTTAGCGCTGAAGGAAATTATAATTTCCAAAGGTTTCTGTACATACCTAGTCACATCTCTAGAGGATTCAATTGCTCAGTGTTCATGGAGTGCCTCTCTATGCTGAGCAGTGGGCCACAGCCTGCAATAGCCCCTGGAATGGTGTCGGCTTTGGAGCCAGACTGACTGGCCCTCTGGGAACCTGGATTCTCCTGCGTTTCATCTTTGCGGTGCAGACAGGCTGGCCACCTCTGATCCCTACTCTCCTTAGCTTTAAAAAGTGGCTCATGGGCTGGGCGCAGTGGCTCACGTCTGTAATCTCAGCACTTTGAGAGGCTGAGGCAGGTGGATCATGAGGTCAGGAGTTCGATACCAGCCTGGCCCACATGGTGAAACCCTGTCTCTACTAAAAATACAAAAATTAGCTGGGCATGGTGGCACGTGCCTGTAATCCCAGCTACTCAGGAGGCTGAGGCAGGAGAATCACTTGAACCGGGACCCAGGAGGTGGAGATTGCAGTGAGCTGAGATCATACCACTGCACTCCAACCTGGGCTACAGAGTAAGACTGTCTAAAAAAAATAAAGTGGCTCCTGTTTTTACCCTGGGAGGTTTTTCGTTGTTGCCTTCTTTTTAACCGATGCATGAGGTTGTGATGGTAACGTTTCTCACGTGCACTTGGCCTCTGGCATCTGGCCATCACAGGCGGTCTTTGTATGGCTTAAGCCTTTGGTACACAGTGCCTTTCCTGGTGCAGAGATGTCCCTGTTTGTCCTGGGGGTTTTCCTTGTTTGTTTTGCCTTCTATTCCCCCTAGAGGAATGTCTGGAGGCAGGAATGAAGCCCACTCCACCTTCATAACCCCCTACGATGGGGCCCACACTCTGGGTGCTGAGGGTCGTGGCAGAGGGTGTGAGCTGCACCCCCTCAGACCACCCCTCCTCTGGCCCTGGGTAGGTTCATGTGTGACGATGTAGACTTCAACCTGCGCGTGCACAGCGCCGGCCTCCTGCTCTGCCGGTTCAACCGCTTCAGCGTGATGAAGAAGCAGATCGCGGTGGGTGGGCACAGGTCCTTCCACATCACGTCCAAGGTGAGCTCCTCGCTGCTGGGCAGGCCTCTGCAGCCACCGCCTGTGTGGCCCTGGCATACAAACAGGGTGGGAGCTATCGGGGGAGGCTGTCTCTTTCAAGCCTGTGGAAATGGCTTTCCTGACCCAGCGGGTAGGGTCAGTAAAGGTTTCTAATCGGCATTGATCCCTGGGAAGTGACAGGCTCCGTGGGGTTTCTCTTCTACCTCTGATACTAACCAGTATCCTGCAAGCTTCTGCTCGCTGCAAGACTACAATCATGCCTTTCTGTGTGTTCTCACCACCCCAGCTGGGTGAGATCTCAGGCCACCTCTTTCCTGGGGCCCTGGGATGGTACCTGGCTGCACAGCTATTTGAATGGCTCTGCAGGCCGGCTCAATAGCCATACTGTCTGTCCACAGGGCAGCCTCAGGGTGGGGAGAGACCTGGTATGATTATGTCTGTTCTAGCTGAGCAGGCCCGGGGAGTTCAGGTGTAAAATCACAGCAGTCTGGATAGCTCCGTGTCTTCCAGGAAACAATGCAGCAGGGGTGTCTCTGCCTGAAGGTCTCCCCAGTCCTGTGGGCCAGAGCCCCTTTCTCCGTCACTTCTGTCTGTCTTGATCCTGCCCTAATGCCACCAGCTGACTTTCCTGGCCTCTATCCCTCCTCATTTCTGTAAACTCTTGGTGGAGGTACCTATGTTGAGGTGCACTGGGTCTGAACTGGGACACCAGGTCCATCTCCTGACCCCCAGAGGCAGGGATTGCACCTTTTCTGGGAGTGCAGGGCCTATCCTCATTTCTCTTGGAAAGTAGCAAGACCTTTAAGTAAAAGGCCCCCACCTCCACCATCACTGATATCTTAAAGTTGTGTGAGGTTTGTTGTTTAATCAGAGGAGAACAGACACCTTTACCATGTCTCCACCAAAGGGCTGGATGTGCCTTTAAAACTACCTTTTCTTTTATGTCCCTCAGTGCCATTTTTAAACTCTTAAATATTTTATCTTTATTATTTGAACATAGTCTGATTTTTCTATTAGGTTTGATTGCATGTTGGTCACACATTAGGCAGCTAGTCACATCGTATAATCTTTCGTGTGATTGAAATCAGTGCATTGTTTTCATTTATTCATTAAATATTTACTGAGCCCCCAATCCCCATGCTCAGGAGTCCACAGCCCAGCAGCTGGGGCAGATGTTAGACAAATAGCTAGTTAAGGACCATCATGAGAAGCAGCACAAAGGCGAAGTGTGTGGTGGGGAGACCTGAGCCTGTGGGAGTCTCCGGGGAAGTCATGTGGAAGCAGAGACCTAGAGGAAGAGATGGAGCCACATGCCCGGGCAGGGGCACGGGCAGGGGCAGGGGTACGGGTGGAGCAGGGACAGAGGCAGGGGTGGGGCAGGGGCAGGGAAGGGGTAGGGGTGGGGCAGAGGCAGGGGCAAGGTCATAGACAGGGACAGGGGAGGAGATGGGCATGGCAGGGACAGAGGCAGGGGCAGGGGCATGGGCATGGGCAGGGGCAGCGGCAGGGGCTGGGGCAGGGACATGTGCAGGGGCATGGGCGGGGCGGTGGCACGGACAGGGGCATGGGCATGGGTGGGGGCATGGGCAGGGGCAGTGGCATGGGCAGGGGCACGGACAGGATGCCTTCAGCTGGTGAAGGTGCAGGAGGGTAGGAGCGAGGAGGTTGGTGTGGGGGACGGGGAGGGGGCAGTGGATTAGGCAGGCCTTCCCAGCCATGCAAAAGACTTTCCTCTGGGACTCATAGCAGGGAAGCCAGCGAGATTCTGATTTACGTAGATGTAAACGTTTTGGTGATGGAGCAAGAGGTGGGAGGATACCGCTGTGGGTGGAAAGAGCCCGGGGCTGGGTGGGATGTGGACAGGATCTTTGGTGGGAAGCTGGCCACTCCCAGGGACTTGAGTCCCCAGGCCCACAGGTTCTCTTGTTTTCTCTAGACCAGACAGCTGTTTTCTTGCATGGAATGATCAGTGTCTATAATTCTTACCGACTGGGCTGATTCATTTTCACAAGTCTCTTTCATGTTTCCCTTTAGTAAAACCTAATATTTCTCAACACAGAAGTTTATTCCTGAAGTATGTGTTCTGAGTTCATTCCCCTGAGCAACACGAGGTGCCATGCCTGGGCTGCCCCATGCAACCCAGGAGCCGAGGGAAGGTCCTCTCCCCTCAGGGAGGTTGGGAGTGGCCTGATGCCCTTCTTCCCGCACAGGTGTCCGATAACTCTGCAGCGGTCGTGCCGGCCCAGTACATCTGCGCCCCGGACAGCAAGCACACGTTCCTCGCGGCGCCCGCCCAGCTCCTGCTGGAGAAATTCCTGCAGCACCACAGCCACCGCTTCTTCCCGCTCTCCCTGAAGAACCGTGACCACCCCGTGCTGTCCGTCGACTGCTACCTTAACCTGGGATCTCAGGTGACTTTCAGACGGGGTGCTGTGAATCCCTGTCAGAGAAATCTCTAGAACTGATGGGCTGGAATTGGGGACTGAATCCTAAGTCCTCAACTCCTTTGTCTCAGGGTTGACCCTAATTTTTAGCTTTTGCCATTCAGCTGAAAGAGCTGAGATGCTTTGCCCAGACATAAGAAGATAGAAAGCCAACCAAATTCTGATGCCCAAACATTTATTATTATTTTTGAGATGGAGTTTTGTTCTTGTTGCCCAGGCTGGAGTGTAGTGGCACGATCTTGGCTCACTGCAGCCTCCACCTCCCGGGTTCAAGCGTTTCTCTGCCTCAGCCTCCTGAATAACTGGGATTACAGTCCCGTGCCACCACACCTGACTAATTTTTGTATTTTTAGTAGAGATGGGGTTTCACCATGTTGGCCAAGCTGGTCTCAAACTCCTGACCTCAGGTGATCCGCCCACCTTGGCCTCCCAAAGTGCTGGGATTACAGGTGTGAGCCACCGGGCCTGGCCCAAATATTCTGATTCTCTGATGAACTCATGACTAGATAAATCTGGATAAAACTTCTATAATTGATTTTTCAGATATTCATTTGGAAATGACATGAAAATATTGTCTCTGGTCCCCCAAAATTTTGAGCTGAACCAAGCAGTTTGTATTTACTAGATGCAAACTGTGGTATAACGTTACTGAGCATTTCATAGAAAACACTGCTTTCTCTTGGATTTCTTTTTCAGATTTCTGTTTGCTATGTGAGCTCCAGGCCCCACTCTTTAAACATCAGCTGCTCCGACTTGCTGTTCAGCGGACTGCTGCTGTACCTCTGTGACTCTTTCGTGGGAGCTAGCTTCTTGAAAAAGTTTCATTTTCTGAAAGGTAACTCCGTACTCTTAACCCTGGACCTTGTCTTCAATGTCTGTCATCACCAGGTACCCTGAGGGGGGGGACTCTGGTCCTAGTCCTTATTTGCCCTGGGTAAACTGAGGATCAGAGAGGGAAGTGACTGCTTCAACCACCCAGGGAAGTGCAAGCGAGCTGGGATTGGATCCCCAGAAGCTCTCTTTCCCTGTACATGTTTGGGTAGAGACAAGTCCCCCTTTCTTTAGATGAATTACAGACATTTTTTAATATTTGTGTTTTCCTATTCCCTTTCCTTTCCTTTATCCTTTCTCTCTTTTCTTTTCTTTTCTCTTTTCTTCTTTCTTTTTGGAGTTTCACTCTTGTCGCCCAGGCTGGAGTGCAGTGGTGCCATCTCGGCTCACTGCAACCTTTGCCTCCTGGGTTCAAGCGATTCTCATGCCTCAGCCTCCCGAGTAGCTGGGATTACAGATGCCTGCCACCATGCCCAGCTAATTTTTTTTAGTTATAGTAGAGACTGGGTTTTACCATGTTAGCCAGGCTGGTCTCAAACTCCCAACCTCAGATGATCCACCCGCCTCAGCCTCCCAGAGTGCTGGGAATACGGCGTGAGCCACTGTGTCGGTCATTTGTGTTCTTTTCCAACCTGAATCCTTCACACCAGTGTCTCAGTCATTGCTGATGCTCTTCCTCCTGGTGGAGGAGGCTTCTTCCTCGTCCTGGGAGGTTCTGCACCACCTTGACTTTTGCTCCAGTCTTCCTCCTTTATGCGCCAGCTGGTTGAGAATGACAAGCACTTGTTCTGCCTGACTTGAAAACACAATTTCCAGTCTGCATTTCCAGTCCTGCTCAGATCCCTCGCTGACCTTCCCTTTCCTTGGTGGTCCTTGGCCCTGACCTTCCACTCTAGCAGGCACTGAATGAGCACCAGCAGCATCTAACGCCTTGGGAAAGATTGAGAGGTTTCTACAGCAGTCTCTGCCTTGGGAAACATTTCATCTAAAGCTGGGGAGGGAGCAGAGAGGGAAAGTGGGAGGGAGACCCGGTTGAGGTGTTGCTGTGTGCTGGGAGTAGAGAGGAAGGAGAATTCCTGCAGCTGGCATGTGGGATGGGGCAGGGGAGGGGGACAGGGTGGGGGGGGGTGCCTCGGGCCTGCATGGGTGGCAGAAGAGGGGGATGAAGCTGTGGGGTGGGGTAGGTAGGGTGGGGTACATGAGCTACCGGCTGGGGCTGAGGATGCTTGGTTTGCGACCCAACCTGCCTCTCTCCTTCCGCCCGCACCTCAGCTCATTCCCTGCCCAGCTTTCCTTCTGCCACCGCGTTTCTCCCCCGCAAACCTACCACATTCCCAGCCACACTCCTGTCTTGCTAAGATTGTACATCATCCTGAAAGAGCAAGAGGCTGACCTGCCACGCCTCTGCCCTTCCCAGCAGCGCCCTGGTTTGTCATTGCAAGTAGAATCGCGGCAGCCGCTTTCACCTGGATCAACTCACCTTTTCCCTTCCCACGCCTCTGGCGTTGTCCACGCAGGTGCGACCTTGTGTGTCATCTGTCAGGACCGGAGCTCCCTGCGCCAGACAGTCGTCCGCCTGGAGCTTGAGGACGAGTGGCAGTTCCGGCTGCGCGACGAGTTCCAGACGGCCAACGCCAGGGAAGACCGGCCGCTCTTTCTTCTGACCGGACGACACATCTGAGGAAGACAGCGGCGAGCTTTCTGGAAGAGATGAGTGCTCAGAGCCCTCGAGCTGTTGAGGCCAAAGGGAGGCCTGGATCGTGGGGTGTTTGACTGGAATGGACCCCAGGGACTATCCACGGTGCAGCCCTTCACAGTGCACATGGGCCCCTGAGGCTGTGGTCCTGGGAGCCAGGAGGAGGAGTCTGCAGTGGGTGGGGATGAAAACCTGAGACTCCCCAGGTCTGGGCCAGCCCCTTGCCCTGGGCTGTTTTGAAGTCCATTTCTCGAAGAACAAAGATTTGCTCCCTGTCCTGCCATTCGTTTGCTTCCATGGACGAACCTGATTTTTCTCTTAGTTTAAGGAATCTTGGGTTATTTTGTAGCAGTGCCAGTATTTCAGTAGATGGGATTTCAGCCATGTAGGTTCCCCTGTAACCTCCTACACAGCAATATTCCAAAGGAACATTTTAACTGTAAAGGCTGGAGGCAAGAAAAAAATAAGTAGATCGTATTAATACGAATTATTTAATTGCCTATAAGTTTGCTGTTTCAGAAGCTAGCCCAAAGGCATCACATTTAATAAAATAACAAATGGATTTACTTCAGAGCAAATATGATCCTAGTAAAATAACATGGGGTAAATACCCTACCTCTTAGAAAGGGCAAAAATGCAAAGAAGCTTTTTTTAAAACTAAAAGGGTTTTTTTTTGAAGGGAGGAAATGAGGCTGACAGAGGTTGACCTAAAATTTGCCTTACAAAGGGAAGAGGACTACATCACTTACTTGAAACAAACAATGAAAACAACCAAAGTGATAGATGAAATAGTTGATGAGAACTAGATGTACGACTATAATTTACTAGAGTTTAGTTTTCAGTTCCTGAAGTAGCTCGTTTTCTCTTACTGATGTTTGGTTCCTTGGGGAAGAATCTCATTTGACTAGAGAGGAGGTGGGAACAGAAGAGAGGAGACAGGGAGAGAGATTTCCTCGGGCTCACCCTTCACAGCCTGACAGATGGTTTTTAAAGCCACAGGTGAGAGGGCCACCCATTGCCCAGGCGCCTCAGCAGTGATCATCTTATTCATCTTGTTTAATCCTTTCTTGTGTGATTGGAATTATTCTTCCCCTTTGAAAGACGAGAAGGTTGAGATGCAGAGTGCGCCTGTCCAAGTTCTCACAGCTGAAAAGAGCGAGAAGCACAGCTCAGACTCCTGGTTTCTGGGCTCTACAGTTTGAAGCGGCACCTAACTTGAAGGAAAAGTGTAGACAGTTTAGTTTAATCATGAGAATGCATTCTCTTTTTTGAGACGAAGTTTTGCTCTTGCTGCCCAGGCTGGAGTGCAATCCCAGCTCACTGCAACCTCTGCCTCCTGGGTTCAAGTGATTCTCCAGCTTCAGCCTCCCAAGTAACTGAGATTACAGGTGTGTGTCACCACGCCTGGCTAATTTTTTAAATTTTGTTTTTAGTAGAGTTGGGGTTTCGCCATGTTGGCCAGGCTAGTCTTGAACTCCTAGCCTCAAGTGATCCACCAACCTTGGCCTCCCAAAGTGCTGGGATTACAGGCATGAGCCGCTGCTCCTGGCCTCAGAATGCATTCGTAGACATCTATCCTAGACATATATAAGCACTCTGATGGATAACAATCCCAGAAGAAATGATTTTAAAAGATGATGCCAAAGAGTTGATGTCAATCTTTTTTTCCCTAAGAAAAAAAAGTCCACAAGTATCAAACATTTAGATCAATGTTTATAAAATGATCGCTTTGCATAGGTCATTATTCCTATTTCAGAATAAAAACTGACCTTCTTTAGCCATACTTGTCTTTTGTAAATAGCAGCTTCTGTGTCATTCTCCCTGTTTTATTAATTTAAATTGGAAAAAACCTCAAACTAATATTCTTGTCTGTTCCAGTCTTATAAATAAAACTTATAATGCATATATTGTT
The DNA here is from genome assembly GCF_001604975.1 of Cebus imitator. Classification (NCBI taxonomy): domain Eukaryota; kingdom Metazoa; phylum Chordata; class Mammalia; order Primates; family Cebidae; genus Cebus; species Cebus imitator. The sequence goes on from NW_016107316.1 coordinate 3,410,971, forward strand.
TTGTTGGTGGGTATTCATAGCATTGTTCTGAGAGAAGGTAGCATGGCTATTCACCTCTGGGGACTACTGGCTTCAAATGGATAGTTTTGGAAAAGAAATAAGGATAAAGCCGTAAAAGTGGAGTATATTAACATGTTGCAGAATTCCTGATGATTAAAAAGGTAGACTGCATTGGACGTACAGGAGAACAAATATGGAGGAAACCAGCTTAGAATGTGCAGAGTGGCCTGCCACCAAGGGACAATGGTTTGGGGACACTCTGAGCTTCATGGTGGCTGCAAAGGGCGGAAGGGGACCTGGGGCATTTGTCCAGATGAGTAACAGGGGAAGTGGTTTGCAGTGGTGAGTGTGGTTGATTCCCTCAGTGCTCCCCACCATGCTCCCCATACTCCACTGACCTGGGCTAAGCATCTGATAATGGCCAAGGAAAGTATGGAACCTAAGGAGGAGGAGGACATGGGGGAGCCAGCCCTTTGTGATGACAAGCCATTGACACTCCTCTCTCCTTGGCATGCCCTAATTCTCATAAATGTTTGAGGCTGTTTATGGTAAACAGAAGAAACAAGCAAATAGGAGCTCCTTAGCACAGAAATAAACACACAACTAAGACTCAGAAAAAATGTAGGAAACAGTATAGTGAAGAAAAGGTGGTAACCTCTGTGAAGAGTCAGTAAAGCAAACTTATGAAGCAAGTGTAATTAAAATAAGAAAGAAGTAAGATGCTAATGCTCCCAGAAACACACAAAAAGTAATTATAGATCTTGGAAATGAAAACTAAAACCTCAGTAGGCAAGTGAAATAGCCAGATAGACATGCTCAAGAGACTAGAGCCAGAAGCTGCAGCCTGGAGGTCTGTAAGAGGCCGCAGAAAGGAACAGCGATCAGTGCCAAGCCCTGGCAACCCCTGCCACAAAGGGAAGATGGTTTGGGGACACTCTGAGCTTCACGGTGGCTGCAGAAGGCAGAAGGGGCCCTGGGGCATTTGTTCAGATGATTAACAGGATGTGGTTTGGAGCTGGGAGGCTGGTTGATTCCCTGCAGCGCTCCCCACCACGTTTCCCATACTCCACTGACCTGGGCTAAGCATGTGACCATGGCCAAGGCCAGTGGCCCCCTTGCTCACTGCCCGTCAGCCCCCTGGACCCCTGCCAGGCCAGTGCCCACTCAGACCTGCTGCTCCTCATGCCAGGAGTGCTCATCCCTCTAAGTCCCTTGGATCCCTCCCACACTCTGATGTTCCCTTGCTACTCAGTCGCCTTCCCAATGAGGCCATCCCAGATGAGGGAACTACTAACATAGAATACATTTGTGTTATTTTTGTCTCCTCCCATGAAGGTAGGAATTCAGTTAGACACATTCAGTGCTGCACGCCCAGAGCTTTGAATTTGCCCAGCTCGTGGCATGTGCTCATTAAATGCCCACTCAGTGAATGAGTGAATCTCTCACACCCTCAATGATCTCAACATGGGAGCAGGGGTGGGAGTGATCGGTGATGGAGAAACTGAGAAAATAGTGAAATGGGCTGAAATTCTTGATTTGCTGGGTAATTAAGAGTAATTAATATGCTAGTAGAAAAGGAACACTTAAATATGCATGCGAAGCATTTAGGGTGACCACTGGGAGAAAAGGAAGGATGTCCAACATCTAAAATATTAAAGGGAAGACAGCAGTGACGAAATCAATGAAGTCCAACATAAGGAAAGAACAGTTGGGGATGGGGAAAGCAACAGGAAATCTTGGTAAATAAGAAACAAAATTGATGGCAGGTGTGTGTGTCTGTTTGCTTGTTACCATAAAGGAGCACCTGAGACTGGGTAATTCATAAGAGATTTAATTGGCTCACAGTTCTGCAGGCTATATAGGAAGCATGGTGCTGGCATCTGCTCCTGGGAAGGCTTCAGGAAGCTTCCAATTATGGTGGAAGGTGAAGGGGAGCAGACACATCACGTGAGAGCAGGAGCAAGAGAGAGGCGGGGAGGTGCTGCACTTTTAAACAACCGGATCTCACTTGAACTCAGAGGGAGAACTCACTCATCCTGAGCACAGCACCAGACAATCCAAGCACCATGGAATCTGCCTTATGACCTCAACACCTCCCACCAGGCCCCACCTTCAACACTGGGGATCACATTTCAACATGAGATTTGGAGGGGGCAAACATCCAAACATATCAACAGTCAAATACAAGTGGATTAAGTTTACCTAATAATAGATTGAGGTGCTCAGATTGGGTTAAGAAAGCTAATCAGAATAGAATTTAATATTTTGATCACAAACCGCTGTAGACATTCGCATATGCTATGAAATACATAAAGTGGGAGCTGTTTGAAATATGAGAAGAGGGCCAGGCATGGTGGCCCAACACCTGTAATCCCGGCACTTTGGGAGGCTGAAGTGGGAAGACTGCCTGAGCTCAGGGTTAGAGACTAGCCCGAGCAACATGGCAAGACCCCATCTCTATAAAAATATATATATATAAGAAAAATGCATAAATTCTGTAGTTATAAATAGAGACCACCCCCTCTCTCTCAGAAACAGAGGAAGGACACCAATAGAAATGGTATTTGATGGGCATGGTAACATGTTTGACATAAAAGTTAGCTTCAAAGGAGAGAGACTTCTGTGTTACACAGATAATTCCAGAAAATCAGGAAATGTTCTGGAGCTAGATAGTAGTGATTGTTACACAACATTGTGAATATGCTAAATGTCAATAATAGTAAATTTTTCAGTATAGTTTACCACCATAAAATAAAACTTCCAGAGCACTGGAAAATATAGACATCTATACTTCTGCAGGGCCAGAAATATCACTAATCCCAAACCAGTGAAGAATAATAAATAGGGGCAGGGGAGGGCCAGTGGGGGGTGGGGAGGGTGGGGAGGGATAACATGGGGAGAAATGCCAGATATAGGTGACGGGGGGAAGAAGGCAGCAAAACACCTTGCCATGTATGTACCTATGCAACAATCCTGCATGATCTGCACATGTACCCCAGAACCTAAAGCACAATAAAAAATAATAAAATTTTAAAAATAATAAATACATTCAAAACAATTATGGCTCTAGTTTCTTTTTTTCCTTTAAGGAAGAATTTTTTTTAACTACTTGTATAATTTACTCATTTTTAACTTTTGTGGGTACATAGTAGGTGTATATATGAATGGGGTACATGAGATCTTTTGATATAGGCACAAAAAGTATAATAATCACATCAGGGTAATGGGGTATCCATCACCTCAAGCATTTACTGTTTCTATATGTTATAAACAAGCATATTCTTATTTTTAAATGTTCAATAAATTATTGACTGTAGTCATCTTGTTGTGCTGTCACATACTGGCTCTTATTCTCTATAACTGTATTTTTGTACCCATTACACATCCCTACTCCCCCTTCCCCCAACTACTGTTCCCAGCCTTTGCTAACCATCATTCTACTCTCTATCTCTATGAGTTCAATTGTTTTAATTTTCTTCGCTCCCACAAATAAGTGAGAACATTCGGTTTGTCTTGTGCCTGGCTTATTTCACTTAACATAATGACCTCCAGTTCCAGCCATGTTGTTGCTGATGACAGGACCTCATTCTTTTTTATGGCTGAATAGAACTGTATCGTGCATATGTATCCTGCTTTCTTTATCCATTCGTCTGTTCGCAGACACTTAGGTTGCTTCCAAATCTTGGTTTTTGTGAATAGTGCTGCAACAAACATGGAGTGCGTCGCACAGTTTATGTCCCAGGTATTTGTATATTTAGATTTTATCCAACATTCTAAAATGTACATTCTGGGAAAATATAAAAACCTTCAAGTTTTCTGGCATAAATTTAAACATTACATATTTGTGTTAATTTTAAGAATCCCTTTACTATCTTTATTTCTCTTTTTAAGTTTAATATCTCTGTCTTCTCATTTTTCTAGGCCTTCCCAAAAACTTTTTTAAATTTTTTAATTTATTTTTAAAATTTTATTTTTGAGGATTTAGGAGGTACAAGTGCAGGCTTCTCACATGCATACCTTGTATAGTGGTGAAGTCTGGGCTTGTAGTGGACCCATCACCTGAAGAGTGAACATTGCATCCTACAGGTAATTATTCAATCCTTACCCCCTTCCCACATCTTGTAGCCCATTCTGTATGTCCACCTGTGCTCATTGTTTAGTTCCCACTTAGAAGGAAGAACATGTGGCATTTGATTTTCCATTTCTGAGTTATTTCTCGGGATAATGGCCTCCAGTCCATCCACGTTGCTGCAAAAGACATAATTTCATTCTTCTTCATGGGTAAGTAGTATTCCATGGTATATGCATACCATAGTTTCTTTAGTCCTCTGTTCATGGACATTTAGGTTGATGCCATAATTTTGCTATTACGAATAGTGCTGCAGTAAACATAGGTGTGCAGCTATCTTTTGGATATTATGATTTCTTTTCTTTTGGGTAGATAGTAATGGGATGGCTGGATCAAATCGTAGTCCTATGTTTTGTTCTTTGAGAAATCTCATCTCTCTAACCCCTCTTCCCTGCTTCTGTCCTTACTCTTCTATAGTCCAGTGGTGATGTAGGCACACACTTTCTAAACCGCTCTAGCTCCTTCTGGGCAGACTTGATTTTCTAGAAGAGTGTTCTAGGCACAAAAGAGAGAAATAACAAGGCAGGTTTATGTATACCAGCATGGAGACATTGATCAGTGAAAGAAATAGGAAGTTTAGTTTACATTTAAAAATACATAGGCATAACTTATACTTGCATTTTTGCATACAACTGGAATAATTAACACCAAACTTGACAATGACCACGCTGGGGAAGAGGCAGGGAGTGGGGCGTGTTGAGGAGGCTTCCACGTTTTCCTCTCTGCCCTTCCAGATGGTTTACTTCTTTGTAAGCAAAGAGGACTTATGTGTAAGTTGTATACTTTTTCTTAAACAGGGAATTCCCCACTACCCAAATGTCACACACACAGAGATTTGATACGTCCCTTCTCTGTTTCAGTGATTGATTGCGTCACTCCTCTGGTTAACACTTTTCAGTAAATCCCTCCTGTTTGGTGGCATGATTTTCCTCTGGAACTCCCGCCCCTTCCGGTCAGCTCTGGTGATCTGCCGCTCTGTGTCTCCCGTCCGCCATCAGGGCTCGTCCCTTCTTCATCTCCTCAGGCTTTCCAGTCTCTTCCAGAAGGGCTTCTCAAGTATGTCACCGAACCACAGACTGAATTCCTACGCTGTCATCCCCTCTCTACCGTCTGCAGGGCACTGCCATGCTCCCTTTTGTCACAATTTGTCCTCTCCCTGATGGCCTTTTGCGTGTGATTCCAAGGAGCCACGCTTTCTTGCAAGCCATGAAGGGAAGAAGTCATTGTCTGGGATAGTACATCCATTGCCAGGTGTGCTCCTGACCCGTTGCACAGCTTATCCTGCAGAATTCCTCACCCCCAATGGGTCCTCTGTGTGTGTGTATGTGTCTTTACCTTTCTTCACGGAATGAAGACAAATCCAGCCAAATTCATTTTTTTCAGTTGCGAAGGCGTGCCCTTGGCCTTGCTTCCTAACTGTTTTGGAGTTGGTGGATTCTCCTTCTCTGTGCCATGGATCAGGGCTGGTTAGGATGCAGTGCCCCTGAGCCTATCTCTAGACAGGAGCCAGATCCGGACATTTGGATCCTGTCAGTGCTATGGACGTCAGCTGGTGGATTGATATCAGTATTATTACCAGATTCTTTCTAAACTAATGTAGAAGAGGGAATGGATGGGGAGGTATGAAATGAGGGTGCAGGTTTCCAGCCACTTAAAAGCTTTCATCTACACTTCTGACAGTGGGACGCTAAGCAAATTCCAACTTGTTTTGAGCCTAGAGGTTTGCTGTTTTGGGGAACAGAGCATTTTTTTTAACCACTGGTTGAAAATTCCAGCAGTTTGATAGTTACTAGAAGTTATGAGATTTTTCACTTCCATTCCTTGCTTTTCGTAATGTCATGGGCTCATTCCCCATTGTATCTTTACAGTTGTTCTAACGGAAAGCCTGCGTCAGGGACTTTTAGCCAGATGTCATTTGGAACAGGAAGCCCCATTCACACGCCCCCAACAGTCCACACACAGTCAACTGTGAAACCTCCCATTTCTTCATTTAGGGGGCGCTCCAAGACCTGCAAGAATCTTTTCAAGAATATTCAGAGTTGAGACCCTCACTTACTCCAGGACTCTGCTTTATAGTCCCAAGTTCAACCAAATAGAAAGCCCTCAAAACTCGAGTAGTGACCCAAACCAGTCAGCAAAACCCAACCTAACTCCAAGGGTTCACAGTGGGCTGGGGCTGTAGGTCAGTGTTTAACGTGTCTTTGTGACTATGTGACTATGCACCACTGATGTAGCGCCTGCGAGGCCTGGCTTTAGACCTGTTTTCTCTGTTCCTTGCGATCTGGGCTCAGAGATGCTTTTCTGATCTGCCTAGTAGTCAGGGTCAGAGACAGTTCCCAAAGAAAAAAATCACCTGGATGCTTTCAGCAAATTAAGAACTACTACAATAACAGAGGAGAAATCACGCTGCAAGAAGCAACGTTTATTATGTAGGAGTTGGCGTCCCGTGGCTGGATGTCGCAGTGGAGAGCACTTGGCATTTCAAATCAGGAGACTTGGGTTCATGCTTTTGTTCCTTGGCCGAGTCACCCAGCTCCCCAGAGAGTGTGTTTGCTACAAAATGAGCATAGCGAGTAGCCAAGCATTTGTGAGCACCCACTCTGTGCCAGGCATTTTACTAGATGACTACATATTCATTAATTTGTTTAATCAGTGTAATACTCTGAGGTGGATGTTACTGGGACCATCTTATGGAAGAAGAAACTGGGGATCCAAGAGGTAAAGTGACTCATCTAAGATGACACCGCTATTAAGTGGTAGAACAAACCTAGATTCATGCCTGCATGTGTAATAATATTTCTACTAACATCACAGCTGCTTCCTGTCCTGAGCAATTTACTGCCACTGGATGCCATATGTTAGAAGAGACTCTTGGCTTCATGTACAATCAAAGTCCAGCTCCAATATCCTCTCATTGGGAAACCCATTTCTTGGGTTGCCTGGAGGCACTCCTGGCTGTGGGCATTCACGAAACATACCACATGCTGTGCCATCCAGAGTCTGGGACAGCCCAGTATTAAGGTTTAGAAATCACTTTAATTTAAGAAATGGCATGAAACCTCCTAGGTCTGGCTTAAGATTCTGCAGACAGTTTTTGTTGAAGGGAAGACTGTGAACCAAGGGTGCATCCAGTGTTGACAGCTTTCATTTCTGTTTCAGTCTCCTTGCTTGGGCAGATTTCCCAGCCCAGAGGGAATTAGCATTTTAATGAACAAAACAGTTGGAAAGGCCAGTGCAGATTGTTAAAGGCCTTCATGTCTAAAGAAGAAACAAGAATTCTTCTATGACTGCATTTGTCATTCGCCAAATATACTGTCCCAGTTTTCCTCCTCTTTTCTTTCTAAAACTTTGGCAAGGACTCGTTTTTGTCACTTGTGACCATGGGCTACTCTAACTCTAGCTCTTGCTGTATCAAAGGGTCTTTCCCAGGGGTGGGAGTCCAGCCTGCCGAGGAGGGGGAGTTTGGGTGGTGTTACAGGTTGAATCGTGTCCTGAAAGAGGATATGTTGAAGTCTTAAGCCCAGTACCTCAGAATGGGACCTTATTTGGAAATAGGGTCATTACTGTTATAATTAGTGATGCAGCTAGCTAGGATGAAGTCATAGTGGAGTGAAGAGGTCCCATATGGTCATAATCCAGTATTAGTGTCCTTCTAAGACCGGGAGAGAGAGACATGGAGGCTGACTATCATGTGACAAGGGAGACATATTTTAGAACCATAAATTTATAAGCCAAGGGATGCCAGGACTTGCTGAGAACCATGGGAAGCTGGAAGAAGCAAGGAAGTTTCTTCCCCTAGAGTCTTTGGTGAGTGTGCCCTGCCACCACCTGGATTTCAGAAGCCTCTGGGATTGTGAGATAATACATTTCTGTTGTTTTAAGATGCGCCGTTCGTGTGACTTTGTTATGGCAGCCCTAAGAAACTAACGCAGGTGCGCAGCGCATACTTCCCCTTTCAAAGATTGTGAAAAGCCTCCTAGGATTCTGATACTGATGAAGCCATGGCTCAAAGACAGAGGCCTGATAAAATCAGCACTTTTGGGGTCTCTCTCTTGATCTTGCCAAGGCAAGGCAAGGCGAGCAACAAGCAAGTACGTAGCCAAACCAACCACACAAAGAAATACACAATTAAAAAGTTTTGAATATAGAATTATAACGATAATCTGCATTCAGAAGCCTGGAGAGTGCCTTTATAATCATGACAGCTACTGTTCTTTATGTGTGTTTTTTTGCCCCAGAAGATGTAAACCAAAAATTTAATAGTGATTATCTGCATGGTGGGACAATGAGTGATCCTCTTCCTTCGTCCCTTTTACAATTTTGAGATAATTATAGATTCCCATACAGTTTTAAGGAAGAATACAAGATTCTGTGCACCTTACTAGCATTTGACACTGATAGGTTTAAGATACAGTACAATTCCATCACTCTAAAAATCCGTCATATCCCATGTTGAAAGCAACACCCACCTCCCTCCATTGCCTCCTCCCCACATCCTAGATACCTGGCAACCACTAATACCTTCCCCATTTCCATAATTTTGACAGCTACTATTTATTGAGTTGTTTTGGTTGCTAGGTAATACCCTAAGGATTTTTTTCAGGATGGCATTTGATTCTTAAAACCCAGCAGGTAGTTGTGATAATGCCTATTTACAGAAGTGGAAACAAGGCCCAAGGAAGTGAAGGGATTTGCTTAAGTACCCAGCTAATAAGCATCAGAGGCTGGATTCATCCCCTGGCCGGGCTGACCCCAGGCTGCTGGCTCCTTAATCAAGGCTTAGTGCCACCACCTGGGACAACATTAGGGGGAACTAAATTCCTATCTGCAATGTGTGACCTCAAGATTATGCGAACAATATTATGTCAACACATGCAAGAAAACTGGTTTTGCGGTTCTTTTTTTCTCTCTACATTTCTGCATCTGCTGCGTGCCCCAAATTATTGTGCCAGGGTGGTGGGATGAGGAGGACAGCCACCAGCACCAATCTGGGGTCACTCGTACCTCTTTAGCAAAGCCCCCACTTTTATTTTTAAGTGCTTCATTCTGACCTTTTATCTGTGTGATTTGTACATAATACACAATTTGTCTTGTTTTCTTTCCGAGTCGTATAATCAGAATATGCTTATGTTGCTAAATAAGACTTATAATTTATATTTGTTAAGAGTGGCCTAATAAATAGGATTCGGTTGACCAAGGGCATTGTAATTCACTCCGTTTCATAACGTTGGTCCTTGAATCTCTTGTCTTCTTTTTATTTTTCTGAGATAGGATCTCGCTCTGTTGCCCAGGCTGGAGTGCAGTGGTGCAATCACAGCTCGCTGCAGTCTCAACTTTCCAGGCTCAGGTGATTCTCCCACCGTAGTCCACTGAGTAGCTGGGACTACAGGTGTGCACCACCATGCCTGGCTAATTTTTTGTATTTTTTTTTTTTTTTGA
>NW_016107316.1:3420558-3423492 GCF_001604975.1 Cebus imitator
TGAGACGGAGTTTCACTCATGTTACCCAGGCTGGAGAACAATGGCGCGATCTCGGCTCACCGCAACCTCCGCCTCCTGGGTTCAGGCAATTCTCCTGCCTCAGCCTCCTGAGTCACTGGGATTACAGGTACGTGCCACCATGCCCAGCTAATTTTTTGTATTTTTAGTAGAGACGGGGTTTCACCTTTTTGACGAGGATGGTCTCGATCTCTTGACCTCGTGATCCACCCGCCTCGGCCTCCCAAAGTTTTTGTATTTTTTATGGAGACAGGATCTTGCCATGCTGCCCAGGCTGGTCTCAAACTCCTGGCCTCAAGTAATCTGCCTGCTTCATCCTCCCAAAGTGCTGAGACTTCGGGCATGAGCCATGGCACCTAGCCTGTTGGCATCTTTTGCCATCCAGCTCCTGGGCAGCAGCATGATAAAGATGCCGAGCACCAGAACCTACTCCCAAGCTTCGGCTCCACTCTTCAAGTTACCAAGGAGCAGAAGAACCTTGCTTAGCTTGGCTTTGCTTCCGTTGCCCCAGAGGTGAAATGGTGATGGTAAGAACAGTTTTTACTGTGGGGGCTGCTGTGAAGATTAGGCAGCATAAGAGATTTATGTTGTTGGACCAGTGCTTGCAAAGGCCCAGATAAAGAGTGTTGCAATGACTCTGTGTGCACACGGAGAGGCTTTTCTTCTTTAGCAAATTATCTCAGAGTAAATATCCAGAAGTTGAACTTCAGGGTCCACGTTTCTGAGCATTTTATGGCTTTCAAAATATATTGCCAATTTGCTTTCCAAGAAGGTTATTCAATTTCCTTTCCATCTAAGACAGGAGCACACTCATGTCACCCAGTTACTGGCAGCAATGTTTGTTCTGGTCATTGACGTTTTTTGTTAACATATTGCCCATAAAATGCTGCGTATTATTGATTGGGTTGACATTTCTCCAGGAACTATTGAGGCTGAACATGTTTCCTTTTGTGTTTCTTGGCCTTTGGGGTCCTGGTGTTTTGCCTAACGATTTGCATGAAAATTTTGGATAATATATAAAGTGGCTCATCTATGTTTCTCAATGTGTTCTTTACATTTTGTTTCTCTTGTGTCTTACTGTACTTCGGTAACATGTAGCAGAAGACGTGTGCCTCATTCATCTAATCTTCTCCAAGGAACACTACCAGGTTTTACCCAGTTTGAGGCCTAGGATGATGATGATGACAATAAGGACAACTAGCATTTATTGAGCATTTACTGTATGCCAGGCACTGTGGTAGGAGCTTAACATTCTTTATCTTATTTAATTATTATAAGTTTATTATTAAGTACTACAGATCCACAATCCCTTATCTGAAACTCTTGGCACCAGATGTATTTTTCAATTTGGGTTTTCCATATTTTAGAAAAGTGACATGGGATGTATGGTACGTATTATGTAACACCCTTATCAGGGGCTTCAGAGAATATCCCATATCAAGCACATTACCATTTCTGTAGACACACACACACACACACACACACACACACACACACACAAAAGAGATAAATGAAGATTAAAAATTGCTTCAAATTCAGATCCATTTTTGCTGACTTGAATTACTGGTTTTAAATAGCTTAAGAGCTTTTTCCCCCACCAGTTTCACAGGCGACGCAGACTCAGGGAGTTGAACCTGCCCAGGGGTCACTTGCTCCCAGTGATGAGGCCAATGGAACCAGCTCTCCTGCCCCACGCCCCGGACCTCACGAGCATGCTTCCCAGGCCGTCTCATCTGCATTTGAACTGGGAGCTGCTTCTTGCCTTTCCTGCTTCCCAGATCTCTCTGGAGCTTTGGCTGGGGTGTAAGGACGCCACAGCCACAGCCTTGACCCAGGGGTTCTGAAGCTGAGGCTTGAAAGGAGATTGTACCATCACCAGCAGCAGGACCAGGTGAGGTCAGCCTCACCCCTCGCGGTGCAGGGCTGAAGCTCCTTCTTCCTCCATGAACACAGGGAGCCCGTCGTGGCCTGCTTGTCAGAGCCGCCCCCTAAAGAGGTCCCCACACCAGGGCAGCTGTCACTCCTTTCCAGGTGGCATGTCCTCACCTGATGAGCCCACATGTGGGTGCCCGTGGTGGTCCTAGCCCAGGAAGGCTCCATGAAGGGTGTGCAGTCATCACCTCTGGCCTCTTCTCAGGGGCTCTGGGGCTGGCCTGGAGAATAGTCACCTCCAAGTTGTGCAGAAACCACTGCCAGTTCATCTCGTGTGTACATGTGACACGTGTGCATGTGATGAGTTTACCTGTGGTGTGTGTGATGAGTTTACCTGTGGTGTGCGTGATGTGCAGCTGATGTGTGATGTAGGTGTAATGAGTGTGTACGTGACGTGTGCACATGTGATGTGTGACGAGTGTGCATGTGACATGTTTGTGGTGTGTCTGCATGCGTGAGTCTGTGCTTACGTGTGTGATGTGTGCCTGTGTGATGTGTGTGTGATGAGTGTGTGCAGCGTTCATCATGGGAGTAGGGGGTGGAGGATGGGTCAGGAGGTGGGCAGAGTCCAGGGAAGCGTTGATGCAGTTCATTGAAACGAGCCTCCCCTTGGTGCTGTGTCCTGCACCTCCCTCTCTCCTACCCCTACACAGGCCGGCACCCTCCCCTGCCCTCTGCCACTGTGTCCTCTGCACGCGGGGAAAAGCACCATTGCTCCCCCGGCCTCAGCCTTACCACCTCCAGGTGTAAGGCTGGTGGTAGGAAGTGGGCCTGTCCTGTGGGGGCAGTGCAGGGGCTGAGGCCCGCTGTAAAGCAAGCAGAGTCTGCTTGATGAAGAGAATGAAGATAACAAGAAAAAAACATAAAAGCCCATTCAGGGCCGGGCGCGGTGGCTCAAGCCTGTAATCCCAGCACTTTGGGAGGCCGAGGTGGGTGGATCACGAGGTCAAGAGATCGAGACCATCCTGGTCAACATGGTGAAAC
>NW_016107316.1:3424337-3444429 GCF_001604975.1 Cebus imitator
AGTTGGGGGGAAATAGGGGAGGGATGGTGGGGAGTGGGGAGCTGGGGAGAGATAGCAAGGGGAGAAATGCCAGATGTAGGTGATGGGGAGGAAGGCAGCAAATCACACTGCCACATGTGTACCTATGCAACAATCTTGCATGTTCTTCACATGTACCCCAAAACCTAAAATGCAATAAAATAAATAAATGGGAAAAATTTTTTTAAATAATACAGTCTTTGAAACAGTTAAAAAAAAAAAAAAAAAGAAGAAGATGCAACTCTTGTCCAACACTGTGCTGGCCAGAGCGTACCTGGGCCCCCTGTGCCTCATGGCGGGGAGTACATGGCCATTTCCCATAAGCCACATGGGCTGGCTTGGCCAGAGGAAGGAGGGGATGCCAGTGGCCCACTGGCTTTCCAGAGCCCGTAGAAGCTGCTGTCAAGGTCAACAGCTGCTCCCTGCCTGGGAGAGAATGGAGAATCTTACTACAGCTCAGACGCTGTGGATTTGTCATTTGGGGAAATTCATAGGACACCTGAGCATAAGACTACAGAAAAGTGTCGTGGGCTTTTGGGACAGCAGGAAAGCAGCGATAAGAGCCATGCAACAACAATAACAACAGAAATTGTGCCAGCAAAAATTTATTGAGCATCTACTATGCACCCGGCTCTGTGCTAAGCACTTTAGTCTCAGACAACACGAAGAGATGGATGCTGTTCTTTTATCTCCACTACATAGATGAGGGAGCCTGAGGCTAGGAGGGGTCACATGGCTTGCCTGCAGTTGATGGTTCTCAGCAGACTGGGGTTGACGGAAGTTGCCCTGGCTGCGAAACTTGAATGGTTAGTGATAAGGTTGCTTGCCTGCTCTGCTAGGTGGCTGAGCACCTGGTCATTCTGCTTGTTCTCTTCATTCTTGTATTACATCCCGGTCGGGGTTTTTGGGGGATCTCCAAAGCCTGAAGCTGTATCTATTAGGGTGGGACCCTGGGGCTTCGGGTGGTTAACCTCTCCCTGGGGTGGTGCTCTCCACACGGGGAGCTGAGGGCTTTCAGGAAGAGTTTTCTGAAGGAGGAGGACACAGCGTTGTAGAGGAGAGGAGTCACAGCTGAGCTGACGTAGAAAAGTGTGTTGGTCACCATGTAGAAGTAGTGGTAGAAATTGTAGAGTGGGCTGCAAGAGAAACCCAGAAGCCTGGTTAGAGGACCTGTCACCCCCTCCCGGCATCCCCTCGCAGTTTCCTGCCAGAGAATGCCTCTCCTATTTTCTACTATCAGGAAGCACATTGTTTTGTTTTGTTTTGTTTTGAGATGGATTCTTGCTATGTTGCCCAGGCGGGAGTGCAGTGGCGTGGCTCACTGCAACCTCTGCCTTCTGAGCTCAAGTAGTTCTCCTGCCTACAGTCCCAAGTAGCTGGGACTACAGGTGCGCATCACTGTGCCCAGCTAATTTTTGTATTTTTAGTAGATAAAACGGTGTTTCACCATGTTGGCCAGGCTGGTCTCGAACTCCTGACTTCAGTTGATCCACCCACCTCAGCCTCCCAAAGTGCTGGCTCACAGGTGTGAGCCACTGCACCCGGCCAGGAAGCACAAAGTGAATTCCACAAATGTTTCATCACCAGCGGCTGATGTCCTCCACCAGCCTCTATGATCTGCCATTCCTGGCTGTGGTTCCCGGTCACCTCATAGTAAGGTGACATTGCTGACTGACAGGGACCCCCCCAGGTGCCCAGGGTTGCTGCATGTGGTCAGGAGATGTGGCTGCACTAAGAGCCGCAGGTCCTTCTGAGGAGCCACATTCCTTGCGGCAGGTTCTCTGCAGCAGGAAGCACTTGGCAGGAGTTCGTGTTGCCCACGGAGGGTAAGGGGCGCCAGCAGCTCCTGAGGAGGAAGCATATGTCACATGGCTCTTTCTGCGGAGGCTTCCTGGGACCCCTGTTTTGGATGTTTGACTCCCACTTACGATTGGGGCACAGTGATTTCCAAAAGGCAGATTAGGAATTCTCTTGTCTTCTCCAACTGTGTCATAAAAGGGGGTGCATGTCTTGGTCTCTGCTGAGGGGGCTTTTGTTAGCTCATGGAGTCTCAGCTTTGTGTCTTCCTCATACTCTCCTTGTAATAGGAGAGGAAGGAGAGAGAGAGAGGAAGCCTCAGAAGCGTGGCCCATGCTCCCTCTTCCCAGCCTGTAGGCTTCTCTTTCTCCTGTCGTCAGAATCCCCCAGGCCTCTCATGCCCGTGGCCTTACCAGCTCAGGGACAGTGCACTGTTCCCCATCCCTAGCTGGGAGATTTCGAGGAACAGCCTGCTTGGAACCAGGTGGCATGCAGTCCAGAGTTCCAGAGGACCCAGCAATGAAGGGACCCTCTGGAGAGCAATGGAGACACCAGGCCCGGCCCAATGGGCCCCCTCCCTGTGTGCAAGGGCCCTTCTGCCACACTCACTCAGTCCACCCGTCATCAGGGACATAGCAGAACATGAGCCTGCGGGCATGGTACGGCAGCCAGCAGATGACATACACGGCCACGATGGCTCCTGCAGAGCATGGGGGAGGGAGATAGAGCACCAGGAGAAAGCAAACACATTCTTGGTTACGACATTGCCAAAGGAGGATGATGCCCAAGGGACAGCAGCACTTCCCTCTAACTTGGTCCTGGAGTCAAGGGTTGGAAGGAGGCTTTGAGGTTATCTGATATATTCCTACCTGAATCTCTTCTCAAACCTCGCATTATCCTGTCCTCTGGGTAAATGTCCACTCTGACCATGACCTGGACATAGCATGCTTCTAGGACCTCCTCCTGGCTACCAGAATATATTCCCAACTCAGGGCTAGATTACCCTACCTGGTTATCTATCTGTGTGTACAACAGAACTTGTATCTTTCTTGAGCCAGGCATGGTGGCTCATGCTTAGAATCCCAGCACTTTGGGAAGCCAAGGCAGGTGGATCACTCGAGGTCAGGAGTTTGAGACCAGCCTGGCTAACAGGACAAAAATTAGCTGGGCATGGTGGCATGTGCCTGTAATCCCAGCTACTTGGGAGGCTGAGGCAGGAGAATCGCTTGAACCTGGGAGCAGGAGGTTGCAGTGAGCTGAGACCACACCATTGAGCAAGACTTCATCTAGAAAAAAAAAAAAAGATCTTGTGTCTTTCTTGTCTGAAAGCTTCTCGCTCCTTTAGTCCTTTCTCTGGTTAATTTACAGCAGTGCTATTTATCTAGCACTCAAGCCATAAGCAGAGACTCCTATTTTTCTGTTCCTCTCTGTATCCAGTCTATTAGAGTTCCTCCTTGGCATCTCTCCTGTGTGTGTTTTCCCTGTCTCACTGCAACCTCCCTAAGAGGCTCTTACTTCCTCTGTACTGAACTAGGACAAGTCTCCCAACAGCCCACCCCTTCCCTCTCCTGCTTCTGGTCTGCTCCAACTGGCAAAGCTGTCATCTAGGCCAGGGGAGCCCCTGGACCACCGAGCAGTGTCAACATCAGTGAGAAGCCTGTTAGAAGTACAGAATCTTAGGCCCCACGGCTTGCATTTTACAACTCTCCAGATGATTCTTATGCATACTGAAGCTTGAGAGGCACCGTTTACCCCATTCTCCAAAGAGCTGAGTACAATAGGTCTCAAGAGCAAACCTCCACTCATTCGAGGACATCAACTTTTTCAATGACTGACCATTGTCCATCAAATGAAGTCTGACACCTTCATGTTCTGACTTTGTGTTACTTGGCACATTGCACTTAGCTCTTGCATCTCTGTCCATACACAAGACTGGACGTTGATGATAGCAGAGACCCTGTCTTGTACTTGATCCTTCCATACACTAGCTAGTGTCTGGGTTATGGTGGGTGCTTGGAGAGACCTCTGCTTTCCTGTGCCTTTTGCAGTTTCTCTCGTAAGGCCAAATTTTTCCAGATACTTACGAAAACAAGAAAGCAAACAGATCAGTGTGGGAGGAGGGACAGTGGAGTTGGAAGGGAACTGGATTTAGGGACCAAGCCCATCCGAGAGTCCACAATTCGCAGCCGCAGTCTTTAACCATAACTGCTCCTTGTGTTCATCCACACAGCCAGACTTACTGAAAAGTGGTCCCGTCTCTGTTTGCCTGTGTGTGCTACTCCCTGGAGCAGATCGGAGACTTCATGTACAGAATTCCTATTCTTTTCCTTTAAATATCCCACTGAGCCCTACAGGAAGTCTGTTGGTTCCCCTGGGGCATAAGATAAAGGAAGCCTTGAGAGAGGTAGTGATTGGCTGAGGTCACCTGGCCAGGGATTGGTGGAGGCAGCCCTGGAACTTGAGCCCCTTTCTCCTGGGATGATGTTACAGAGGACTTAACTGAGAACCTGGACGCTGCGCTGGAGGCTGCGGATCCGACTCACGTCTTTGTGTCTCACCAGGCTGACCTGGCCCCCCTGGAAAAAGGTCTTCTTCCATACGATGAAGCTGAGGAGACCGTCCTCACTCAGCAGCTCCAGGCGACTGGGGGTGGAGCTACCCAGGGCAGAGGTGGACGGCACTTGGGAGCAGAGGGCCAGCAGGTGGTTCACTGTGACCCCGTTCAGGAAAGCAGTTAGTGCCAAGGGGAGCACGAAGGACACCAGCACATTCACCTGTGGAAGTAATGCCAAGGGCCGTGGGGCAGTGGCAAGGCCCTGAGACCCTTGCCATCAGACTGTGCCCCAGGCCCCAAATCTGCATCAGCAGAAGGGGCGACGGAAGGGTTAGAAGGTTGAGAAAATTTCCAAAAAGTGAGAAGAGAGAAAAGAAAATTTGGGATTAGTTTAGGATGTTCATAATAGGAGTTCCAGAAAGAAAAAAAAAAGAAAAAACAGAGGGGAGTAATTTTATTTAGAAATGCACTCAAGAAAGTTTTTCCAAAGTTGAGGAGTCTGAGTTTTGACACAAAGCCTGCCTGGATGCCCCGAAGAATGGATGGAAATAGACTCACAGCAATTTTCATTTTTATGACATTTAGTACTTTGGGTATAAAGAGAAGACCTTGAAAGCTTAATAACAGATAAAAGAGGTCACATAGATAGGATGGAAAACCAGAATGAGATTTACTTCTTAAAAGCAATGGTAGATGCTAGAAAATCATGAGTAACGCTTTATAACTTGTGAGAAAAATGGCTTCCATCTTAGAATTTTATACCCAGCCATGTTATGACAAATGTGAAGATAAAACAATTTTTGACATGCAAATTCTCAAATTTTTTTACTCTCTATGAACCTTTCCTTGGGTCTCAGAAAATTACAAGAACATATGTTCTAGACAAAAAAACCAATAAAGAGGAAGACCTGCCATTCAAAATGGGGTATCCCACAGAGGACCCACTGAGTGATGGAAGGGAGCTCCCAGGGGGCCCCTGTGCAGATGGAAGGGAGCTACCAGGGGTCCCTGTGCAGATGAGACTTTCCGGTGGTTCCCCTGTGCACTAGACAGCAACCAGCGGGACTGGAGCAGAGAGCTCCAGGGAGAACTAATACAAGATGAAACTGGCAGGTTGTCTGATGGATCTGAACATATTGAAAGGGCATTTGTGCTTGTAATCTAAAGCTGAAAATGAACTACAAATAGGCATATGGAAAACTATGCAAATGAAAAAAAACCATACATTATTAACTTCAAAGAAAACAAAAGTCCTTGGATTAGAAAGAAAATGCAATACGTATCATCTGTGAGGTATGTTTACATAGTCACAATTACATAAATACTGAACATAAATTTAACCCAACACAGTGATAGAATTATGCTGGAAGGAGGATGGAGGTAATGTGTTTTGGGGTGGTGGTGGCAGAGGGCAGGAATCAGAGTGTAGGAGAGTGAAATACTCATTTTCTATGGGTAGAAGACAGTGGGTACAATTTAAAACTAAGAAATAAGGTTAGTGTGCTCTTTAGAAATATGGAGGCAAAGACGGCAAGAGACAAGAATGCATGGCATTTGCCTCTCAACTAGGGAACTAGAGAAATGAATCAGAGTGTGGAGTGTGACAGGGGATTGCTGCTTTCCATCACACATCTTGGGTTATCATCATTTGATATCATTTGGCTTAGAAAAATGAATTTATTTATATAATAGTCTGTTTTAAATGTTTACTTTTAAAAATTCAAAATCTATGTGTTTTAGGGTTTCTTCTCATCAGTTCTAAGGCTCTCTTCCACCTTTCCCTTAGCAAACATTTTTTTTTAAAACAGAGCATTTTTTTTTTTTTTTTGCGACAAGATCTCTCTCTGTCACCCAGATTGGAGTGCGGTAGCAGAATCATAACTTACTACAGCCTCTGCCTACTGGGCTCAAGTGATCCTCCCACCTGAGCCTCTCGAGTAGCTGGGACTACACGCATGTGCCACCACTCTTGGCTATTTTTTATAGAAATGGGGGTCTCACTATGCTGCCCTGCCTGGTCTTGAACTCTTGAGCTCAAGCAATTGGCTCACCTCGGCTTCCCAAAGTGCTGGGATTACAGGTGTGAGCCACTGTGCCCGGACTAACAGAACAATATTTAATACCACTTTAAATCAGTATGAACTATCTGAATTGAATGCTTTTTTATCTTATGCTTTTATCTTCATGCCTTTTTATCTTAATGCATGCTCACAAATCAGCAACGCTGAGGGAAAAATAAAACACTATGCCCATCAATTTAGTTTGTTGAGGAACCAAACAGGTTTATACCAGTAATGACATACTTAATTGCTATCAAATTGTAGCTTTAATGCCAGTCAAGACAAAGATCAAAAGTAAAAATACATTTAATACGTTAGTAATTAATCTTTGGGAGTCTTAAAATCTTTCTGGAAAAGCTACAGTTTTTCGTACTCCTGCCCTGAAGTGGGAGGATCACTTGAGCCCAGGAGGCAGAGGTTGTAGTTAAGTTGTGACTATGCTATTGCATTCCAGCCTGGGCTCCTCCCAGCTGCTGCCCCGGAGGCCACAGGCACAGCTACTGTGGGGTTCCTCATGCCTACTGTGCTCTCACACCCCTTTGCTTACTCACCGTTAAACAGCAACTAGTTCACATTTTTTAAAAATGTACATATATAACTGATTAAAAAGTAGGCCAAGGTGGGCAGATCATGAGGTTAGGAGATCGAGACCATCATGGCTAACACAGTAAAACCCCATCTCTACTAAAAATCCAAAACTTAGCCTGGCATGGTGGCACGTGTCTGCAGTCCCAGCTACTCAGGAAGCTGGAGGAGAGCAGAGCAGGCAGGGAGGGAGAGAAGAGAGGACAGGTGGGAAGGCCCCGATTCCACCTCCTGTGAGCCAGGCACTGTACTAGGCTGGGAAAGGAGAGCTGGCGTTAAATCCTTAGGTGGGAAGAAAAGGCAGGAAAGGGAAGAAGGTGAACATTTGTTGAGGACCTGCAATATTCTGGGCAATTCCACGTGATCTCATTGAATTATCACAGAGGATGCCAGCAGCCACGTTCTTGCCCTGTGGACAAACCTGGGCATGTGAACCCAACCCACAGACACCCAGAGGCATCTCTCTGAGTCTGGGAAGAGCAGGAGAGAGAGCGGCTCCTGGGAGCCCTGAGGCCCTGATTCTGACCTGAAGTCTCAGGGCTGCCCGACATCCTTGCTTCAATTTTTTATTTTGGCTGAAGCTGCCTCCAGCTCTGTTTCCATCTTTTGCAACATAAGAGTTCTGACTACACCCATCTCTAGCCTCTTTTTTCCCCTTTCACAATGGCTCGATTTTTTCATTTCAGAAACTGATTACGAACTTTGAATTTTTAATTTTTATTTTTTTGAGACAGGGTCTTGCTCAGTTACCCCAGCTGGAGTGCAGTGGTGCAATCATGACTCAGTGCAACCTCAAACTCCTGGGCTCAAGGGATCTTCCCATCTCAGACTCCTCAACAGCTAGGACTACAGCCACACCACCACACCGAGCTAACTTTTTTTTATTTTTAGTAGAGATAGAATCTCACTATGTTGCCCAGGCTGGTCTCGAACTCCTGGCCTGAAGTGATCCTCCCACCTTAGCCTCCCAAAGTGCTGAGATTATAGGCTTGAGCTACTGCACCGAGGCTTATAAACTTTTAAATGCCAATTTCCATGTAAAATAAACAAACAAATAAGTACACCTTCCTTAGGCATTTGGTCCCTTCATCCCCCTCTCCAAGCCAGGTCCCACCCACCATACCCCGCACACTTGGGAGACCTGTGCCTGCTTCTAGGTGCCCATTGGAGCCCCAGACCCATGGGAAAATCACTGCAGACAGTTGCTCATGGCAGATTCCATGTGATGGGCGAGGGGTCTCTGGGCTGAGCCTGCTAGAAAGGAAGTAGGAAAGGAAGATGTTGTTTAAAGAAATAGGTGACAAGTTCAGTGGAGAGAAGGCCCTGATGCCTGGACAGCCACTCCAGAGGCACACTTCTGAAGATGACTCAGTGGCCTTTGTGGATTCCAGGGGTGGGACTCGGGGGCATGCTCAAGATCTGGAAGAATTCTGGCCACGGAGAGTCCCCCTCCACTCCACAGTGTTTAGAATGAATGGGGACAAAGCGGCTCCACTGAACACCCATGAAACCTTAAGGCATTGCCTGCCCCGTGGGTTCCTCCTGGTCATGAATGAAAAGGAGGTTGGTGAGTAAACACCTTCCCTGAGGCCCTTTGGTCCTCTACCCCTGCCCAGGGGATGGATGAGCAGACACGAACAAAGGTGGGGCCTTCAGGAACGAGGAGAGAGTACAGGGAGAGAGGGGACTTTAGAGAGGGCTCTTTGATTGTGTGGGCAGGCTGGGCTTCCAGCTGCAGGAGGCAGCTTTACATGAGAAGGAGCCTCACCTGGGGATGTGGCACTTGCACTCAAGTCCCCTAAGCAGCCTCCACACCCTCTGCGTGCCCTGATGAATTCGCATAGTAATCTCTCCCATGTACCCTCCTGTGCCAGTGTGCAGAGAAGGGGTTCTGGCTCCATCCTGATTTGTTCCCTTAAGTTTCCTGGAGGCCCAGCAGGGCCTGGGTGCGGGGTGGGAGTCGGGGTAGGGGGAGCTGTCCTGTGCTTTCTCAGCCTTTCCCACTTCCCCAGTGTGCTGGACACATGAGATCACAGTCTAATGTCACCAGAGCAAGCGACCAGAGGACACTGACTTGTAGAACGATGCGGAAATGGAGACAGAAAGGTGAGCATCACTTTCAGAAAATGCATTGTGAAGGGCTGCAAATACATCACATGCTGAGAGAACTCAGAAGACGGGAGAGAGCCCCTGGAACTGGGAGGTGCGAGCAGAGCTGCACTTTGGGGAATAAGGGTTGGAATCAAAAGCAGCAGAATCTTTTGACGTAGAAGCCAGAGGCTGGGCATGGTGGGGAGTTCCAGGAAAAGGGGAGCAAGAGGTGTCGGGGAACAAGTGGCCTAGGGGAGGCAAGGCTGCTCGAGAGAAGGAAACAGGAAATGAGGTTAGAAGCCTGATCAGGCCTCTGGAAGAGGCCAGGAGTGCCTTCTCGATCCCACCCTACCTCCAGGGAGGTCCTCTCCAGAGCCGTCTGGGGGCTCGTTTGAACACAAACTTCGGCTACTGAGGCAGAAACCCGGGTGGGTCATGGACTCGATACTTTCACAGGCTCCGCAGGCGACTTTATGCCCAGGAGCGTCTGAGCACCACTCTCGCAAGAGTGGGAACACTGACTTTGGAGTTAATTTTGAATTCAAATCAGGAGTTCTCTCATTGCTTCACTTTGGCCACGCCTCTCTCCGTCTAGTAAAATGGGATGGAGAAACGAGACCCAACTTTCTGGGTGGTGGCGAGCATTAGAGTCGAAAATGTCTGCTCCCGGGGAGGTACCCTCATCCCAGCGCCCGCCCCCAACCCTTACCTGGATGAAGACCTGGAGCGCGGTGCGGCTCACCAGCACGGTGCACACACGAGAGGCGAGCTCCGGCTCCCCGCTCGCCGTCTCCAGCTCGTGCTTCTGCCCCATGATGACGGCCATCGGCAGGGCAAGGCCGAGCGAGACGACCCACAAGAGCGCCACCAGCCGCCGGGTCCGGCGCGGCGTCAGCAGGCTGCGGGCGCGCAGGGGCTGGCACACGGCCAGGCAGCGCTCGGCGCTCAGGCTGGCCACGCTCAGCACCGTGGCGTAGGCGCACAGCTCGCGCACGAAGTAGTAGCCGCGGCAGCCCAGGTCGCCGAAAACCCAGGGGTAGTGGAACCACACGAAACTGTAGAGCTCGACTGGCACGCCGACCAGCAGCAGCAGCAAGCCCGAGAGTGCCAGGCTGAGCACGTGGTATCGCAGGCGCCCCGCGCGCCCGGCCCGCGCCTTCAGCACCACGTGCACGGACAGCGCATTGCCCGCCGCGCCCAGCGCCCAGATGAGCGCGTAGAGCGCGGTGAACAGCACCTTGGCCCAGAGGCGCGTGTCTACGCCCAGCCGGGCGTCCAGACTCAGCCCCGGGTTGGGGCTGGGCTGCGGGGGCCGCGGGCTGCTGGTCTCCATCCCGCTCCCGCGGCCGGCACTCCCTCACTCTCACTGCCCGGAGTCTGGGCGAGCAGCCTGGTTAGCGAGCACCTCCTCTTCTCTGGGAACCTCCGGAACTGGGAGGACACGCCCCCGAAAGGGTGTCCCTGAGCCAGCGTGGGACCGCGAGTGCCAGCCCGTTAGCGTCAGTCACACGTTTCCCTTCAGTTCAACTCAGGGAAGCGGGTGCTGTTGGAAAGGGGGCTCCTTTGGGGGCTGATAGTCACGAGTTGGGCTGGACTCCACCACTTCCCAACTTTGTGATCTTGGGCAAGTTTTTTAACCTCTTTGAACCTGGTTTTGCAACCTTATTATCGACACTGCAGAATTTCTGGGAAGATGAAATGAGCGAATGTGTGTGGAAGTCCCTACCTGCAACGTAAATAGACATGGTGCTTTCGTCTTGCGCCTTGGCCCTTGGGTTGCTGTGTGTGTGTGCAGCAGTCCGGGAAAGGACTTGGGAAAGACTTTCCCAGCACTTCAGCATTTCGTAAATGTTACTGTTCTTGCTAAAGGGCTGTTCCAATGCCACCCTAAGAGCCCCAGGAAGTGCCCTTGTCACTGAGAATACATCTTCATGGTGCCATACTTTCCCAGTCCTTTGAGAATGACATCCTCATGGAACTAGGGGATGAAGTGAGAAGAGTTTTTAGCATGTTTTAAAACCTTTCACTTTTCTAAATTCATGCAGAACACCAGAAATTCAGAGCTGAAAATCCCAGAGGCCTTCTCATCTCATCCAAGAACCCCTGGCATTTACTAGGGGGCAGAATTGAAATTAGAACCCAGAGATCCTGACTTTTGTCTCCAGCAAAGTTGTTATGGCCAAGTGAAAATCAGTTTACTCTTCCATGTGGGCATATAATCATATTTACATTGAAATTGAGATTATGTAAATATACTTTTCCTCTGCACAATAAATTTATTGAAATTATAAGCATTTATTGAATGACAAGAATCACTGACAACCAGGGCTGGATTCGTTGGCATGTGACTGTGTTTTTGCACAGGGTCCCATGCTTGAAAGGGCCTTGTCTTGAGTCAAATGGCATCTGAGAATTCTTCATAATTTTTGAACAAGGAACTCTGTGATTTCATTTTGTATAGAGTCTTGCAAATTATGTAGCCAATTGTAACTACAAATGAGAACATCCCACAAGGAAAGTAAATTGAGCAGAAGCAAATAGACATGTATTTAATCTAATGTGTTTTGTAATTGAAGAACAAAGAAAGGAAGAGGGCTTTCTTTGTCAGGACGTGTGATTTTTAAAAATGGTTTACAACTCCTTCCTAAATGGTATTTTGAAGTTTTAATTTTATTTATTATTTATTTTGAGACAGAGTCTCACTCTGTTGCCCAGGCTGGAGTGCAGTGGCACAATTTCCATTCACTGCAACCTCTGCCTTGAGGGTTCAAGTGATTCTTGTGTCCCAGCCACTCGAGTAGCTGGGATTACAGGTGTGTACCACTATGACCGACTATTTTTTTGTTTTTTGTATTTTTAGTAGAGACAGGGTTTCACTATGTTGGCCAGGCTGGTCTCAAACTCCTGACCTTAAGCAATCCACCTGCCTCAGCCTCCCAAATGCTGGGATTACAGGTGTGAGCCACTGTGCCTGGCCCTGAAGTTTTAATTTTAAAAGAAAGGCCCGCTTAATTTCTTGTGATCTCAAGGAAATTAAGAGATGAATCAAGGCACTAAAACAACAGGAGGGATGATGAAATTGCCAGGCAGCAGAGAGGCTGTGGTGACGCACAGTGCTCATTTCTCCGAAATCATCTCTTAGAATAATTTCACAGCATTTCACAGCTTTAAAAGCTTTTAATGAGTTAATAAATTGCTCCAGATCTAACTGTTCTTTCTATACAGAAGTCTCAGTATATGGTGTGAAATCTGGAACAAAATTAAAAATGTTTGTCACAACCACTGCCCAGCTCTGTCCCCGTTCCAGCTTTGATTGTGTTCCGCCCAAAGACCCCTCACAGGAGAGAGGGAAGCCCATGTAAGCAGGCAGCAGAGAAGTTCATGCGCAATATACGACATTTGGGGTTGAGAAATTATTTCAGAATAAGTTCTTTAATATCAAGCAGTATTTGCCTTTCCTGTCTGCTTCCTCTTTTCTATTACTCTAAGTAATGGAGTATATTATGCTTCTCTCCTTTTGCTTTTGTGCCAGCAACTCAAAATTAAATGTCATATTTACTCTGGTATCCTAAGGGTTAACATTTATGCTTTTTTTTCTTCACATGCATAAATCACTTCTGCTGCATATTGAAGTACAATGGTCATTTCAAAGGAAAGTATTTGCACTTGTCTGAGTCACAAGATGAACTTGCTGCTTTTTCCTTGGAATACTATTTTTACTTGAAATTATGGCTGCCAAACTATGGTTATTTAGACCTGGGTATTTGGCAGATACTTTCTTTAAAATGAAGTAAGCCTGGCACTCAGGGGAAATAACAGAACATATTTCAGTAAATAAATTTATAAGATTTGAGCTTGCAAAAAAATTAGAATTTTGGACCATTGTATCTGCCATTAGGAACTTGAAAATTTCCCAAAATCCAAAGACTTTACTAATGATATCAATGGTGATATTAAAGAATGTGATTTTTGAATAATGAAATGTATCAACAGTTGGATGATCTGCATGGCTACCAGATGAACGAGTATTTTACAAATAACCAATCCATAAGGGTATAAAATTGTGCAGAAGTAAAAGATCCATTCAAAATGGAAAGTAGACCGATGGATTTTAATGTAACTGATAGTGAAAAATTCATCAGTATAGTTTAAGCTTCTATATTGTAACAACCTTTAAGAAGCCACTACTTGTCAAATTTGGTGTAATATCAAAGAAGAATATCCAAAATTATCTGAAAGATTATTCAATTATCCCCCCTCTTTTTCAATTATTTGTCTATGTGAAATTGACTTTTCTTCACATACAAGTTGACTTTTCCTTATATATGTCAACCAGCGCAAAATATTAGAACAGATTGAATGCAGTTTTCTTTAGTTTAGCGAGACATTAATGAGATTTGCAAATATGAAGCAAGGCTGGACGTGGTGGTTCACGCCTGTAATCCTAGCACTTTGGGAGGCCAACATGGGTGGATCACAAGTCAGGAGTTTGAGACCAGCCAGGCCAACATGGTGAAACCCCATCTCTACTAAAAAATACAAAAGTTAGCCGGATGTCGTGGTGGGTGCCTGTAATCCCAGCTACTTGGGAGGCCGAGGCAGGAGAATCACTTGAACCCAGGAGGTGGAGATTGCAGTGAGCTGAGATCGTGCTGTTGCATTCTAGCCTGGGCGATAGAGGGAGACACCATCCCTCCACCACTCCCCCCCCCACCAAAAAAAAGAAGCAATACAATGCTATTTTTTTTTAACTTGGAAAGATGGTTATTTTTAATAAAAATGGGTTGTTAACACATAATGGGTTTATTATGTTTTAAAGAATTAAAAATTATATTTAAATTTTTTCTGTTTTAATTCTTAAAAGTAAAACATTTTTGTCTCAGGATGCTTTTACACTCTTAAAAATGACTGAGGACCTAAAAGAACTTTTGTTTATGGGGGTTATATCTACCAATATTTAAAGTGTTAAAAGT
Source organism: Cebus imitator (assembly GCF_001604975.1). Lineage (NCBI taxonomy): Eukaryota > Metazoa > Chordata > Mammalia > Primates > Cebidae > Cebus > Cebus imitator. The sequence continues at coordinate 3,438,416 of NW_016107316.1, forward strand.
AAAGCTAAAAACTGAAACTAAAAATTTGAAAACTGTGAGATTAAACTTAAGTTTTCACATCAAGTTTAAGGATTCCATATGGATAAATGTTAAACAAATTTTTTGAACCAAATAACGAGTACCAATACATTCTTAACTTTTTAATGGGTGTATTAGTTTGTTTTCTTGCTGCTGATAAAGACATATCTGAGACTGGGTAATTTACAAAGAAAAGAGGTTTAATGGACTCACAGTTCCACATGGCTTGGGAGACCTCACAATCGTGGTGGAAGAGGCTTACATGGCAGCAGACAAGAGAGAATGAGAGCCAAGAGAAAGGGGAAACCCCTTATAAAACTATCCGATCTCTTGAGACTTATTCACTACCATGAGAACAGTATGGGAGAAACCACCCCCATGATTCAATTATCTCCCAACAGGTCCCTCCCACAACACATGGGAATTACAGGAGCTATAATTCAAGATGAGATGTGGATGAAGAAACAGCCAAACTATGTCAGTGGGTTTCATGTAGCTCAATAAGGCCTATAGGGAAAAGGTAGGTTTCTGCTTCTCTTTGGAAGAATTCTCCAAGTGCTTAGCCTCCCAAGCTCTCAGTCGGGATGATACTGGGTTTGCAGTCAGAAGAGGCACGGACAAGTCTTGGCTCTGTTGTAATCCCAGTACTTTGGCAGCCTGAGCTAGGTGGATCACCTGAGGTCAGGAGTTCAAGACCAGGCTGGCCTATATGGTAAAACCCTGTCTTTACTAAAAAATACAAAAATTAGCCGGGCATGGTGACGCACGTCTGTTATCCCAGCTACTCAGGAGGCTGAGGCACAAGAATCGCTTGAACCTAGGAGGCGGAGGTTTTGGTGAGCCAAGATCACATCGCTGCACTCCAGCCTGGGTGACAGAGAGAGACTCTGTCTCAAAAAAAAAAAAAAAAAAAAAAAAAAAAAAAAAAAAAAAAAAAAAAAAAAAAAAAATCACAGGGACTGAAGCTCCTTGGCTGTTACTTCAGGGAGTTACACCTTTAACGCCTACACGGGAGGAGAACACAAAGATAAAGGGGATAGTCTCTGTTCTTATGTGCGGCACTGTTGGGGGTGGCTCCGTTTTCCAGAAGGGAGCATCAAAGACAAGACAGGTATTGACATCTTCTCAGGGCAGCTCTAGGTAAGCATTCTCTATCATGTAGAAAGAGCAGAATTTTCTTTGTATCTTCTGCAAGTGGGCCTCTCCAGCCAGGTCAGGGGAGGACTGGAAAACGCAGTGAATGTGAAAGTGAAGGAATTCAGCCCTGGTCCCCTAAGCAGGCATGTGCAGAAGGCTGAGAATTTCTTCCTTCACTAGGGGATCAGTGCACAATGACTGCCGTGCTCCCTGTTTGTAAATCTCATTCATGGTCACAGGAACTTGAAACCCTTCATAGAGAGTATATCCACACACAGATGCTGTGGCCTGGCTCTTGCTTCCACAATACTCATCAGAGCCTAACGTTGCCTCTGAATAAGAATAAAACATCATTTGTGTTACACTGATTTCAGCCTGTATTGGAAGACTGATTCTTGACATTTGCCACTTTGTATGTAGAGTCAAAATCTTGGCTTTCCTGTCCAACTGCTGAGCAGACAGCTACCTTCCTCTATTTCTAATTCAGCAGAGAGTGATTAGAACTACTCAGTGCTGGATAACTCTAACAGGTGTGGGAAGTTATGGAGAGCAGCCGTTCTGGGTCAAGGGATGGAGAGCTGCTCTATTTGGGGCTGTCTGGGCAATAGCGTCAAGTATTAAGGCTTTCTGGCTGGCCAGGGGTTGTCTGGGGCCATGACCCTGGGTTTCCTATTTGCTTTATGTGCTCTGGGTCCTGGCTTTATTGTATTTTACATGTCAGCTTTCATTAAAAGGACCTGTTCTATGGATTGAGTTGTGTCCCCCAGATTCGTACATTAAAGCCTAAACTCCCAATGTGACTGTATTTGGAGTAAGGGAGTAATTAAGGTTAAATGACGTTGTAAGGGTGGGGCCCTGATCCCATAGGATTAGTGTTCTTAAAGAGGAGACACCAGAGAGCATTCTCTCCCTCCCTCCTCCCCTCTTCATCATGTGAGGACATACTGAGGAGTCAGCCCCAGGAAGAGGCCCCCACCAACACCCCACCCACCTGCCAGCACCTTGCCCCTGGACTTCCAGCCTCTAGAACAGTGAGAAAATAAATTTCTATTGTGAACCAGTCTATGGTATTTTGTTATGGCGGCCTGAACTGCCTATGACAACTTCTAATCCCTATGCAGCTTTTGATCCTCATGCCAACATGTGGACTGGAGGGAATATTTAAAAACTCAGAGTTCATTCCCTCTTTTCCTCACTCCAGGATTGAGTCACAGAGGATTTTCTGACTCAGAGAAGCAGAGTTTACCTTCATGGGAACAACAGAGACGTGTGAGTGTGTGTGTGTGTTTGTGTGTGTATGTGTGTGTGTGTGTGTGAGAGAAAGAGAGAGAGACAGAGAGATAGACAGAGAGAGAGAGATAGAGAGAGAGAGAGACAGAGGGGGAGAGAGAGACCGAGAGAGAGAGATTGTCCCTCGAGTTTTGCCTTTCTTGATGAGCTCTGGCCTCCGCTGAGCTTGGCTGGTAGTGGAAGGTCTGTGAGAAGAGAGAGAGTTCTAGTGTTTGCTCCTCTGACTGGGTCCCTCCGTGCTGATTGCCATGGGTCAGCCAACACCCTTGACACCCAAAGACTGCAGGGTGATCCTTTCCTCCAGCCACTCTCTTGGTGCATTAGTTTTCTAGGGCTGCTGTAGCAAAATTGCTGCAAACTTAGTGGCTTAAAACAATGCACACTTATCACCTGATAGTTGAGTAGGGTAGATGTGCAACCCGGCTTTCACTGGGCTAAAATACAGAAGCTGGAAGGATGCATTCCCTTCTGGAAGCTCTAGGGGAGAATCCATTTCTTGCCTTCTCTGCTCCTAGAGGCCGCCTGCATTCCTTGGCTCGAAGGCCCTCTTCCATCTGCACAGCCAGCAGCATCAGGTTGAGTCCCTCTCACGCAGCATCTCTGGGCTCTCTTCTGTCTCCCTCTTCCTCTTTTAAGAACGCTCATGATTGCATAGAGCCCACCTGGGTAAACACAGCAAGGAGAGAGGCTGGGATGACAGTGAGAGATGCCAGGTGTGTGTCAAGCTCTGTGGTAGTGAAGACAGGTAGGAGAAGAGAGGCCTGGGGTAACTTGTTTGGTTACTGTTTAAGGATAATCCAGAATTATCTTCCTATTTTAAGAGCAGCTGGCCAGCAATCTTAACTTCATCTGCCAACTGAATTCTCCTTTGCCATGGAGTGTGGTGGAAGATGTAACATCACCCACATGAGGTAACATAGTCACAGGTTCTGGAGGCCAGGATGTGTGTAACCTGGGGAGTGTTCTCCTGCCTCCCCAACCCTGGCTCAGGTCATGGCTCCACCTCCTTTTTTCTCTACCCCAGGGTGGCAATGGCCCCTCCTCTTGCAGGCCCAGGTCATGTCACCTCCAACCCCCTACCCTGCTGGTCTTTCTCAACCCTGTTCACATCCTTGTAAACAGTCCCAGTATTAAGCCTCAAGCACCTGGCTCAAGCATCCCATCTGTTTCTGCTGGGACCCTGGACTGATCTAATGTATGTGCATGGGTGTGTGTGTGTGACCATGAATGTGTATGTAAGATTATAGGTATATGTGTGTGGTTGTATGATAATGGATATATGTGATCATAGGGGTGTGTGTGTGTGTGTGTGATAATGGGTGTGTGTATATGATCATGGGTATGTATGATCATAGATGTGTATGTATATGTGATCATGGGTATGTGTGATCACAAGCGTGTGTGTGTGTGTGTGTGAGATCATGGGTGTGTGTGGTCGTGTATGTATGTGATCATGGCTGTGTGTAATCTTAGGTATGTATGACTATTTATATGATCAATGGTGTATATGAGTGTGTGTGTGTGTGTGATCATGGCTGTGTGTGATCATGTGTGCATGTGAATGTATGTATGAGTATAAATGTGTAGATATTTGAATGATCCTGACCAATTGAAATAGGTAAGATGAAACTGGTGAAAAAGTCATTTATTTTTCCCAAAGTATCCCTCACTAAAGTAAGAACATGTTCTAATTCCCACAAAATTACTCAGGCCACCTGAATGTTCTCCTCATTGTCTACTTTTACAGCCTGGCTCTCTGGTTTGCCCCTTGTTTTCTAGATGAACAGTCCCATGCCTTGGGGCACACTGTGGACTAGTCAGGATTTGAATGAAACACTGTCCCTCTCCCTATCCATTTCCCACAAGAAAATACTGAGACAAGCAGGCATTTTGATACTTTTGCTTGCAAAGGAAAATGATCTATCAATATATTCCATGGGAGTGGACAATGTCTGGCCCCTGTGCCCATAACATGGTCTATTATTGCTTTATAAATTATAACTACTAGCAATTTCGAACCTGGAAAACTTCAGTTTTCCATCAGGCACGTAGGAGCTTAGAAGCAGTCATTCTTTCCTAACAACAATTCAAAAGCTGAACAAACTGAAAAATCAACAATTCTCAGATCTGGCAGAGAAGCAAGGTCACAGGGCAAACTGCTGCCCCCAAAGCTGGAGAGACCAATGGGCACATGTAAGAATCATACCTTTCCTGAGCCAAAACCCGTAAGTGGAAACCTCCACAGGAACCAGTGTTCAGGTAGGAGAACCTAAAGTTTGATTGCTAGAGGCTCAGTATGAAAGAGTTTGAGAGTTAAAATCTCCAGGGGGACCAGTCACAATGGAGGGTGGGCACATGCTTCGGTGAGTTTTACCTCCAGGATCTCAACTGGACCCTCAAAGTGAGTATCACAGAAAAATCCCCTCATGCTCTGGCAGAGGGAGGGGAAGGGAACCATCTTGAAATATGCCAGAGCACCCTGTTCTTAACAAGACAGGCCCTCAAAGAAGCTATTTTACCAGAGCCTGACCTGCTGGGGTTTTATGAGTCTAACTGACCAGAGGAAGGGAAATACCCAACTCCAAACCACTGTAGCCATCCTTTTCCACCTTAAAAGGGATAGAGAGAACTGAGAAGCACTATGATGTTCATCATCCTTAAAAGCCTGAGACCTAATCATGGGACTGTAAAATGCTTTCTCTCCCCCCACACTTTATCACTACATTACTAAAGAACTGTATACCCCAGATTCTTTTTACCTGGTATACCACATCTACCTTGCAACAACAACAAAAAAATCACAACGCACACTAAAAAGCAAAAAATCACAGTTTGAAGAGAATGAACAAGTATCAGAACCAGACTCAGATATAGCAGAGATGTTGGAATTCTCAGACTAGACATTTATAAAACCCATCATTAATATGCTAAGGAATTTGGCCAGGTGCAGTGGTTCATGCCTGTAATCCCAGCACTTTGGGAGCCTGAGGATGGTGGATCACAAGGTCAGCAGTTCAAGACCAGCCTGGCCAAGAAGGTGAAACCCTGTCTCTACTAAAAATACAAAAATTAGCTGGGCATGGTGGCACATACCTGTAATCCCAGCTACTCGGGAGGCTGAGGCAGGAGAATCACTTGAACCCTGGAGGCAGAGCTTGCAGTGAGCCAAGATCATACCACTGTACTCTAGCCTGAGTGACAGAGTGAGACTCTATCTCAAAATATATATATATGCTGAGGAATTTAATAGAAGAAGTAGACAGCAAACAAGAACAGATGTTCATAGATGGCATGCTCATCTATGTAGAACACTCAAAAGAATTGACAAAAACAAACAAACAAAAAAAACAAAACTCCCCTCCTAGAATAAATAAGTGATTATAACAAGGTTTCAAGATACAACATTAATATATAAAAGTTCATTGTTTTCCTATATTCCAGCAACAAACAGATAGAATTAAAAATTAAAAACACATCGTCAGATTCACCAGGGTTGAAATGAAGGAGAAAATACTAAGGGCAGCCAGAGAGAAAGGTCGGGTTACCCACAAAGGGAAGCCCATCAGACT
>NW_016107316.1:3448689-3494824 GCF_001604975.1 Cebus imitator
GAAGGCAGCAAATCACACTGCCACGTGTGTACCTATGCAACAATTTTGCATGTTCTTCACATGTACCCCAAAACCTAAAATGCAATAAAATAAATAAATGGGGAAAAAAAATTAAAAACACATTATCATTTAAATTAGGATTCCCCCCCACAAAGTGAAATACTTAGGTATCAACCTAACAGCATATGTCCAAATTCTATATGAGGAAAACTACAAAACTCTGACCAAAGAAATAAATGAAGAAATAAATAAATGAAGAGATATTCCATGTTCATGGAAAAGAAGATTCAATATTGTCAAAATGTCAGCTCTTCTCAACTTGTCTACAGATTTAATGCAATTAAATTAGGTTATTTTGTGGATATTAAAAAACTAATTTTAAAATTTATATGGAGAGGCCAAAAATCCAATGCAATATTGAATACCCAATGCAATACTGAAGGAGGAGAACAAAGTTTAGAGGACTGACACTACTTGACTTCAAGACTTACTGTAAAGGTATGGAAATCAAGACAGTGTGCTATTGACAGAGAATTGACAAAACCGATCAGTGGAACAAAAATGAGCACAAAAGGATCACAGACCTAAATGTAAATGAAGAAATATTAAACTCTTGGAAAGAATATAAGAGAAAATCTAGATGAACTTTGGTGATGACTTTTCAGGTGCAACGTCAGAGGCTCACTCCACGAAAGAAAGAATGGATAGACTGGGCTTTATTAAAATACAAATTTTCTGCTCTGTAGAAGCAGTGACTCTGTGAGGCACTGTCAAGAAAATAAGTCATAGTCTAGGAGAAAAGATTTGCAAAGTCACAGCTGATAAAGGACTATTACCCATAACATACAAAGAACTCTTAAAACTCAGCAGTAAGAAAACAACCAATTAAAAAACAGATCAAAGATCTTAACAGACACCTCACTGAAGATGATGTACGGATGGCATAGAAGCATGTGAAAAGATGCTCCACATCATATGTCACCAGGGAGATGCAAATTAAAACAACACTGAGACATGCTGTACACCATTTAGAATGGCCAAAATCCAGAATACCAATAACACCAAATGCTGGCAAGGCTGTAGAGCAAGAGGAATTCTCATTTATTGCTGATGGGAATACAAAATGATATAGCCATGTTGGGAGATAGTTTGGTGGTTTGTTACAAAACAGTGTACACTCTTACCATATGATCCAGCAATTATGTCCCTTGGTGCTTAACTAAATGAATTGAAAACTTACATGCACAGAAAAACCTGCACATGAATATTTATAACAGTTTTATTCTTAATGACCCTAACTCGGCAGCAACCAAGATGTCCTTCAGTAGGTGAATGGATAAATAAGTTGTGGTATATCTAGAAAATGGAATAGTATTCAGCGCTAAAACCAAATGAGCTCTCAAGCCAGAAAAACACATGAAGAAATTGTGAATGCATATTATTAAGTGAAATAGGTCAATTTGAAAAGGTTACATACTGTGTGATTTCAACTGTATGATATTCTGGAAAAGGCAAAACTATGGTGATAGTAAACGGATCTGTGATTGCCAAGGCTTAGGGGAAGGGAGGAATGGATAGGTAGAACATGGAGGATTTTAGGACAGTGAAACTACTGTATGACTCTATAATGTGTATAGGTGTCATACAGTAGTGTAGAGGTGTATGACCCTATACTGGTGGATACATGTCATTATACATTTGTCAAAGCCCACAGAATGTACAACGCCAAGCATGAACCCTAATGTAAACTGTGGAGTCTGGGTGATAATGATGTTGGCGTAGGTTCACTGATTGTAACAAACGTACAACTCTGGATGGGCACGATGATAGTGGGGCGGGGCGGGGTGGGTGTGTGTGTGTGGGAATAGAAGGTGTACGGGAACTCTCTGTACTCACTAGACAATTTTTGCATGGACCTGAAATTGCTCTAACAATTAAAAAGTGTGTTAATTTAAAAACCATGACAGGATGTGACCTTTTTTTCCCCCATGATGGGCACATTCCATGGCATGAGGCGCTATTGGTGCTACTCAAGTAAATTAATATTAAAATAGAGACCAGGCCTGAAGAATTCCTGAGCAGAGAAAACCAGTTAAGCCACGGAGGTGACCTTGACCTTGTTTGAAAATATAAGCAAAACTTAACTTGGGTTATTTCTTGTAAATACCTATATTAAAAAAAAAAAAAAAAGCAACTTAAGCTCAACCAATCAGAAGCTGCCAACTAACTTATCCAACTAGAGACATTCCAGTGAGATAGGCCAAATAAGTCAACTACACAATTGTAACGTGAAATATTTTCTTTGCTTTACTTCTGCATTCACCATATAAAAGCACTCCCCTTGGGCTCCCCTGGTGGAGCCTGTAATCACTTTCAGTTTGGTGTTTCTCAATTCCTGAACTGCTATTTATTCAAACAAACCTTTCATAATTGCATTGTACCTCAGTTTATCTTTTAACAATGCTAAAAATGACTAAGTCCTGGACCCTGTCCCCAGGGGGCCCCTGTGGTTGTTGGGCTGATGAGAAAGAAATTCATAGGCACTAACCCTCCCTGGACATTCTAAGTGTCCAGTAAGGGGAGTAGATGATGAGACCTCTGCCTCAGTTCCCCTTCCTGGCCAAGTGAGACTCCCTAAGCCTCAGCTTCCTTCTCTGCGAGGTGATGCCACCTAACCATGAAGAACACTGTGAGGTTGGAGATGATATGTGTGAGCAAAGTACTTGGCACGGAGAAGGAGCTCAGAGACATCAGTCCTGGCCTCTCACCCTTTTCCTCAAAGGTCAAAGGAAGGAAAAATCATTATGGGTGGAGAGGTCAGAGAGGACTTCATGGAGAAGGGGGATTTGGCCTGGGTCTTGAAGAGGACAAGTCTGAAAACAAAGAGAGCAGGAGAAAAGCATCCCGGGAGGAGTCACGCAGGAGCTAAGGGTTAGAAGTGAAGAAACACCCAGTGCTCTCAGAGGTTTATAGATGACTCCCAGGGGCAGCCTGGTCGCCAGGGGACGGGGGCGGCCTGTGGATTCTTGACAGCTGGGGGTTCCAGAGAAGTGTTTCAGGGACATTCAGCTTGGTCCTGGCAGAGGTCACTTGAGGAGCAATGGAGGATTCGGGAGCTCTATTGGAGGAGAGTTGGAGGGTCTATAGCTGACGGCTGCCCCAATAAAGCAGAGGCTCGATGTCTCCATCTGCAGACTGGGGCTGTCCGTGCCTCCCCAAAGTGACTGGGGGGTTGAATAGCTGCTGTCACTCACTGAGGGTTTAACATGTGCCAGACATTGTCAAGGACTTCCATGCATGGCCTCAAGTATCCCCACAACTACCTTCTGGGGGAGACACTCTTTTTATCCTTGTTTATCCCAGGTAAAGAAATGAAGGTTCTCAGAGGTTGAGTGAATTGCTCTAAGTCATGACAGCTTCTACGGGGCAGAGTCAGATGGGGATCCCAGGCCTATCTGATCCGGAATGTGGGATTCAACCAGCATGCCGAGCTTCTGGTGGGCTCTGGCGTGGGCTGGGAGCCCCTCCAATGATCCTGGCCCCATTTCTTGGCTCACTATGTAGACCAGTGGAGCTTTCAGCAGCCTGACATGGCAGTGAGACACGTGTCACTCTGACCACCTGTGTCCTCCATCAGGGGTGTGAGGCCAGTGCTTCTCCAGCACGGTGGATCTACTAGGGGCATAGTGTACTCAATCCAGGCCTCTGCCATCCCAGGTCACTGTGCCATGACTGTGAAATGTGCCTTGGGACTGGAGCTCTGAGGACTGAGGCCAAGACACAGCCGGCTGCGGCCCCTTCCCTGGCTCTGTTTGCAGGGGAGGCTCCCCTCGGACTGCAGCTTCCTCATCAATGCAGTGACTCTGGCCGTGCCTATGTTCAGAGCAACTCCTTCTTGCCCACGTGATCTGCTTCTACCAGATCCTGGCCAAATGCTGAACATGACCAGTTATAATTTCTCACCATCTTATCACTCGTTGGTCATGAGGTTCTTAAAATATCTCGACAGGATGAGTTAAAAATAGTAGGAGTCCCAGTGCCCCAGCTCAGTAGAAGTGTCTTAAGGGCTGTTATTTTCTGCCTTACACTTAAGGACATTTTGGGGCACTCACACTGTGGGAGCTATTCCAGGTCATGGGCGTGGGGGGCATCGGCTCTGTGCTGGTCTTTCTCCAGCACTCTCTGAGCTCTCCTGCAGTGAGGAAGGCTGGGAGCATCAGTGTCCCCACAGCCTTGTCATGGCACAGTGACCTGGGATGGCAGAGGCCTGGATTGAGTACACTATGTCCCTGCTAGATCCACCATGCTGGGGAAGCACTGGCCTCCAAGCCGTGAAGTGAGTCATTACTGGATGCCTGTTGCATTAGACAGAAGAAGCCAGCTACCTTTCATTTATTTTCCCATTTCATTCCCACCACAATCCAAGATGGATTTTGTCCGGGCAGGGGTGCCCTCTGGAGGGAATGAGGAAGAGGCGCTGTGATGAAAACAGCAGAGACAGCCTAGCTGGGGAGAAGAGGGAGAATTAGGGAGCAGCACTCATGGGGCCAACAGAAGAGCATTGGAGAGCTCGGGGGGCCGTCGCGGCATTGCAGTCTGCAGGGACGGGAGGAGGACCAGCACCCGGAGAAGTACACTCAGGGAGCCTGACTTACGCTTCCAGCCATCCTCCTGCTGGCTCTCCCTCCATGGCCAGGACCAAGCTGAATGTCCTCTGAAACATTTCCCTGAATCCCTGGGGCTGTCAAGAATCCACAAGACACCCCCATCTCCTGGCAACCAGGCTGCCTCTGGGAGTCATCTACAAACCTCCAAGAGCACTTAGCATTTCCTCACTTCTAACGCTTAGCTCCTGCTGTGACTCCCCTGGGGATGCTTTCCTCCTGCTCTCCTTGTTTGCAGATTTGTCCTCTTCAAGGTCCAGGTCACATGCCCCCTTCTCCATCAAGTCTTCCCTGATCTCTCCACCCATAGTGATTTCTCCTTCCTTTGGCCTTCAAGGGAAAGGGTGAGAGGCTGAGCGTCTCTGAGTTCCTTCTCTGTTCCAAATACTTTTCTCCCATGTATCATCTCTAATCTCACAGTGGTCCTCAAGGTTAGGCAGTATCAGCTCCCAGAGAAGGAAGCTGAGGCTCAGTGCGACTCACTTGGCCAGGAAGGGAAACTGAGGCAGTCCTCATTGTCCACTCCCTTTATTGGATGCTTAGAATGTCCAACATGCTCTCATGACAGTATTCTAGTGTCCCTTCCCTGGCCCTGCTGTGCTCCCAGATCACACTGTGTCTCTCTCAGTGAAACTGCAAAGGCCTCTCCTTCAGTTGCTGCTAAACCAGATAGCGGCCTTTGTTCCCTCTCTCCAAGTGCACCCCCTGCCCCCACCTTGCCAAGAAACTGCCCTAGTCATGTGCCCTCCCTTTCACCCTGCGCAGGTCACCTGAGCCCAGCCCCATCACCACTCTGGACAGAATCCAAGGCTCATGCAAGGATTAGGTTTAGATGAAGAGTCCCGCCTCTGAAGTCAGCCTGGCCCTGCTCTGCCACCTCCCAGCTTTGGGACCCAAGGCCACTTCTGTAAGCTTCTGTTTTCTGTTCATAACCTTACAGGGGTGCTGTGGAATTATATATGATCATGGATCTTCTTCTGCTTTTTGAGATGAGGTCTCACTCTGCACCCAGGTTGGCGCGCAGTGGTGTGATTTTGGCTTGCTGTAACTTCTACCTCCGGGGCTGAAGTCAGCCACCCCAGTAGCTGGGACCACAGGCACACATGACCACACCTGGCTAATTTCTTGTATTTTTGACAGAGATGGGGTTTTGTCATGTTGCCCAGGCTGGTCTCGAACTCCTGAGCTCAAGCAATCCATCTGCCTCAGCCTCCCAAAGTGCTGGGATTACAGGCGTGAGCCTCTGAGATTGGCATGCATCCTCAACATTTACACAGGTCCTGATATGCAAGAGGTATTCACCTGGAGAGCTGTCATGATGATGGATGGGGCTAAGTGCCTGCAGGTGGAGTTGGGGCTAGCTGGGAAAGTGGGTCCAGAGTGGTGTGTCGTGCTCAGGGCTGTGTGGGGAGTGCAGCACCGCCCTAGACCTGGCTCTCCTGACACTCTGCAGGGTGCTGAGGCGATGGAGAGGAACAGAGAGGCCTCCGGAAGCTCTCATGTGAGACAGTGGTAGGGATTATTGTCTAGAAAGCACCGTTCCCAGTGCTCAGCACAGGAGGTAGTCTCTCCCTCCACACCTCCCACCAGTCCCCTCTGGAGACAGAATGTCCCAGGACGAAGAGGACAAATATGAAAAGAAGTTGCACAGGAGAAAAGCATCTGGGAACTGCGTGGCCTTGGGGAAGTTAGTCAGTCGCTGAGTCCTACTGCCTCTGATGAGCTGGAGTGGGGAGGTCGGGGGTTCACAGTGCCCCGCAGCTGGTCCCCAGGGTTCAGGCCCCCTCTCTAGTTTCCCCTTCACAAAGTTGACAGTAACTGGCATCTTCTGGAAGCTTTGCATCCTGGGTGTTGTTGGTCAGCTGGTCCCAGGTAGGAGAGGATTTGCAATTCAACACTCTGCTTTTTTGCTGAGCCTTGTGACTTGGCTGGGGCTCCCGGGACTGGTACGAAGGGAAGCACGGCTGCCCAGGCTCCAGTGTCACCCAGCCCAGCCTCCCAGCTTTGGAGCTGGTATCGTCTGGGGGACATTTCTCTCCTGATGCCGGGTAAGGAGGCAGCCAGCACCCTCAGTGCGGGCCATGGGGGAACAGGACGGCATTCGCAGCTCCAGCTGGGAGACTTCACAGGGCAAGAGCTCCCCAGACTCGGCTTGGTCATGGGTAAGCGCTGGCCATGTGGCCATCTGCAAACACAGCCCCTGCTCTCCCTCCTTCCATCCCCAGGTGCCCGCTTACTGACGGGACCCAGGGAACATTTGCACCCCAAGGGCCTTGTTCTGGATGGGTTTGTGCGTTCACACCTCTCCAGATAAGTGACTGGCCCAGCTTGCTCTTCATAGGCTCCTATTCAGAGGCTGCATTTATAGAGGAGGATTTAGAACTTATTCAAGAATTAAAGGCCTTTTTCTTTGCCTTGGATGGAAAAGGTATAGCGATTGCTTTATCTTCAAAACCGGACCTTGGCACTTTGTGAGCGCCTCTAGCCCATCAGGCACTGTGCTGGAATGCCCTTGTCTGTCCAGCTTGTGTGTAGGCCAGGAAGAGAGGCATGGAGGGTTGAAGGGACCCCTCCAATGTGGTCGTTTAATCAGCGGCGTCTCCAGTAATATGCTGTGCGTGCCGTGGGGCTCCTGTGGACCCCAAAGCCAGCAGCTGTCCCTACTGCCCTTTCCAGATCTCATCCTAGAGACCAAGGCTTTGTTGTTGTTACTTTCACAAAAAAGCCCGAAGCAGGAGTGGAGAGTGTTCAAATAACCCCAAGTGGCAGTGAGTCCTGAGGCTAGGTCCTGGGCTAGAATTCAGGGCTTTGCTCTTTCTTCCAGAGGCCAGGCTGCAGTGAGGATAATGTGTCAAACCAGGGCTCCGAATGGTGCGTTGGAGACACCTGCTGTGGTCCTTGGCTGCAGAGGCTGAGATGGTGCTGAGGGAGGGCTCAGCGTGCTTGGGGGCAGGGAGCCCCAGCTTTCTGCATCCTAGGGGGACCAACCTCCTGCTCCTGGACCCCAGCACCTGTCACCTGTCACTTGAGTCAGCTCCATCCTCAGGGCAGCACCTTCCTACAGGGACAAGAGGCCTGTAGGAAGGCCTCAGGCTGGAATGCAGTGAGGCTGTCTAGGGAGAAGGAGGTGTGGATCCTGCTCCCACCTCTGTGCTGTTTTGCAGCTTGGCCCTTTGGGCAGGTATTTCCTGAGTGGTTTGCAGGAGACAGACATCAGGCTGGTCCACAACACCCCTCTACATGCTGGGAACAGGAGCAGGACCTCCTCTTGGGAGCCCAGGGCAGGTGACTGGCACCCACACTCTGATTAATTGGACCATTTTTGTGGTTAGTCAGGGATTACGATGGCTTTGTCTTGTTTTCATTGCTGGAATGTCTCTTACGTTCACCCAGTGCTGACTGGGAATGGCAGTCACATCTCCCGAGTGGGCAGGCCGGGCTCCTAGGGAACTCTGCCACATGCCCCACGGGACTGACTCTCTTGCCAGCCCTGAGACACAGGTGTCACTATCGTGGCATCTTTCTCGCACAACCCTGGCAGTGAGGAACATGGCACTACTATTCCCATTTGACAGCTGAGAAAACTGAGGCTATGAAGTTGGGACTTTTGCATTGCACCTTGTGAGGGGAGTCGGGGAAGAGGGACAGGAACCCAGGCCTCTTGGGTCCCAGCCCAACCCTCCTGCTCTCCCGCACCTCCCTACAGATGTGGAAGTTTGGATTTGATATTGATTTGATACCGTGTCTGTTTTCTGCTTATGTCTTATTAAATATTAATTATTTTTCTGATTATAAAAGTATGTTCATTGTAGAATATCTAGCATATACAGGAAAGTTTAAATAAAAAGCCTGGAAATTTTGTAAACAGAGATGGTGCTTCTTTCACTGAAGGCTCCTTGTAATGAAGCTGTAGAAAGGACGTCAACCCCGCCACGTGTCCCCTTGCATTTCACAGCTCCTCCCAGCCCACAACCATCCCGTGTATTTGCTATCCTGTCCGTCTGCTTGTTGACAGACAGACAAGATACCAAACCCCAGGCTAAAACCCTCCACAGGCTCCTTGGCTGATCCACTGTGGTCTGGGCTTCCCCCACCCCTGCCCCAGCTCTCTCTGTCCGGTGCCTGTGGTATTTTGCTTTGGGGAGGCAGGCCTCCATGGCTGAAAAGGGTGATGGGGCTGGGGGAGCCTGGCCTGCTTCCTCTCATACTGCAGAGCTGGCTCACTGCAAGGCTCTGGGTCTGAAGGGCCTGGTGGCCTTGGCCTTGGCTCAGGCTGCTGCTGCACCTGGAGGCATCTGAGCTACTTGCTGAAGGGTGGCTGCAGAGCCGTGATCCGGGAGTGTCACTGGGAGTTGCTGCTGGGGACTGGGTCTGGGACTAGCCCTTGGAGGTTAGGGACAGCTGGGCCCAGAGTCGGGGCTTCAGCAAAGCGGAGGAGCTGGGACCTAGATCAGGCAGGCCCCCGATGGACTGATAGCAGTCCAGGAATGCTGCGGGAGGTCTGGGTGGGAGAGGCTGGAGCTGCGACGGCCCTGGCCAGAAGCCCAGGCGGGGCTTGCTGGCTTCTGGGAAGGGTAAAAGTGGCTCAGCTGCCATGGGGCTGTTTTCACCCCTGGGGCTAAAAAAGGGCAGCCGGTGGCAGCATGAGCCCTCAGAGGCACCTGCTAAGTTGGCAGCTCCACCTGTGCTGCTGGCCACGGCCATTCCCAGAGACTCTGGGCTTGGTCTCTGCTCCGCAAGTATTTCTGGGGCCTGAGTGTGTACAGAGCTGTGTGTGTGTTGGAGCGGGGAGGGGGTTGGTGTGACGCCTGGACTCTCCCTCCTCTGCAGGAGGTCAAGGCAGATGGGAGTGAGGGGGTTGCAGCTGTCCCACCACAGAATTCACAGGGCACAGGTCGAGAGTGATTCTGCCTGGCAGGGCCAGAGGAGGCCTCTCTGAGAAGCTGGCTTAGAGGAGGAATAGGATTTCAATAAACAGAGCCGATTGGGGTGGAGCCTTCCAGGCTGCAGGGTCAGCTTAAGCAAAGGCTGGGGAATGAGAGGACAGCGTGTTCCCCTCAAGCCAAGTTTCCAGGGTTGTTCCTTGGGCCGTTTGGGGCTTTATTTCTTTCTTAGGGTGTGTGTGTGTGTGGTGACATTTGTCTTGCCAGGCACCTCATCTATGAAACACAGCAGGCAGCCATGGGGCAAATATGTAAGACCCAAAGTGAAGGCCAAGGCTCAGGGGCCACGAGGCCTGGACTCGCACCCGGCATTGTCAGTTACAGGTTTGGATTTGCTGCAGACTTAGTTGTCTCATCTATAAAATGAGGCTTGTAATACCTAATTATATGCTACTCAAGATACTCGATAAACGGTAGCTATTATGAATACCAGCGCAACACCTGAAAACAGATGGCCTGTGGCAACAGGCTGGGCTGTAAATACAGTGGTGCCAAGACAGTGAATCCGTTTACACCGGGCCAGTGAACTCAGCGAGCACTGTACAGGAAAACGCATGGAGCTGGATCCTGCATTTGTCTCTGTATGAAGAACAGAATTCAGTATTCATTTAGACACTTAGCTTGGCGTTCAATGCCCCTCAAAGGCTGGCCCCGCCTCATCCCCTGATATGGTTTGGAATTTTGTCGCCCACCCAAAACTCCTGTTGAATTAGAATCCCCAGTGTTGGAGGAGGAGCTTGGTGGGAGGAGAGTAGGTCATGGGAGCGGACTTTCCCTTTGCTGTTCTCATGAGAGATCCAGTTGTTTAAAAGTATATAGCACCAGCCAGGCACGGTGGCCCAAGCCTGTAATCCCCGCACTTTGGGAGGCCAAGGCAGGGGGATCACAAGGGCAGGAGTTCAAGACCAGCCTAGCCAACATGCTGAAACCCCATCTCTACTAAAGATACAAAAAATTAGCCAGGCGTGGTGGAACCTGTAATCCTAGCTATTCAGGAGGCTGAAGCAGGAGAATTGCTTGAACCTGGGAGGTGGAGGTTGCAGTGAGCTGAGATCGTACCATTGCACTCCAGCCTTGGCAACAGGGAGAAACTCTGCCTCAAAAAAAAAAAAAAAAAAATGTGTGTAGCACCTCCCCCTATTCTCTTCCTCTTTCCTGCCCTGGCCATGTAGGATGTGCTGGCTTCCGCTTCGCCTTCTGCCATGGTTGTAAGTTTTCCGAGGTCTCCCCAGCCATGCTCCTGTACAGCCTGCAGAACTGTGAGCCAATTAAACCTCTTCTTTATAAATTACCCGGATTCAGGATTTCTTTATAGCAGTGTGAAAACAGGCTACTACACCCACCCTTGGCTCTTGTCCTTTCCTTTAACCATGTCCATGTGCCACCCCCAGGACGTGCTGAGCCAGGCGTGTTAGCTGGGTCTCCAGGGAGGTGACCATTCATTTTGTCACCTCCAGTCCATGTATGCTTGGGGATTGGAATTGGGGCCCCATTTATCCAGAGCTTTTGTTTGCCACCTGGGTTCCTTTGGCTGCACCAACCAGAGACCTGGACAGAGGCTGGACGACGTCCTCTGGGGCCCCTTTCTACAGGGACCTCTGGAGCGCACGCCCCTGATGCTGGCCAGGTGTGGAGACAAACCCAGGGAAAGGGTCCCTTCTCCCAGACCCCAAGCCCCCTGAAACACCTGTGTGGGCTGCTGCCTGCTCCTGGAAGGGCTCTGGGGAGGCTGCCACCTCTGGCCAGCCTGAAAGCACGGCCCCTGGGGTGTGTGTTGTGGAGGAGGTGGAGTCAGAAGAAAACTGCTGGCCTCCGAGGGAGCAGGGCTTCTTGTCTCTCTCCTCTCAGCATCCTGGGTCGCCCCACCACTTCTGCAGGTGAACAGTGGGGAGGCCTTGAGCTCCCCCTGGAGGTGACACTCTGCCACTACAGTTAGGAAACCACCTGCCTCCAGGAAACCCAACCACAGTATCCGATGTGACTTGTCCTAGTGACAAGAAGCTAGAATGCGCACGAGCAAAGTCGGTGGTCACAGGGGAGCAGCCAGGTCAGTCCTGCTTAAACCCCTTGCTGTTACGTGTTTGCGACTGAACTCGTAGCAAGCTGCCGATGGAACACATCCTGCCTCCGGCACAGACGCCAATCTTCAATCCATTCTCCCCAGCACGGATCACAGCCCTACTCATCCTTCAAGGCCCAGGTCAAATGCCTCCATCACCATACCGTTTCAGTTAGTGGTTGGGGATAGGGGCTCCAGTCCTCCTGTAATGTAACTTGCCTAAAATTTCTTTGTTTTGCGATCGTCATCTTTCTGCTGTAGACAGATTTTATTTCCCCCTGTAAAGTTGGAGTGCAGGGGACAAGGCTCTGAACACAGCATTTAAGTAACAGATGGTTGTGGTCATGTCCCAGTACGTATTTATCGGTTCCTGCTCCCAGTAACTGTCACACTCCACGGGGTGGCGAAGGTGTCACCATTCAGTGTCCCCATAGCACCTAGCACAGCCTCCTGCTGCCCAACCCAGGGCAGACCCTTATCACGGAACGCAGGTCCTTGTTTGTCTGGGTCACTCAGGTTTATGCCTATGGTCCTGTAATTATTTATGGTACCTTCTTTTGCTGTCACAGGTGTCGAGTTGGGATAGTCACCCTATTTAGCAGACACCTATTAAGCCAAAACGTCTTACTGTATAGCCTTCCCTCATCCAAACCTGTTCCCAAAGGTTCTTTCTCATCAGACACTTGTGTGCGGGGGTCCCAGTAGCCTTCCCGGCCCCTCTGGTCAGGGCTAGAGTAGGGGACAAGTGTCTAAAGCAAGGCCTTCAGCAAGGTCCCCTCCCTGAGAGACTCAGTTTGTGAAGCCTGTGACTGTGAAGCTCAAATGAGTTATGTGACTCCACGTACTCTGCAAACTCTGGTGTGCCCTATTATTGCCGTTTAACTTGTCAAGGTCAGTTCTGCACCCCTGCAGGCCCTGTAAGGGCCGGAGAAGAACACTTGATCTGGAATTTCAGTATCACCATTTGAGCTAAGAAACACATCCAATAATGCAGATCATATAAAATGCGTCATGTGTAATTCTGTCGTCTGATATTTAAACATGCTCAAGTGTATGGTAGAGAGTGGGAGAGATTGGGCTGGGCTGGGCTGGGCTGGGCTGGGTATACTTGAAATGTTAAGTCCAGACATGCGGAGATGACAGCAGTTGAAGGGAGGTAGCCTGTGAGTCCGTTTTTGAGAGCAGATGGCTAGGAGTTGAACGTGAGGGATGGGAATGAGGGGCTGAGAAGAAAGAAGAGAAACAGGGAGGTCTGAGACGGCTTTTGTTCCGGGAAGTAACGGGCCCGCCCTTCTTTGTCCCTGCCTCCTCCTGGACTTTACGCAGAGGAGAGAAGATAGGGCGTGGCTTCCCCCCAGTGCTGTGGTCATCAAGGTAAACAGATTTGCCCTGCCCTGCACTGCTACCCCGTTCCTTCAGGAGGGCTGGTGTTTATGCAAACACCATAACCAGGTGTGGTGGCACCTGTAATCCCTGATGCACCTAAGGAAGGGACAGGTGTGGTGAAAGCCACGCTTTGCCTTCCAGGTGCTCTGGGTTGGAATCCCAGCTCTGCTTCTTCTAAACTGGGCTGCAACCTTGCCCAAGTCACCTTGAGTCTCTCTGAGCCCTGGGCTCATCATCTTTAAACTGGGGCTGATGACGCTGCTTTACCAGCCCAGCACGAGGGTGAATGAGGTGAGCTCAAAGGATCTTCTTACTTTTCTCATAGCAGCTGCATGAAAGGTGGATTAGAAGAAGCTGCCAGGCAGTGTCCATTTACTGAACATTCAGTGTGAACTGTTCAGTCTGTGAACCCCTGGCAGGTGTCATATGGGGTCTTGTGATCCGAATGGCAGCCCAGGGTCTGAGCTGCCTCTGGATCTGGAGCCCCCACCCTTCCCAGTGCCAAGGCTGATTCTGATGTGAGCAGGTGTGTCTGCTAGAGCAAGGGCCAGCCAGGGTGATGGGCTTTCTTGCCATTTGCCTCCTGGGCTCAATCAGTCCTCCTACCTCAGCCTCCCGGGGAGCTGGGACTACAGGTGTGTGCCACTGCAACCAGCTCATTTTTTAAAAAAGTTTTTGTAGAAACAAGGGCTCTCTATATTGCTCAAACGGGTCTTGAACTCCTTGCCTCAAATGATCCTCCTGCTCTGGCCTCTGAAAGTTCTGGAATTACAGGCATGAGCCACTGTGCCCAGCTCTCTCATTTTTGAAGCAAGAACCAGAGCTGGAGAATTACTGGGCATGGAGTATTGGTGCCAAAGTTCTCACTGCCCGTGGTGAGCAAAGAAAATAGGACAATATTGTGGGGTAGATATGTTAATGTGACTTGGCCCCTTCAAATTACTTGGGAAAAACTACTATTTACCCTGGGAGAAGGCACTTTCCATTTTGGGGAGGTTAAAATATCTTTTATGAAAAGAAGAATATTTTCCCTCCCTCCTTCCCTCCCTCCCTCCCTCCCTTCCCTCCTTCCTTCCTTTATTCCATTTTAGGATTAAAAGTTGACAGCCTTATGTCAGTTACCACACATGCTCCTCAAAATGAAAGTTATAAAAGTTAATTGTGTTTTCACTCATTTCCTTCTTCTAGTAATAAATATTCACCAGGCAACACTGTGGCGGCACTCTTCTAAGCACTGGAAGTGAGCCGTGAATAAAACAAAACAACATCCTGCCCTCCTGGAGCTTACAGTCCACGTGGGGGAGAAAAGAATAAGCAAGTGCCTAATTGGTGTACATGTCAGATGGCGAGAGGGGCTGTGGAGAAAAAGAAATCCAGGGAGGTGACAAGGAGCTGGAGGCGGGGGGATGACGCAGCTTTCAATGGGGAGGTTGGGGAGGCTGCCCTGAGAAGGTGACATTTGAGCAAAGACTTGAAGGAGCTGAGGAGTGAGCGGAGGCCTCAGGGGGTGTCAAGGTCCCTGAGGCTGAAGCATCTGGGCAGGGTTGAGGAGTGCAGAGAGGCTAGTGTGGCCAGAGCTGAGAGGACAGGAAAAGTGGGAGAGATGGTGTAAGAGCCATGTGGAGGCTGGCGGAGCACAGGCCAGCATGGAGGCAGCAGCCTCGACCCCACCTTGGAGGGTCATGTTAGGTTCATTCACCCATCTCCTGGGCTTTCGGGGCAGGACAGACATGGTGGACCTGCTGGGAGGCTGTTGCCATAATTCAAGTGGGAGGGAATGGGGATTTGAACCAGGTGGTAGCAGAGGAGGATTTTGAACCGTTTGCTCAAATAAACTCTTTAGCATATTATTGTGCCTCAGTTTACCTTTTAACAGAATTCAGAAGAGAAATCTAGGCTGGAGACACAACTTCAGTCCCTGAAATACAGAGTTTAAGAACTCAGACCTGGCGCATCCTTTCATTTTACAGATGGGTTGCCAAGTCCCCCCAAGGGCACCAGATGTCTTTGCTAGGCATGCCCATGGCAGAACTAAGACTAACAGTCACTCACTTCCTGACTTCCCAACGAGGAAAGTGTGTAAATTCAGGCGCCATTTTCATTTCCCTTTGCATTTAGGTTTGGAATACACTTGGTCTTGTTTCTCTTTCCAGAGATTTCCCTCTGTCTCTCTTTTCTCAGCCCTTCACATTCTCCTTGTGCCTCTGCTTATCCAACCCCATTTCTTCTTTTGGGGTTGCGTTCCATTGATAGAGCACTTAGACACCCTGGGAGACAGACTGCCTCCACCAATGTCCAGTGACCTTCAAAGCCTTGTCTAAGCACAGCCTTCCCTGCAGCCTGGAGCCACCACCCCCAACCCTGCCTCCAACTGCTGGGATGCCTCCGTTCTCAACCACCCACCCACTTGCTTTTAGAATTTGGCCCCCACCTTCTATTGTGGTTACTTTGGGATGCGCCACTGGCACATAACAAGCACCTGGAGCTTGGGTAAGGGACAGATGCAGGAAGGACATGACCAGGTGAGCGCGCTCCGGTCTTTGGTGAGCTTTGGCCTGCTCTGGGCTTCATCCAGGAGTTGAGGATCCCTGACCCTGCTTTTGGCACTTACCATGTGATCATCCACAGCCCCTGGGCTGTCCCTTTGGGAAAACACGGCCCAGTGTTGGTGGGATGTGCCTGGAGAAGGGGGAACAGAAAGTGGGTGGGCCCAAGAGCAATCGAGAGATGCTCTGTAGTTAGCCTCAGGGTGAAACGGGAGAGGAAGGCTAGGACGTTGTGTTGGATAGACTCCGGGAAAGATGAAGAAGGCTGGTGGGGAAGGAGGGTGCTGGAGGGTCTGGCATGCCTGAGGCCTGTGTATGTCGGCCCTGGACAGAGGTTGTGTGGTGTGTTTTGTGGGTGGGTTGTCCTGGTTTAAAGGGATAGGAACAGGGTGGGCAGCCATGGCGTGGGCACCATGGGCAGAGCACATATCAATGAGAAAGAGCACTCTCCCCTTCTTATGAAAGTGAGCAATGAGACGCCCATGGCCATGCTCCGAAGGGGTCTGACGTGGACCCTCTGCTCTCATCACCCTGTGAGCACCATGAAGACACCCCTCACAGGGTTTGCAGTTGGAATGAGTGTCCCTGGTGACGAATGGGTACGGGTCTTTTGTTGGGTAAGTGGAGCTCAGGTACTCCCCTTTCCTCTTCTGCCCCTGCTGCTGGGGGCAGAGTTTTGTTTGGTGCTCTAAGGGCGGATTATCTGGAGTGTAGATTTTAGGAATCGTTCTCTCCACTCCCTCCCGGCATTCTGAATCCTGCTCCATTTCATAGCTTTTGATTTTTTTTTTAATTTTTTTTTTTTATTGAGAAGAGTTCTCACTGTGTTGCTGAGGCTGGGGTGCAGTGTGATCACAGCTCACTGTAGCCTCAAATCCCTGGGCTCCAGTGGTCCTCCTGCCTCAGCCTCCCAAGTAGCCGTGACTACAGGTACACACCACCATGCCTAGCTAAGTTTTAATTTTTTTGTAGAAATAAGTTCTTGCTATGTAGTCCAGGCTGGTCTTTAACTCTTGTCAAGTGATGGTCCCAAAGCACTGATTACAGGCATGAGTCACTGGGCCTGGCCCTGGTCTGTTTTTAAACAATTCTGTTACCTGGTTTTGTTTTTCACCGTATGCTTCTTGAGAGCCTTCTTGGACTTGATAAAGTATATAAGCAAATAATACTGAAAGTGTGAAATAAATTGCCTAGCAGGGCATTATTGGACATAACAGGGATACGACTGTGAGACTCTTCTAAGTTGTTCTGCAGCTGGTCTCAGGAAGGAGCGGGGGGATGTGACATCTCGTACAGCTTGGACAAGCAAGGCAGGGGTGGGGAGCTTTGCCTCTGAATTTGGGCAGAGTTTATTGTTACTAGGATGAAGAGAATGAGACTCTGTAGAAGGGAGAATTGCATTTAGCAGGAGAGAAATACAGAGAATCTGAACCGTTGAGAGATTCTGGCTCTAGCCCTGACCATGTCGTTTTCAGCGGGCCTGCAAAACATGTGTAGCAATAACACCTTCCCATAGGGCTGTCCATAGATTGCCCAAGACCCTATGTGGCAGCTGCAAGCCCAGGGGTGCCCTCAGAAATAGCCAAGCTCACCATCACTCACGGGGGAGGCAGCATTGGAGACCAGCCTTATCAGGTGGGCGGCTTGTGACATGTACTTTTATTAAATAAGGCCATGGCTGGGCTGCTGCTAAGTCTCTGCAGTTTATGGTCTGCACAGAGTGCTGGCCAAGGGGACATTGGGGGCTGAAACCCAACCTGCACTTGACTCATCACGCTGGCTGGGCTCTGGGACCGGGGCTGGATGGGACAGTGTGTCCACCCGGAGGTCCTCTCTGTTAATTCTGCTTGGAGGGGCTCTGAGTGCCAGTGGCGGCCCAGGGAGTGAAGAGTCCACAGTTCTCAATGCTGCAGTCTCCGACGGGGAATTCTTGTTATAGCTGAAAATATCTGCCGGCCCCTGTCTATAAATGGAATAAGAATGGAGAAACTGCTGGAGATGAAAGGATGGAGAGCTTGGAGCCCTCCCTTTTCAAGCTTCCTTTCTTTTCCCTACATCAACCCTGCCACCTCCTTGCCAGCTTCACTCTCCCTCTTCCCACAGTCACCCCAGGGCTCCTTGCAGCATCCTTTGAAACTCCCAGAGGAAGTAACCTCCCAGAGCTACCACTCTGGAGTTGCAGGCTGGGGTTCTTTTTAAAGCGCATGGAGTTAACAGTCTGTAGACTTCAGGACTGAGACTTCCTGCGTGGCAGTGGCTGGGAGGATCCAGTTTCCATGCCCTGCTATATGTTTCAGGCCTCGCCTGTTCCTCATTTACCCCCAAAAAGTTCAGCCCTTCCCAGAAATGACCTAGGAGTATCTAATTGCGTCCTGGGCCAGAAATACCCTCTAGAGGGCGCTGTCACGCTGAGACCCAGGACGTGACACACGGGCACCAATCAGGGGTCCTCGTCCAGTACATGGCAGGTGGGGAGTGTTGACAAATGGAAAATGAGTTAATACAACATTTTCAGCCAATAAGAAGAGACTTTGGTGAAATTCTTGAGTGAATTCTCTTTATCTAAGGATAAGGTGATTTGAGTTTCAAAGCAATTCAAAATGAAGGAGAAAGGGACTTGGCTAGTTGGTGTCTTCACCTGATTTGACCTAGGCAGAAATTGAGTTTATTAATAGCCATTTGATAGGCACTTCGCAGTTAATGGTGAAGCAAGACGGGATCAAGTTCTGGTTTTTACCCAACTAGAAATGCCCACTGGGTGAGAGGTCACCAGATAGGAAGAAAAGGAACAGTAAGTCTTCCATGCTGAACACTGAATTTAAGGAGCCAACTTGTATAATGGTATGTTGCAGACACGACTTAGTCCCAATTTAGGCATAATTCAAAGTGCTTCAAAAATGATCAACATCCGGGTCAATCATTGTTTTTGTTTACTGAGTGCTCTCTCTCCATGCCAGTGCCCTACAAGACATTTTTCATATTTTGTCCTACCAATCCTTGTAAGAAACATGCAAGTGATCCTTAGCCTCAGTTTACATGCAGAGAACTTTGAGGGATTAATGAACTGCTCTGGTCTTTTCAAAGTATTCTGACTTTTTCGCATTTATTGCTGGTGGCTAAGGCTTTGCCATCTAGAAGTTCTGCAATGGACTTTTGAGGCTATGTTTGTTTTAAACGTCATCATGTTGGTTTTAGACCTGACAAGGCCCTTTCAGATTTTTATTTTGTTATCCAACATACTGATTTGTCATTTCTAAAAATCTGACTGACTTGCTTTCTTTTCTTGACTTCTGTTGAATTATTAATTTAAAAATATAATGTTTCTATCCTCTCTTCTGTTTGTGCTCCGTTAATTCCATTATCATAGAACAAAATCATATTCTTTTAGTGGTTCTCCTTAGCTTTTGAAAACATACCATGTGGGCATGGGGGGCTCACAACTGTAATCCCAGCACTTTGGGAGCTGGAGGCAAGTGGATCACCTGAGGTCAGGAGTTCGAGACCAGCCTGGCCAACATGGCAAAACCTTGTCTCTACTAAATACAAAAAATTAGCTGGATGTGGTTGCAGGTGCCTGTAATCCCAGCTACTTGGGAGGCTGAGGTGGGAGAATCACTTGAACCTGGGAGGCGGAAGTTACAATGTGCCAAGATCACGCCATTGCACTCCAGCCTGGGTGACAGAGTGAGACTCTGTCTCAAAAAAAAAAAAAAAGAAAGAAAAAGAAAAAGAAAAGAAAACCTACCTATATAACAAATATTTTCTAACACGCTTTAAAATTATTTATTACTTCTATACTCTTGCCAAACAAGGCCTAGGCCTCAGCTTACTTTGACAACCATTGGATACACCCCTATCTTATTAGTCTTGTCCGGAGTTTTAGTTTTTGTTTTAAAGAAAACCCAATTTCATTTATTGTTTTNAAAAGTTAATTATAATATGTCCAACCTCTTGTATCTTTATCTGTGCTTTTTGCTGTTTTTTTGTATCCCACACCTTTTGTCTGAGCTCATTTGATGGTTATTTTAGGGATGGTCTATGAAAGACAAATTCCTTTGGTCTTTGTTTATTCCTTTAGTCTTTTTTTATTTGAAAAAAAAAATTTTTGTTTTTTTTGCATTTTCTTTTTCTTGAATGGTAGTTTAGCTCAGTATAAAATTCTAGGTCGACAGTTGCTTTCCCTCAGTATTTAAAAAGGCATTAATCTTCCCTGAGACATTTAAATGTTATCCTTTGCCATGTGTGCTCTGCTATATGTTTCACTGTAATGTATAGGTATAGATTTATTTTTATTTACCCTTCTCAGTATTCAGAGTCTGCTTTTTTACTCATCACTCGTTCAGCAATTTTGAGAGATTCTCAAACATCTCTTCAAAAGCTTCTTCTTTACGATCTCATTAATTCTCCTTTCTGGAACAATTAGACACAAATGTTAACCTCTTACTGTATTCTCCATGTTTCCTAGCTGCTGTTTGACTTCTTTCTTAATCTCTGACTTGCTGTGCCTGTTGGATGCTTCCTTACTATATTTTACTTCATTAATTTTCTCTTTTAATGTCTCTCGTTAGGTTTTATGTACTATATTGATATTTATGTATTAATTTCAATGACTGAATTTTTCATTTCCAAGATTTCTAATAGATTATTTTCCCTTATTTCATTAATTCTTGATATCTTTCTGTTTCATCATTTCTCTTTTCAATAGAGGTTATTCCTTAATCTGTGTCTTTGTGTATCTCAGTTATTCTCATTTAACAGTCAATAACCTGATTGTTCTCAGGTTATTCAATTCTCAGTTTATTCAGTCCTGATTATTGTTCAGTAACCAGATAATGACTGTTAAATGAGAATAATTAGGATAAATAATGATGTGAATCTATATTCCAAATATTTATTTTGTGTGCTGACCTTAGTCTTAGACATTTTGCTTGAGGGCTCATTTTGAGTGGATTTAAAAATCTGGTTATGTTTTTTTTTTCTCTCTCTCTCCTTTAATACCCCTCACCCCAACTCCTACTCCTTTGTTCTCCAGCAGCAAGGCTGGGTGATTTGAGGGTCCACCCTCAGTCTTGTGGTTTGTAGCTGCCTCCCCAGGTCCCAGGACACAGTCCGGAGCCAGGCCTTATAACAGCACTTCCAGGCTCCTGTCTTATAGTGATATGGGGAAATTTTAGATCTGGGCTCTAAACAAAGCAGCCTTTGGTTTCCTTCCTGCTTGAAAGGTTGGGTCACTTCCCTCTATTGCCTCGGCCCTACGCAGTAGGGCTGCAGACATTTTTAAGCCTCTTTTCACCAGCACTGGAAATCCCTCCTCAGGATCACCTTCGGTGTGAATCCTGGCTCCCGCATCCCATCTACAAGTTCCTCCACAGGTGCTGACCTCCAGCCATGACCTCCTTCCAGGCTAGAGCCTGCCGGGCCTGTGGCTGAGCTCCATTCACCCTGCACACTTCTAATCTACCTTTGGTTCTTACACACGGGCTGGTCTGGAGGCCTGCTATGTCGTATTTGCGTATCCATTGATGTACTGTGGGCCTGGATCAGAGCGGGTGATTCAAAATACAGATTCATTATACCATCTTGACCATGAGCCACAAGTATGCTTTCTCCTCCACTTCAGTATTGATCAAATGTCTAAGAAGGAAAGAGCAAGAATAGAGCCAGTGGCCTGGAGTGAGAAGCCTCCATCCAAGTTGACTTCCATATTTCTTGGGAATAAGAATGTCTAACTGCTGTGCTTGATATACTATTACTCAATCCAGGTTATCCAAACTATCCTTTAGGGGCATCACAAAAGATCTTAGCAAATGCCTTTCTGAAACCCTGACCCAAAATGTGGCCATGTGTGCTATTCCCTTGATTTGCCAGTCTAACTATTCTTTGAAAATGGAAAGCCTTTTCCTTAGCAGAGTTTTTACTGTGAGTTCTGGGGGCTGTCCCTTTCTTACAGGAAGTTATCCTAACCTTAATCCTTGTTTTCTGATCTGAAGAATGACTCACTTGGAAACACCCAGGATGAAGTCCGCACACTGACCATAACTGGCTGTGAATGCTAAGGAAACGCTGGCGTTTTAAAGCACAAAAAGGCACCTGTCCTTAGTCCTATGGGGATATTGAATATTTTTGCTTTTTGTGAAAATGCCATTAGCAAGTTTGGTCCCCTTTCCTTCTTGCTTTGGCTCTGGCACACACAGGCTGTGTGGCTTCGGTGTGTGACTCTGCACTTTGGTGGCCTCATCTGTAAAATGGGTTGCTGTGCAGATTAAACAAGGCAGTGCAGTGGTTCCCAAATACCGGAAGCTCCTGGAAGCTTTGCAAAGTTCCTGGGTTCTACCCTTGTTGATGTTGACATGGTAGATTTGAGTGGGGCCTGGGAATATGTAAAGCTGGTGAATTCTTGAGTCAAATCTGATCTTCTGGCATGTGTTTAAAGAGTGCTTAGCAAATAGAGCTTAGCAGTAAGGAGCACAATACATGCCCTACACATGTGTCCACCTCCTTCTTTCCTCCCCCAGCCCCTGTCTCCTTCTCTGCTTTCCTCCTAGGTATATGGTGCTCCGGGGTTTCCCAGCTTGTGTCACAGAAGAAAATCGTAGGATAAAAATCATTTAAATTGCCCTTCTCCAGATGTTTTTGATAAAAATAGCCAGAAAAAAGGGCAATGCTTAACTCAGAGTTTTCATTTAAATTCCACCTCCACTTAGTGGGCCTATCCTGTATACTTTGTGAAGTCCCATGATACAGAGATAACTAGGATTCTGGCTCTGCCCCTGAGATCTTAGGAATATATTTGCCCCTGAGAAATTTAAGGCATTGAGGCCAGCTGAAGTTGGAGAGGAATGTCATTTTTGGATCAGGACCGGCCAAATCCTACCCCAGAGGCTTTCTCCAGACTTGGGCCCAGCTTTTGATTGCAAGGAAGCTTCAAGGTCATTGTGACAGACATTCTATTTCTCAGCCAGAGGGTCTGAGAAATAGAAAAGGCGGGGCGCTCATCCTCAGGGTCCCAGCAAGGCCAGGTACAGTCATGGTCCAAAGGGCTGTCAGAATCACCTGAGCAACATTTTTTCTTTTTTTATTTTCAGTTGATGGAATCCCAGGTCCAAGCCCCGTGAAATCGAAATTTCTGGCATTGAGCCTTGGGCATGTTTAGCAAATTGCCCGTGTGATTCTGATGTGCAGCCAGGCTTGGGAAACACTGACCTAGAGATCCCAGAATTTTCTAAATGTGACCCGGGCACTCTGCTGAATGATCTGGTCAGCAGTCTGAAATGGTCTCAGTCTAGAGCCCTGCAATATTCAGAGGAGCTGATGAAAAATGCAGACTCCCAGGCCCCACCCTGGACCCACTGAATCAGAATCTGCATTCAACAAGCACCCCCTTTAGTGGTTCATATGTTCCTTGTGGTGTGAGTGGCCACCTGGCACAGAGCTTCTTGATTATATCTGAAACTATCCCTACCATGGAAGCTCCGTGAGACAGGGATTGTATTTTATCCTTGGCATCTCTCTGAGCCTCAGTTTCCTCATCTTTAATGAGGATGGCAGTGATATTAGCTGTACCTCCCCCTCAAGGTTCTCAGGGACACCAATGCCTGACTACCACATTAGATCGTGAATTCCTGGGGGCAAGAGCCATACGTATATATAATTTTTTTTGAGATGGAGACTTCCTCAGTCTCAGTTGCCCAGGCTGGAGTGCAGTAGTGTGATCTCACCTCACTGGAATCTTCGCTTCCCAGATTCAAGGGATTCTCCTGCCTCAGCCTCCTGAGTAGCTGGGATTACAGGCCTGAGCCACCATGCCTGGCTAATTTTTGTATTTTTAGTAGAGACGGGGTTTCGTCATCTTGGCCAGGCTGGTCTCGAACTCCTGTCCTCAAGTGATCTACCTGTCTTGTCCTCCCAAAGTGCTGGGATTATAGGTGTAAGCCACTGCACCCGACCAAGAGCCACATATTTTTAAAATTTCTGCATGCCCAATGCCTAGCATTGGATGAATTAGACATTTTGGCACAAAATGATAGAGCCCTTGAAACAGAAAAGACTTCATAGGTTGTACAGAATTAGCCACTCCAAGAACGTGTGAAGAAACTAAGGTGAGGTTTAGGTTGTTATTGTCAATTAAGCCTATCTGAGAGGTTCATGCAAGGATTCAGAGAGCACGCTGCCA
This sequence comes from Cebus imitator, assembly GCF_001604975.1. Taxonomy (NCBI): domain Eukaryota; kingdom Metazoa; phylum Chordata; class Mammalia; order Primates; family Cebidae; genus Cebus; species Cebus imitator. The sequence goes on from NW_016107316.1 coordinate 3,472,461, forward strand.
TGGCTTCTGGTCTCCATGACGTCTTTCTTCCTTGGCTCTTCATAACTCAGCTCCACTTCAGCATCGTGGTGAAGCTCCTCTGACCCCTCTGGCCACAGCCACTTTCATGCCCTCTGAAATTCTGCAGCATTAAGTGTCTGTGCCACAGGTTTACCTGCCAGTCCTGGACTGGCTTCCCTGTACCTTCTGTCCTTGTGTATATTTCTGAAGCTTGCAATGCTGTCTCATAATACACCTACCAAGCTCTCTGAAGATGGGACCATGGTCCTTGGTGGACCCCATCTGCTTCCTAGCCCAGCAGCTAGCACAGGGCTGAGCACATGAACTAAGTGATAGCATGGCTAACTTGTAAAATTTCTGTTAATTTGGCAAGTTCAGTGGCTTACATCTGTAATCCCAGTATTTTGGGAGGCTGAGGTGGGTGGATCACCTGAGGTCAGGAGTTTAAGACCAGCCTCACCAACATGGTGAAACTCTGTCTCTACTAAAAATAATAATAATAATTAGCAGGGAGTGGTGGTGCATGCCTGTAATCCCAGCTACTTGGAAGGCTGAGGCAGGAGAATTGCTTGAACCAGGGAGGTGGAGGTTGCGGTGAGCTGAGATCACGCCATTGCACTCCAGCCTGGGCAACAAGAGCGAAACTCCATCTCAAAAAAAAAAAAATCTGTTAATTTTATACTTTGGTTTCTCTTCAGATTGCGTACATCTTTTGCCTTTTACTAAATATCTGTTAATTTTGTTAAAATATAAAATCTCTCATGCATACAAAAGTTATGAAGAATAATATAAAAAATACCCTCACCATTACTTTAAGAAATATACAAGCATTATTCCAGCTGAGTTCTCTGTGACCACTCTCCGCTCATTTTCTCCGCAGCCATGAATCTTGGTGATCATCCATCATCTGGGCTGTCACATGGCTTCTTTGGTGCTCCTGCCCATGAAATAAAGACCTGAAAACCAAGGCCCAGGCGGTCCTGAGGCTGCAATTAATTCAATTCCGTCACTGGAGAATATTTATTGAGAGCCTATGATGGGCTGATGACTGCATTAGGAACTTGGAATACTTTGGTGAACAAATCTGACATACACAGTGGGTAATATATCAAACTAAATAAATCAAAAGTAAAGCACTGCCCTCATGGCCTTCACATGGTGGGCAGTCCATAAACAATTAATATAATAAATATGTACTTATTTTATTTAGAACATGCCCAAGGCTAAAAGCGCAATGGGAAAAAATGAAGCAAGGTACAAGGACCTGGGATTTGGACAGGGAAGGGCCAACCATGGTCGGTGGCTTCATTGAGCAGATGAGATCTGAGTGAGACTTGGGGATGAGGAAGCTGGCCATTTGATTTTTAGGGAAAGGTGTTGCAAGGTGAGGGAAAGCCAGTGCAGAGGCCTTGAGGTGGAGAATTTGAGGAATGCGAGGAACTCAGCGCGGCGGGAGTAGGGGGCAAGGGGTGGGCATCCGGAGATGCGGTCAGGGCATGAGGGGCAGGGGAGGAGCAGATTGGTCAACTTCAGGTTACTTTCCTCGCTTGGGTTAAGGCAGAGGGGACCTCCCTGCTATGCCAGCTCAGGGTAGCTGGGCTCCTTTTGATTGATTGCCATGCAATTCGTTTTTTTGTTTGTTTCTTGTTTTTGGCTGGTGGCTGGAGGGAAACTGGTCTGTTCAAAGATTTGGCTATCATCTTTGTCTTGATTTATTGGAAGGTCAGATCTCACAAGAAAACAGCTTAGGTTTTGGTCTGGTGGGTGGAACCTTAGCATGAGTGACTCCATTTTGGGTTGGTCTGTTGGGACCCAGCACAGGAGCTCAGTCCAAATCAGTATCCTCCCATAGATTTTATTGACCACAATAAATGTGGTCTCAGTTTTGAAGTTTAATTGTGAAAACGTGTTTTCCCTCTCTACCAGTGGCCAGGCCCTTTCCCACCGCCGTCAGGTCGGCAGCAGCCTTCTCCATCTGGCTCTGACGGTTGCTGACTCTCCTTTTTATTAAAAAAATTTTTACTTCAAGTTCCGGACACATGTGCAGAACGTGCAGGTTTGTTACATAGGTATACGTGCACCATGGTGGTTTGCTGCATCTATTGACCTGTCCTCCAAGTTCCCTCCCCTCTCCCCCCACCCCCCAACGGGCCCTCCCTGTTGCGTGTTGTTCCCATCCCTGTGTCCATGTATTTTCATTGTTCAATCCCCACTTATGAGTGAGGACACATGGTATTTGGTTTTCTGTTTGGGCTGCTCACTCTCAAATGAGCTGCTCGAGGGAAGGATAGGGCGCAGTCATGCCAGAATCCCCCGCTTCCCACACAGGCCGGGGGCATAGTGGGTGCTCCTGAAATCCTGGCTCAGTTGAATTTGATGTGTTGCTTATATATTTACCTCTAGTCCATAGGTATCTATAGATTAAAAAGACATTGAATTTTGATTTAAACTAGCTATTTCTCAAGCAGCACCAACACTGTGCTAGAGCCTGGGATGGGCCAGATTGGCTCCTGGTCAGAAGTGAGTGGGGAGAGCTGGCAGGCAAGGTGTCTGTAGGGCAGCACAAGGCGTCTGTTCAGCAGACAGCGAGCTTCCGTCCTGCCCCAAGTGCTGGGGAGTGGGGTGACTGCCTACGTGGTGATGCTCAGATTTGGGCACACAGCTTCTGGCTTTCAGGCCAAACAACTCCTCGCTTCTTCCATGGCACCATTGAGCCCAGCAGTGGCCTGACAGGGCTCCTTCCTGCTGCTTCGTGCTCTGACACCTTTGGGGGGACCCTTTCCCCACCACGCACCCTACCTGCCTCCGCCCAGGTATGCATCCCCTGCCATCCCTCCTCTGCGCTCCTGCCTCTCTGTGTCCCTCAATAGGCTGGTCCTCCATGTCAGCAGCATCTGCGGTGTGGGCCTGGGACCCTTCAGAACAGGGGCTCCTGCCCTGCCTCTGAGTCCCCCACCTCTGGCCCAGTGAAGGCTCTTTGTCCCTCAGCCCTAAGCTGTATCTGGTGAGAACAGACCTGTATTCCTGGAGCTCAAGCTCTGGGAAAGGCAACGCCCCTTTCTGTGGGGCCTTGGGCTTGTTCTGCCTTGCTTTTAAGAGGAGCTGCCACTCAAATAGGCAGCCCTGCAGTCGGAGGACTGTGTGCTCCCCCTGGCAGCCCCAGCTGCTTCTGGACACAGCCGTGCATCCCACATGCCTCTGGGCCTCGCTCAGCTCTTGTGCTCGCGGCAGCCCTGAGCTCTGCCTTCGTTCCAGGCTGGAGCAGCAGCTCCTGGTGACCTGTGGCCAATGCAGGGGGAACATGAAGCGGCTCTCGTGGGCCACTGTGGAGCTGCACCAGGAGTTGTGCTCGGCTCCTGCTTCTCCCTGCTTTGGCCCAGAAGCTGGAAGCCTGCGCAAATCAGCATCGCGTCATGGGAATTCAACCCTTCACCCTAGCACCCCGGCGCCCAGTGCTTGCTGAACCGTGGTGACTTGCCGACTCCTTCCCTCGCCTGCTTTTGGTGGTGACTTGGCCTGGGGACAGGGAAAGGACACCCATTCATTGGCAGGGTGAGTGGAGGCGTGCTTGACGGGCTGGTTTTTGCAGCTACCGAAAACCTGAATCACATCGAGTCAGCCTGTTGGCCTTGCTGGTGAGTGCCGGCAGAGCCTGGGTACCGAACGCCCCCGTCCTTATGTCCTTCCCCATTTACAACCCCTCCTCCCCATCTCACCAGGCCAGGGAACAAGCCCTACCCCACATTACATGGAAGCGAATGTGTTCAGAATGCAGGTTCTCCCGAGGGGCTGCCCTCAGTCAGAAGCCAGACTAGTCATGCACCCTCGGCCGTGGGTGGCTTCCTGACCCAGAAGTGCCCAGCTTTGCCTACAGTGCTGGTGGAGCCAATGGTGGTCATAGAGTTTCACTGTCTCCAGCGCTGACTGTGCTATCGTTTCTCCGAAGCAATGGGCCCATTTCTGTCTAGACCCCCTCCTTCAGGTCCTGATCCTGCTGGGATGTGGGTGTCTGTGACCCAGGTCAGCTCAGCCAGGGGTGTGCAGGGCAGCTCCAGTGGCCGTCCTCACTTGATGTCCTGGCAAGCCCTGACTCGGGCTGCCTGCTCTCCCCTGGCCGGGCCCGGATGAGCCACACATGGCCCTCGCTCCTGACAGCTTTGCTGCAGGGTTCAGCTGTCTCAGGAGATCAGATGCTTTGGGAGAAGGCACTGGATGTACCTGAGGTGAAGGGGCTATCTCTGAGTTCTGTTTAAAAATCCTCTTTAAAGGGCCGGGCGCGGTGGCCCATGCCTGTAATCCCAGCACTTTGGGAGTACGAGGCGGGTGGATCACGAGGTCAAGAGATCGAGACCATCCTGGTCAACATGGTGAAACCCCGTCTCTACTAAAAATACAAAAATTCAGCTGGGCATGGTGGCGTGTGCCTGTAATCCCAGCTACTCAGGAGGCTGAGGCAGGAGAATTGCCTGAACCCAGGAGGCGGAGGTTGCAGTGAGCTGAGATCGCGCCATTGCACTCCAGCCTGGGTAACAAGAGCAAAACTCCGTCTCAAAAAAAAAAAAAAAAAAAAAATCCTCTTTAGAATCAGGGCCACTGTGGCTGGCTCCCATGTCCTACACCTCTTCCAGGAAATGCAGGAGCAGCACACAGTAGCAGGGACAACACCACGTGGATCCAGCAGTTTCAGAGACAGCCGTGTTTCAGAAACACCCACTCAGGTGTTCCTCTGCAGAAACAGCAGAGCCTGATCACTTTTAACAACCTGATCAGGTTCAGGTTGTTAAAACCTGGGCTTCTAGATTGCTTGACGCCATGCCTCTAAACACGGACTGAATTCCTTTCTCCCTCATGATGAAATACACAGTTTTTAAAATCGGGACTCCTGCTGCTGGGCACTTCTATTTAAGCAGAGTAAGCTTTGTTGATGAGGGTCCTTCTCATGTAGAATCTGACAAGGTCAGAGCTTTGCACATTTTGTGAGCACAAGGTGGGTTATGGAACCTAGGACTCTAAATGATGCCCATCCGCTGTGTCTCTGGTGTGTCAGCCTGAGCCAATGGCTGGCCTTGGGTATCCTGCCCAAGCTCACACCCTTCCTATAGAAATTATGCCTCCTTTAAATCAAATGAGCGAATGCATCATACGGTTGCTATTCAGTTCTATGTTTGAGCAGTAGCAGTAATAATAAAAATATGACATTACTGAATGCATGCTATGTACTAGTGTCTATACTGAGTGCTTTACCTTCATTCTCACTTAATCCTCATAACAGCATATCATCATCCCCATTCATGAAAAATGTGAAGCAAAGGAAAGTTAAATGACTAGGTCAAGGTCACACAGATAGTGCCTAATGGGTCTAGGATTTGAGCTTAGCCAGTCCGATTCTAAAGCCTATGTGTTTAGATTACAGAAAGCTGCTGGTATTACCCGTGGGTGTAGCCAGGGCTGATGTGTCCTTCCCTACTGGCTGAGTGTCTGTTTGGTTTGGTCCATGGCCATGCTAAAGCTCTTCCTGAACTAATGTCTATAATCCCCCCTGCATATATCAGCTTCCTGACCTCGTCGTGCTTGTCTCTGCTGAGTTCTGCCTTCTGGTCTTGCGGCTCTCGGATGCCACGTGTCTTAAGGGCACTAGAGATTTGTTTTAATTGGGTATGGTGAGACACACAGACGGGAACATGACTGTCACAAAGGAGGAAGTTTGTGGTGCTCACAGGTCCCTAGAGACAAGAGGCATGCCACGTCACACAAGGTCACATGGGGAAGCACCAGGTTGGTCACAGGGCAGAGAGAGCAAGGGAAAAATGTGGACAGGAGTCGTTATTGTGGTTTCTGTGGGAAGGAACTGGTGAGGCAGGGTAAACAGGTTTAGGGCTGACTAGAGTGTGAATAATTTCAGTGGGCTCTGGAGTACAGGGCCTGTCCCTAGTTGTCTGATACCTGGCCCTGTGGTGAACAGGACAGTGGATAGTGGCCCAGAGGGTGATGCCCTGACAAGAGAGGTGGTTGAAGTCTGGGCTCTGGACTGGTTGGTTTCCATGTGAAAGGCGCACTCACAGACAAGGCTGGGCCCTGGGAAGTTTTGTGGGCCAGCCACACCCTGGATAGCAAAGCATCAAAGTACAGGAGATTAAAAACAAAACAAAGATGGGCAACACGGATGCTTGAGAAGGAAAGAAACCTTGGTTACTTGGCATGGCCAGGCTAAGAAGGAAATTTTTGTGTGTGCCCAGGGGTCTTTTTGCAATAAAGACTGCACAAAGAGTATGCACTATGCTATCAGTAATGTTAGCAGGGCAGGCTGGGTCAACCTCCCTTGCTCTGACCTTAGGTCACTCTCAGTTTCTATCTCTCTGTCTCTATTTCTCTGTCTCTCTCTGTCTCAGTCTTTCCTCACTATGGCACAAGCTACTTCATTTTTATTGCCCTTCTCTCCTAACTCACATGGATTATCCTCCCAAGTCTCCCCATAGAGACTTGAATTTCCTGCAACTATTACCTTCCCTTCCCTGGGGGATATGTGGAGATGTAAGTGTGGATGACCATCTCCCAGGTTTGGATATTTCTGCAGCAGAATTTCTCCAAAATGAGTTACCCGATGCATAAATACCACTATTTGCTCAGTAAGAAAGGGGTTTCAAGATTAGGGGTTTTGGGAAATGCTGCATTCTACATTCCCTGTTGGAGACCGACAATGCACAGTGATGTGGTAAAGGCACTGAGAAACTATGAGGGAAAAGTCATCTCTGTCTCTGTTTTATCTAGTGTTTCCAAATGTATCTGACCCATCATGGAACTCGTTTTTGTATAACACTTCCTTCTAACCTGTGAGAAATCCTCTGGGAACTGCTGGCTGCTGGGGGAATTGGAGTAGGGATAGCGTGGATCTGAGCTGCCCACTGCCTGGCTCAGACAGTGACCAATCCCAGGCTTAGAGAGCAGAGGTGCAAGGTGCCCAAGGAGCCTGATGCAACTGCCCTGAGAACCCTGGGGTCCAATGTTAACCTGTTCCTCAGTCATACTTTATCCTTGTATAGACACATACATCTGCACACACCTCTGGTCTGCATTGGCTGTTTTCATAAATAGGCAAGGAGGTGATTAAACAATGGGATTAGATTTTATACAGAACGGTGTGCCTCATTATTTTGCTGTAAATATACACACAAACAGACATGTGTCAAACTCACAGGAGTACAAACTGTAGAGAAGCAGGCAAACTCATAGACACTTGCAAAAGTAGACACAACTAGTCTCTCCCCATCATGATACAAATACATAGATGCAGTTATACACAGAAACACACAACCCAGAACTGCCTCCCTGCCTCCTCCCCCCACATACATATTCTGTTCTAGTTATTCCTCCAAAACAAACTGACTCAAAATTTAGTGGCTTCAAACAATAATTATTTTATTATATCTCATGATTTCATGGGTCAGGAGTCTGGGCGGGGCTCAGCTGGGTGATTCTTCTGTTCCTCATGGCATTGTCTGAGATGACTCTGTGGTACCTGACTGGAGGATAGGCTGGTCTGGAGGGGTCAGGACGGCCTCCCTGACCTGCCTGCTGCCTTGGTGGGAGTGGCTGGAAGGCCTGACTCAGCTGGGACCATTGACAGGAGTCAGCACACAGGCCTCTCAAGATTGGCATCTCACGGTAGTTGAACTTGTTACCTGGTGGATGGCATCCCCCAGAAAGAGGAGGATGCTTTAGGCTTCTCATGACCTAGCCTCAGAAGATGAAGAATGTTACTTGTTCTGCATGTTATTGGTCAAACGAGTCACTTAGATTAGCTCAGTTAAGGGGAGGGTTATTAGACACTATCTCTCAATGGAAGGAGTAGCAAAGAATTTGAGGCCATCTTTAATCTAATGTATGTACACATGTGCATTCCACGTGAAGCATAAGTCTTCCATATTGAGCTCACTTTTGTGGTTGCATCTGGGCCTGAAGCAGTGGCAACTGCAAGGCCCCACCCAGGGGAGGCAGAGCTGGGCAGCACATCACCACCCTGGATTGTGACGTGTCCAGTAGGATATGAGGCTTGGGTAGGAGCCCGCACTGGAGGTCACTTCTAATGGGCAGAGACTTCTATCCTGGGACTGAAATCCCAGTCCCTTCCACATAGTAAATCTAGTTATATCTAGGGCCCCTTCTATAGAGAGAGCCCATGAGGTCTGGAATCAAAGATTGTGCTAGATACTCACTAGAATCACAGAATGTTCTAGCAGGAAGCACCATGCATCCAGCCCCTCATTGTACACTAGGGGACAATGAGACCAAAACAAGGGGGTAAACATCTCACAGTCACACAACTGGGATCCCCAGCCCTGGGTTCTCTGTCTCCCCGGGACCCCCGTACAGGGCTCTGCTCCATGGAGTTTCCTCTGCCGGGGATCCTGCTATCTGTGTGCCTTCTGCTGCTGCACACATTTATGTGTCAGATGCCTGGGTGAACACTGGGCACCGGGGACTAGGTAGTCACCAATGGTCAATGGCCAGGCCTGGAGGAGCTCATCTCTCAAAGTGACCAGGAGGATATAACCAGGAACAGGGGAAAAACTCCACGTCACTGGTGGGAACTTCCACCGGTTACTGGCCACAGTGTTGGTCAGACAAAAGCCCAAGACATGAGGCTCCTTGAGGGCTGCAGGGATCAATGCCACCTTCATCTTTTCCACTGGGAAAATTTGATGAATAAAGCCATCTCCAGCCCCCTATCATTAATGGTAGCCTGAAATGCAGATGATTTGGTGTTGTGGGCTTGAAGTCAGTCAAACTTGGGTCAAATCCCAACTCACCCACACCCCAGCATTTTAGCTGGGTGGCCTTGGCTAAGTCCCTTGACCTGAGCTCATCTGTATATTGAAAAAATCACCTTTATTTTTCCATTCAACAAGTATTTACTGACTACCATGTGCCAGCCACTGCTGCAAACACAATGATGAGACCAACAGGCACTGTCCCTTTTTAAGGATGCTGTCATTAGCTGAGTATGCAAACAAATGTAAATTTGCAAACTGTGCTAAGTGCTGTGAAGGAGCTGCAAGGTGCACTATGAGAGGGTGCGATCAGGCTGTGAGCAAGTTGAGGAGGCCAGGGACAGCGCCTCAGAGGAAGGGACACTTGGCTGTGGCCTGGGGGATGAACAGAGGCTACCCAGCAGAAGCATGTCATGGGCAAGGGGAGTAGCACGTGCAAAGGTCATGGGGCTGGATGCAGTAGGCAGATTAGGAGGGGCTGAAAGGCTAGTGTGACTGGGCCAGAGAGATCAAAGGGAGCAAGTGGGAGATGAGACTGCAGGTGTGGGTGAAAACTGTGTTCCCCAAGTTCAGGAGGATTTGTTACATAATGGTTTTAATCATAGAGGTGACTGAGATGATTTGGCTGTGTTCCCACCCAAATTTCATATCGAATTGTGACTTCCACGATTCCCATGTGTTGTGGGAGGAACCCAGTGGGAGGTAATTGAATTACAGGGGCAGTTCTTTCCTGCACTGTTTTCATGATCGTGAATGAGTCTCATGAGATCTGATAGTTTTAATAATGAGAGATTCCCTGCACAAGCTCCCTCTTTTCCTGCCACCATCCATGTAAGATGTGACTTGCTCCTCCTTGCCTTCCAACATGATGGTGAGGCCTCCCCAGCCATGTGGAAATGTAAGTCCATTAAACCCCCTTCTTTTGTAAATTGCCCAGTCTCGGGTATGTCTTTATCAACAGCATAAAAACGGACTAATACAGTGACATAACCGGATTGTCTTACAAAAAGACTTTGTCTGCAGCTAGGTGAGTGAACTCCAGGATGGCACAGGGAGGCGTGGGCAAGTCCATTAGGAGACAGGCAGAATAGTTGCCCCCGAAAGATGCCCCCATCCTTATCCTCGAAACCTGTGAATAAGTTACAGTATGTGGTAAAGGAAAGAATGAGGGTTGAAAGAATGAGGAATTAAGGTTACTCATCACTGGCCTTAAAATAGGGAGATTATCCTGCATTACCTGGGTGGGTTCCATGTCATCAGATGAGCTCTGAGAGTGGTCAGAGCTGTACACGTTAGAAGCATTCGACCTGCCCTTGCTGTCTTAGAAGATGGAGGAAGTATTAAGCTCGTTTTATAACTGAAGAAATGGAATTTCTAAGGCATAAAGTGCCCAAGACCTACTCGAGACCAAGCACTATTAAGTATTATAGCCGGAGCTTAGATTCAATTTCCTTGAGTATGAATTCTCTTTCCATTTCTATGCTATTTTGGGGAATTCCCACCAGGTTAGAGCACTGACTAGGTCTGATTTCGGCCCTGCCATCACCTTGCTGTGTGACCTTGAGTAAGCACTTACCCTCTTGGAGCCTGGGGTGAGGAGGTGGTCTATATCTGGAACTTATTAACTAAAAGACATTTCTAGGTAACCTGACAGGTTTTTGAGCCCCCTAAAATGGTACACAGGTTTCTCGGTGAATGAGCATTTTGTGGAGAGAGACCTTTTATCAAAAGGGCCAAAAGAGTTCTTTCTTCCAGCTTTAAAACTTGATGACTGTCATTAGAAAGTAAAATAGCTATGGAGAAAGCACATGGGTACTGACTAAATGATTGACTAAACGTAACCTTTGTAGCCATCAGGCACCTCTTAGGCAAGAGCCTGTTACATGTGAGGCATTGTCACAGGTACTGGGAATGTGGCAGGTGAGAAAGGAAGGTCCTGTATTTTAGTAAGAAAAACAGAAAACAAATCAAGAATAACTATATAACATCAGATACTGATAAAGTGCTAAGAAGAAAAAGACAGCAGGGTAAGGAAATAGGGCATGATCTGATGGGCCAAGGAAGTCTCTTCCAGGAGGGGGCACTGGAGCAGAGACCAGCATGAAGTGAGAGAGGGAGGCTTAGGGAGAACCTCCCAGGCAAAGGAACAGCTCATGCACAGTCCCCGAGGTGGAATAAGCCACCATGGATGATGAAAAGGTGGCAGGAGATGAGTCCGGAACCGTGAGCCGGGCCAGACCCCCTGAGGCCACTGTAAGGCACTGGAATTTACTGAGCAGACTGGGGAGTGTGGGAGGTTTTGAGCTGAGGAGTGGCATGACCTAACATTCCAGAAGGTTCCTCTGGCTGCTGTGAGGAGCAGAGCTGGCAAGGGGCAGAAACAGACTGGCTGTGGGGCCATTGCTGGAGCCGCGGGGAGACAGCAGGCTGACTGGGACTGGGTGGTGGCACCAGCACAGGGAGAATTGGGTGGAGTCCCCCAGTGAAGGTGGAGATGCGGGATTTGCTTATGACTGGATGTGGGTTGGGAATGGAGAAAGGGAGTGGCCTGGGCCCCTCCGAACCCAGTGCTGGGGCTTCTTGCAAGCGCCTGCTGGGATGGACCTACCGTTGACCCAGGTATGATTACTGCCTTCAAATGACTCCTCTGACTGGTTTGAAGGATGAGTGAGTGGTCTCTGCTAATTACGACTGAGCAGGCCCCTTGGAGAAGCCTGGCTGGACTTCAGGAGTTTCATTTGAGAAAATCCTGGGGAAGTGAACTGATTTGGGCTTCCCTGAGAAAGATCCTGAGTGATGATCATAGCCTTGCATCAGAACGGCATTCAAGATGAGCCGTGTCAGGCAATGAATGGGGCATTAACCTTCACCTAGACCCTTATAGGTCATCTCTCCTAACAGGACAGAAAAGGAAACGAGGCCCTACAGGGAGCAGTGACCTGCCTGCAGCCACACAGGGAACGGGCACTACCCTACACTGTCGGCCCCACCATAGCTGGAATCCAGCAGCCTGATTCTCATCAATTGCACTTTTTGCCTACTGCGCTGTGGCCTTCCTCTTTGGAATGCTGAGTCAGCACAGAGGAGGGCGATTATTTGCCAAGTGGGAACTCTGAGATGGCCCCATGGAGAGCTGGATTTTGAGACATGGATGTGGCTTCAAGGACAGATTTGGGTGCAGGGTGAACCTTTGACTGGGAGAACAAGTGGAGCCTAGTCACTTAGATGGGGACAGTGTGCGTGTCCCTAGAGTGGACAGTGAGGCAGGGGAGAGGAGGAGAGGTGAGGGGGCAGGCAGGAGTGGATCACGCAGGCCATGTGTGCCACACCTGGGTCTTCAATTGGGAGCCATGAAAGGTTTTCAGCAGGGAATGATGTGGCATGATGTGCTCAATGGAGCAGGAGGCACTGGAGGTGGAGACCAGCCATGCTGTACTTGGCCAGTTAGGTGCCCTTGCTTTGATAGAATCCAGGCATTTGATAAACAAGAAAGCTGACCCAAAGAGGGGAAAGAACTTGCCAAAGTCACCCAGCAAGCCAAGGTTACAGTTAGAACCCAGTTTATCCACCTCTCAGTGGGAGGAAGGGAAGGTGATGATGATGGTGGTAGTGACGATGATGATGATAATAACAAGGAATGTATATTGAGCCCTTGACATTAAGTATCTTCTTGGCTGGGCATGGTGGTTCACCCCTGTAATCTCAGCACTTTGGGAGGCCAAGGTGGGCAGATCACGAGGTCAAGAGATTGAGACCAACCTGGCTAATATGGTGAAACCCCATTGTACTAAAAATACAAAAATTAGCTAGGTGTGGTAGCACGTGCCTGTAGTCCCAGGTACTGGGGAGGCTGAGGCAGGAGAATTGCTTGAACCCAGAAGGCAGAGGTTGCAATGAGCCAAGATGGCGCCACTGCACTCCAGCCTGGTGACAGAGTGAGACTCTGTCAGAAAAAAAAAAGTATCTTCTTTAATCCTCACAAAGGCCCTATGACAAAGCCATTATTATTATTATTTCCCCCTTTTATACTTTTATAGAGGAGAAATGGAGGCTCAGGAATATTAAATGAACTGCTCAAGACCACACAGATGGTAAGTGGTGAAGCCAGCATTCCACCCTAGAACATTCTAGACAGTTTGACTCCAAAACCCTGCTGCAGATGGCAAGAGGTTATCTCATCAGATTTTCCAGAACTGTCCCAAGAGGAGTCCTCATGCATATAACATCATCTCTTTCACCCTATGTCTTCCCCAACCAGAGCAAACCTTCCCTTATCCTCTTCCTTTATCTCAACAGGATACCAGGCTATCAAAGAAAGTGGGTGTTGTCACTGGAATCGTGATTAATGTATACATGTAGATGAAGGATTTTGGAGATGAATAGTCCTTAGAGACCACCTAGCGTAACCCGAGCCTCCATTAGATGGAAAAACTGAGACCCAGAGAGGGGCGGTACCTTGTCAAGGCCTTGCAACAAGTCTGCGACACCGGCGCTAAAGCCTGGATTGCCTGATCCCCAGGCCAGTGTTCTTCTCTTACATTTTGAATAGTTCCCACTCATTCTTGGACTCCTCCATTGGACTGTGAATGGATTTTCCCATAAAAGCAGACTGTGTAAACCAACCACAGTGCCTTTAGGTCCTGAGTTACACACTGCCATTGTTTCTTCAGTTATCCTGTAGTTTTCTCTGCTTTTCTTGTCCTGGAAAAGCTGACTTTGGTAGTACTGTTTCTATGTAAAAATGTTACCGTGCTTTTACAAAATTTTACAAATGAATGCTGGACACCCCATTTGTAAACTGGGAACAGCCTGGAGTATCACTGTAGACTGTAGGCCTGATAATCTGGAAGCATTTCTCTCTGAATTCTCTCTCTTTTTTCCTTCGGTATTTGTGAGATTTCTGCTGTTTAAATGTTGCACCATCTGGCTGGGCGTGGTGGCTCATGCCTGTAATCCCAGCACTTCAGGAGATCGAGGCTGGCAGATCTCAAGGTCAGGAGTTCAAGACCATCTTGGCCAACATGGTGAAACCCTGTCTCTGCTAAAAATATAAAAATTAGCTGGTAATGGTGGAGGGAACCTATAATCTCAGCTACTCAGGAGGCTGAGGCAGGAGAATTGCTTGAACCCAGGAGGTGGAGGTGGCAATGAGCTGAGACTGCGCCATTGCACTCCAGCCTGGGTGACAGAGTGAGACCCTGTCTCAAAAAAAAAAAAAAAAAAAAAAAAAAAAAACAACAAAAAAAAAAAAAAAAAAAAAAAAAAAAAAAAAAATTGCACCATCAATGAAACAACAGCAAGAGCTCTGGAGTCCCACAGACCTGAATGTGAATTTGGACATAGACTCCAGATATGTGACTTCCAGCAATTTATGGCAAGAACTGTAGTAGTGAGCCCAGCCACATGAAGATTGCAGGGAACTGTGACCTGGGTCTTAATGAGGCTGTGATTGGAATTCAATTTCAGCTTCATTGAGTATCTACCATGGACTGGTCACTTTCAAGTGCATTTTTCATCTGACTCTCATAGCAGAACTTATATGAGGTAGGTGGTATCATGTAAGTTCTTTAGGAGATGAAACTGAAGCTCAGAGAGGGTAACACAATGGTCAGTATGAGTCTACCCTCAAATGGCAGAGGCCCTGACTAAGACCAGTCTTGGAGGTTCTATTTCAAATACTTTTTGTGCAGTAATAATTGGCATAGTCAAGGGAGCAAGCAAACAACATAGCCCAGAGAAAGATGGCAGGAAAGTGTCCATCTTCCATTTGCTCATCTATCTGCATTTACTGTGTTCATTCTCTAAGCATTTTTCCATTTTTTTCTATGTATCCTATCTATCTATCTATCTATCTATCATCTATCTATCTATCTATCTATCTATCTATCTATCTATCTTTCTATCATCTATCATCTCTCTATTCTTTGCTGTACATATCCATGGACAAAAGATAGTTCAAAACACAACAGGGTTTTTCTTTTAGCCAGCTCGGGTTATTATAAGAAAAATACCATAAACTGGGTGGCTTAAATACCTTAAATTGATCTCCCATCGTTCCGGAGGCAGGAAGACCAAGACCAGGTGCCAGTATGGTCAGGTTCTGGTGAGGGCTTTTTTTCGGGGTTTGCAAACAGCCACCTTCTTGTGTATCTTCACGTAGCAGAGTGAGACCATCTTTCTCCTGTCTCTTCTTATAAGGTCAGTAATCCAATTTATGAAGGTTCCATCTTTGTCACCTAATTACTCCCCAACTTCTGCAAGGTGTCACCTCCAAATACCATCACCTTGGGGATTAGAACTTCAATATATGCGTTTATGGTGGCAGAAGTGTGAGTGGGGACACAAATATCCAATCCATAGCAGTTACATAAATTTAGGTTAAATGAGAAATAAAAGGCAGAAGGAAATCAAGACAATAGAGCTGAGAAGGAGGCTAACACAAGCATGTGCGTCGTGGAGTCTGACTCACATGGAGAACAGGAATGTACTCTGGAGGCCAATGCACTGAATGAGGACCTGAGCAGTCATACAGCTCATGGTACAAGTGAGGTAGAAGCAAACCGGCTGTTCCCAAGATGCTCACCTATTTCTGACCTTGAATCTTCCACTTCATGACCATCATCCAGAAGTAGCCACTGACATTTGTAAGGTACCTTACTGTTTTCACTGTACTCTCTCTTGATTCTCACATCAGTTCTATGAGCTAAGTATTTGATGGTTAGCCTTTCTTTACAAGTGAAGACATTGAGGCTTGAAAAGGTAATTCCTTGCCGAAGGCCACACAGCTCCTGGTAAAAGAACTGGAGTTCAAAGCCAGGTTCATTTTTGGCTTCTACCGTGACTGCTAACTGCTTGATGCCAGAGTCCAAATGGCTGAGCTTCACACTTTACGTTAGAATTTCAAATGACAACAGACAAATAGTTGTGGGCAGAATGAGCCTATTTTCTTCTTTGCTTTAAAAGAAATTTTTGTTGAAATATACTAGGTCACCGTTTTTGGTGTTCTTGTATTTATATTTAAACTCTGAATTCAACCCAGACTCTTGGGGGTAGGAGATATTGCTCCTCTGGCAGTGCAAGAATATATCTTGTATTTGATTTGAAACTTCATTTTGAATCAGGACCAAATCCAAGCACTGTGAATTTAAACTGCTGGCAGCATTCCTAGCCTACCTCGTGAGTGAGAAACCAATCCAACTATTGTACGCAGAGAATTCTGGTGCCCGTGTGACTGTGTTGGTGGCCCCTGAAGAATTTGAGTTGGATGATCCAGAACATCTGTACCCAAGTTGCCTGACTTTTTGCAGCATGCTGAAATATTCCACATGAGCTGAAATAGAAGCAGCAATGGCTTCCAGGAAGTGTTTCAAATGCATTGCTCAGTTGAAATCAGGACTTCATTAGCTGCCATATTAAGCAACATATAGATGAAGAAATCAGTGGCCTTACCCCTGCTTCCCAAGCAAGGATCCAGATTAGAATCTCTTAACTCACATCTGCCTTCTATCCCAGGTTCTGTCTTAAAGGAAAATCTATCCTTTTTATTTTGGATGCAGTTCCAGGAGACTAGAATATTCCTCCCTAAATTCATCCCTCCTGCTTTCCTAATTTAGTGAATGATATAATCATCTACCGACTCACCTAGGCCAGACACTTCAGGCGTCCTTGAAACTTCCCTGTTCTTCAACCCCCGATTCAAGTGGCATATTGTTTCCTGGTGATTCCACCATGTGGTTGTGTTCAGACCTCGTCTTCCTCTTTGTTCCGCCGTCATCACCTTGGTCCGTATCCCGGCCAACCTTTGCTGGAATCACCTTCAAATTCACTTCTCTGCACCCTCCATGCAGAAGTCAGCATGGTCCTTGTAAGACACAGATCTGATCATCGTCCCCGTCCTGTGTAGTCCCCAGTGGCACACGGTAACAGCTCTCACACTGCTCTGAGAGCCTCGGGGTTTCTGTAGTGAAGATTTCAGACCCCTTCCCAACTTGACCATAGCCATTTCCCTTTTTTCTAATTACATAATGGGCTCCAGCAAGAGGTGTTGTTTGAAGAGGGCATTCTTAAAAAAATGAAATGGGCTGGCTCCTCCTGAGGGCATGCGAGGCCTTCACCACGCTGGCCTCACTCTCCCATGCCTCCTTGCCCCATGGTCCCCTCCTGGCACCCCCTCGTGTCCACTGCATCTGCTGCAACTACTCTGCAGTCATGAGGGGCTCCTTGCTGTTCCCAACACGTGTGCGATGACTTTGTTTCTTTGAATATGCTCTCTGCTCTGCTTGGAGTGGCCTTTCTCGCCGTCTCCTCTCCCAGGGTTCCCGCTCACCCTGCAGAGGCAGTTCAGCTGTCCTCTCCTGTGGAAGGCACGGAAACTTCCCTGCATTCCCCGTGAGCAAATGCTTGGCTTCCCCCTCTGTGGTCTCTCTGGACCCTGGCCATATCTTGATGGTAGCCCTGGCCACAGAGATCTTTGTTACTTGTCTTCCTGCCCTCCACTAGATTGAGTGACTGATGGACTAGATTTGCATCGAATTTATTGCTATGTTCTCAGTACCTAGAGAAGTACATGAACCCCTGGAGCTATTCAGTACGTCATGATATAAAGCAACACCATCAACTAATAGTCAACAGATGTGTGCTAGAAAAGCTAAGTGGGTCAGATGAATATGAGGTGGGGGGCAGGGCCAACGAGGGACAGGTCAGGGGAAGAGAGTTAGGGGCTTCTCAGGCTGTTTATTCTGGGCTGCTGCAGCTGAACTCAGAGCTCAGCTGCAGCTGAACTCACATGCTTTTGAGTATAATTCAAGCATAAATTTTAAGCCTAGGACTACTAATACATGCCTGAGGAAGGCGGGGCCTACTCCATGTACCCTTTGTGCAGCTCTAACTGGGACACTTGTGGGAAGGGGGCACTGCCCATGTCCTGCTCTTGCAGGACGAGCTGCTGACAGAACCGCTCAGACACTGGAGTGAGGAACGAAGAGACTGCTCAGCTGTGGGGCATCAGTAGACTGGCGTCCAAAAGCTGAGCTCCCGGAAGAGCAGTACCTTTCCTTTTTTAAGGGCTTGCAACTCTAAAGGGGGAGCAGAGGTGAAACTGTGTTATTGCCCATTGGCTGGGCAGCTGACCTCACAGTCTTTGGCGTTTATCCATTTGGCATGCGCGGGAAGGGAAGAAGGGGAAGGGTTACAGGAGCTGAACAAAGGAAGCAAATTACTTGGTGGCAGATTCAACTCTAAGGGGGGTTCTGGATTGTGCAAACATGGGATAGGTGACTGGGGGCAGGTTCCTGGGCCAGAGGAAGAACATTCCTCTGCTACATTTTCAAGGTTTATAGATAACATAGACATCGATTACAGAGGGGAGGGATTTTCCCACCCTCAGGCCTCGCTGCGGCAAGGCCACTGGTTTTAGCTAGTCGCCTGACTGCAGACTTCAGCTTCTTGCTATTTTACTTTTTTTTTTTTTTTTACCAGCAAGCAATAGGCAGGAAATAAATGGCTTCCCCTCACACTACCTGCTAGGATAATGCCACACCAACAGTCCTAATAGCTAGTACCTGAATTGGGCTTTGCTCTTTTGCCTGAATGAACTCACTCAATGCTCACAATAACTCCTGTCCCTCAGCAGGGCAGGGGTTACTGTTACCCGCATTTATACAGGTAAGCAAACAAACTCTGTGGCTAAGAAACAGCAGAGGCAGCACGAGTCATGTTTTCCGACTTCCAATTCCATCGTTTTCTCATGCCGCCTGACCTCCTATTCCTTTACCAATAGGATCCATGTGCATTGGGGAGGATGTGAAGATGGAGGAAGAGTGAAAGAGTGAGAGATACAGGGAATTTCCAGCCTCATAATGCACCCTGTGTAATTGACACATCGTAGTTGAGTGTGCTCTAAGAAAAGACACCACATTCTTTTTGTTTGTTTATTTGTTCGTTTGAGACAGAGTTTCGCCTTTCGCCCACGCTGGAATGAAGTGGTGCGATGATCTCGATGATCTTGGCTCACTGTAACTCTGTCCCCAGGATTCAAGTGATTCTCCTGCCTCAGCCCCCGAATACCTGGAATTATAGCCACCCACCCCCATGTCTGGCTAACGTTTGTATTTTTAGTAGAGACAGGTTTCGCCATGTTGGCCAGGCTGGTCTCGAACTCCAGACCTCAGGTGATCCACCCGCCATGGTCCCCCAAAGCACTGGGAGTACAGGCCTGAGCCACGGCACCCAGCTGCACATACTCCTTATTTCTTCTTTTGAAAAATTGAGATATATAAAAAGAAAAAAGAAAAAAAATTGAGATATAGCTTACATACCACCGAATTCACCATGTTGATGTGTAGAGTTCAGTCATTTTTTTAGTATGTTGGCAAAGTTGTGCAACCATTACCACCATCTAATTCCAGAACATTTCTGTTAATCAATTTCTAATGCTTTTGTTTTTCAGATTCCAATAATGAGAGACCCTGGGTGGATTCGAAATGTATGGTCTTCAAACATTAATGTGAGTGCCGTTGTGATAAAATATCCTCATTACACTTTTGCATTTTAAGATTGGAGAATATCCTCCATATCTAGCTGCGGTTTGTCACCATGGGTCTCTGCAGGCTCCAAAGCAGGGCTGTTTTCGGTTGATGCTTTCAGAGATGGCCCGCAGCCCTTTCTCAATGTTCGATAAGCTCCCCACGGAGCTGCTGACATTTTGGTTGGTGTCTGATCTCTTCTTCCTGAGATGCATCCTCCTCCAGGCAGAAATATGATTTTGTCACCTCCCTGATTAAAAAGCATTCAATGGCTCCCCAGGGCTAATAGGAGGACATCCGCATTCACACTCATGCACTGGTTGCCCTTGCTGGCCCATCCTTAACACAAATGCAGTCGCACACGTGTAATGAGAGCCCTTGCCTCATGCCTGAGCCCCTCAAGGCCCTTCCCCAGGTTCTGCCTCTTCCTCCTGCCGCAGCCTCTTTGCCTTGTACCTGGCTCCCAGTCTTTGGCCCAGCCCCGTCAGTATCTCTGGGATTGGTTTTCATGCTTTGCTGTCTGCCCGTGAGGCCACCTTTTTGACTCTTCTTGATCCCACGTTCCGCAGCCAAAAGGCCATCACTACCCTCACCCCTCAAACTCTCTGAGCCTCTACTGTTTGTTTATATCTTCCCACTCCCAGAGGTGGTCCCAAACTCCCTCTCCTGTTCCTTTCTCCTTGGGCCTTCACCTTGCCCTGGAGCTATAGTTGAAGCTTCAGGGGCATCATACAGCTTGCTACAGGCCCACAGACCTTACCTCTGAGATGCTTCCACGGTGGGGAAGAGGCTGGAGGCAGCACGTGTGGATAGGGAGGCTCCAGAGGGGCTGCGGAATGATCCAGGGTGAAGTGATAATGCTGGAATGCTTCGTGTCTCTCATGTGGCCTGGCCCAAACCCTGTGGCTGTGGAACAAAAGTATCACTTAGCCTCCCCGCCCTTAGGAGCCCACAGTTAGAAAGGGACTCAAACAGAGCATGGACCAAGGATTCACAGAGGACACCTGAGGCCCAGTGTGGCGGCAGGCAGAGCGAGAGGTTCATCATTGAGATGAATCCAGGGGTGTCAGTGACGTGGATAAAGAAAGCTGCAAGGGGCTGGACGCAGTGGCTCACGCCTGTAATCCCAGCACTTTGAGAGGCTGAGGCAGGCAGATCACGAGGTCAAGAGATCCAGACCAGCCTGGCCAACATGGTGAAACCGCATCTCTACTAAAAATAAAAAAATTAGCTAGGTGTGGTGGCCTGTGCCTGTAGTTCCAGCTACTCGAGAGACCGAGCAGGAGAATTGCTTGAACCTGGGTGGCAGAGATTACAGTAAGCTGAGATTGCGCCACTGCACTCCAGCCTGGAAACAGAGAGACTCTGTCTCAAAAAAGAAGGCCTGGCCCTGGCGCTCTGTGAGGAGCAGAAATTGTATTTCCAAGGGAATTGGCAGGGACTGGGGCCAGCTGGAGGCCAAGAATCCTGAGCAAAGGGCAGTTAGTGGCAGTTATGCCTGGAGGGGGAAAAGCCCCCCTCTGTGAGGAAAAGGTGCAGGAAGTCACAGTGAGTGACCCCTTCACCTGTGGGTGGGAGTGCAGGCCCCACAGTCACAGAGATGGCTTTGAGCAGCTTCCTGTGGCCAGTCCCATTCTCCACACTGTGGTGCAGGAGCCCATGGCTACCAGGTTCCAGCCCAGCCGCTGGCCCTGTGTGCAGGACCCATGAGAGGTGGGCAAGGAAAGGCAATCCACTGGTCTCCATGCCCACCTTGCACAGAGCTGGGTTCCCAGCAGCACGGGGAGCTCAGGACCGGAGGCGCCAAGCAGGAGGCTCCTGCTTCCAGGGTGAAATGACAGGAAGCCTCCGCCATCCCTAGCAAGGCTGCTGGATGAGGAGTGCAGAATCCGGTTCACGGCTGTGCCACTTACAGCCGGTGAGACACTGAGCAAGTGACCTGGCTTCCCTGAGTTGCATTCCACATGCGGACAGCAGGATTTCATTGGCTCCTCAACAGAAAGTGCTTGCTCTTCGCCACGGGCCTCACGGGAGAGGAGAAGCAGAGCTTGTAACAGCTGGCGTGGGTGGGGGGTTCAGAGGCAATTTCAGAAAAATGCTTCCAAGAGAAGGCGAGTGCTCTGCAGGGTATTGAAAGAGCCATACCAGTTGCCAAGCACAGGGGTGGGAAGGGCACACTGTCTCTGAGATGTAGGGGATGTGATTGGAAGAGAACAGTGGGAGATGAAGAAGGAGGAGGAGGAGGATGGGTGCCGATGACCAGGAGGCCTCATCTGCTTTTCTGAGGACCTGGAACTTTATCCTATAGGTAATGGTATGCGGGGGGCCAGGGCAGGTGGATGAAAGGACCCCAAACAGGCAACGTCCC
This sequence comes from Cebus imitator, assembly GCF_001604975.1. NCBI lineage: Eukaryota > Metazoa > Chordata > Mammalia > Primates > Cebidae > Cebus > Cebus imitator. The sequence goes on from NW_016107316.1 coordinate 3,494,120, forward strand.
CTCCAGATCTGCACCCCGTGACGGTACAGTCATGGGGGTGCCCTGGAGGCAGGGAGAAGTTCTGAGCCCACTGTTAACCTGCCTGAGTGTGAACTGGCCAGCAGGCAGTTGGAGGCATGGTCTGGAGCCCAGGGGCAAGGTCGGGGCTGGAAACACCAAACTGCAGTCCACAGCGGACGGTGTCAGCCAGGGTGCAAGGCGGATGACTCACGCTGGAGGGTGCACGGCATGGGGAGGTGGCTGCGGCATCAGGCAGGCTTCCAATCCATACCTCTCCTTCCCTCCCCAAACCTCTCCTTCCCTCCCCGAACCTCTCCCTCCATCCCTGAACCTCTCCTTCTATCCTGGCGCTGATCATTGATATGGCCCAGTATCCACAGAAGGTAGGTTCCTAAATTCCAGGAGTGTCTAGTGATGAGAAAACCAAAATTGAGGAGGAAGTGCGACAGGGAAGAAAGTAAGACTCAAAGTCTCCCTCTCCTCTCTCCTCTCTCCCTCTCATTCACCCTCTCTCCCACCTCCCTCTCACTCCCCCTTTCTCCCCCTCTCCTTCTCACTCACCCTCTTTCCCCCCTCCCTCTCATTCACCCTGTCTCCCCTTCTGCTTCTCATTCACCCTCTCTCCCCCAATTTACCCTCTCATCCCCCCCCACTCAACCTCTCTCCCCGCTCCCTCTCATTCACCCTTTCTCCCCCCTCCCTCTC
>NW_016107316.1:3495118-3514525 GCF_001604975.1 Cebus imitator
ATGCTCTTTCCCCCTTCCCCTGTCACTCACCCTCTCCCCCCTACTCACCCTCTCTTCCCTTCCCCCTCTCCATCTCTCTCTCTCTGCCTCTCCCTGTTGCAGTATCTCTCTCTCCATCCCTCCTGGTGACTGTGCCACTGCACTACGCACTGGAAACCCAGTGATGAGTAAGTCATGGTCAGCCTTTTCCTTCTGGAGTTCACCAAGCAGGGAGGGGATAGCGGGGGTCACAGTGATGGTGGGTGCCCTGTGACAAGTGCTATGACAGAGTTGCCAGTGGGTGTAGAGAAGCCAGCGATGCATTCTCCACGGACGGGAGGCGTGTTTGAGGAAAGGCTTTTCTAGGAAGTCGAGCTCTTGGTTTGAAGAATGTAGCTGTGGAATACAGAAACCCAAAGACATACACACTCACCAACCCACCTCCTCCCGCAGCATCCCCAAACAAGATTGGAGACAGCCAGAGGCCCCGAATGCTGGAGGGAGCTCAGAGCAAGGATGAGGGATTTGCAAGGCTCCACCTTCTAGCTCAGGCTGCACTGTCCTGCTTTTGTTACACCAAAAGCAGCAACTCCATTCCTGCAGTGCCTCCCTCCTGACCGAGGCCTACTTTGATTGTGACATTTCTAAAACGAACAACAATTCCCAGAATTCTAGCTTATCCCAGCCCAGTTACTGGAAACCATATTTCGCTTTTTTCTTTTATTTCTTGTCTCTAGGTTTGGGAAAGGATTGGACTTAATTTTTAGTTTTCTTGGAGGCAGCACGTTTTGTTGGGGGAGGAAGCAAAACTTTATCTAGATTTAGACGTATCTTTGAAAAATGTGATCAAAGCGATTTATGTGGCTGGTCCGATAGAATCCAGTGGGGAATACCGGCTCGCAATGAAGGTCACAGTCTCCTGTTCCTACCCAGCTCGTTTCCGCATCTTTGCACATCGTCCTGTGGATTCAGACCTGACAGGAGGGTCTGGCTGGTTCTATGGCGCATCATATGCCAGTGATCCCCTTTCTCATGCTCTAGGGTTTATGCATAAGCTCCTCATGTTCTAGTTTGTTCTATGTTCAGACACCGCCTCTCTTGTAAGGAGTTTTCTTGGTGAGGAGTGATATGGAGGGTGTTTTTCCTGGAGCTTATGTTTGCCTCTCTTTTTCATTGTTAGGAGAGATGCTAGTCCCTGCCCACTCCCCCACCCTCCAAACACACAATGTCCTTAAACTTCAATATTAGCCTGTCACGTGGAAACCATCGGATTATTTTTAAGTCTGTTTCCTTGTTATCATTGGGATCTATTCCTTCTATTTGGATGAACATATTTTCCATGTGGCTGTTAGGATTTTTTAAGTTTATTTAACAAAGCTTCTATAGTACAAATCAGGTGACAGGTTCTGTTTTTCTAACAGCGTTACAAATATTCACTCACTTATTCCTCACAGTGGCCTTCTAAGTGGGTCCCGTTATGATTTCTGTTTGAGAGATGACAAACTGAGCACAGAGAAGCTGAGTCATTTGCTCAAGGTCACACAGCTAGAAAGCGGCAAGGTTAGAATTCAAATCCACAGAGAACCAGAGACCTTGCTCCTAAGCATTATTCTACTCTACAAGAAGTTTTTCAGTAGCTTCTAGTTCTTTTCATTGCTTCCTTGCTTTTAGTGCCTTTATCACGAGCTCAAGTTTCCCCAGACTGTCAGCTCTCTGTGTAGGTGCCCTGTTTTCCCAGGACCTCTCTCTAGGAGACCTCTCTCTTTCCACTGGCTCTTAAGCCCTCCTACAGAGCTGTCTCCTTGGGAGGCCCTCACTAGAGCCACTGTGACTGGATTGCTGTTTTTTTCCTCTTTCTTGGTTTACTCTTTCACAATGAGCAAAAGCTAGAGGGAGTACATTTCTAAGTAACCTCCCAGGAAAAGGGGGTCAGGATATGTGTATATATATATGTGTGTGTGTATATATATGTGTGTGTGTGTGTGTGTGTATATATATATATACACACACACCCACACATATATATATATGAGATGGAGTCTTGCCGTCACCCAGGCTGGAGTGCAGTGGAGCGATCTCAGCTCACTGCAGACTCTGCCTCCCAAGTTCAAGTGATTCACCTGCCTTAGCCTCCTGAGTTGCTGGAATTACAGGCATGCACCCCCATGCCTAGCTAATTTTTTTGTATTTTTGGTAGAGACAGGGTTTCACCATGTTGGCCAAGCTGGTCTTGAACTCCTGAAGTCAAGCGATCTGCCTGCCTCTGCCTCCCAAAGTGCTGGGATTCCAGGTGTGTGGAGACATACTTGGAGTCTTTGCATGTTTTCATCTTTAATTTGGCTTCACCTTGGAGTTGGGTTGAATTTAGAATTTGAGGTTTGTGTTCAGTTTTCACAGAATTTTGTACACATTGTTCCATTACCTTCTAGCAGCAAATGTTCCTTCTATGCCTGTCTGGCTTTGGTTTCTTTGTAGGTGAGCTTTTATTTTATTTTTTCCTACTGGAAGCTTTTAGAATCTTCTGCTAACTCCTTGTGTCCTGAAACTTCACACCAATGTGCCTTGCGGTGGCCATTTTTCATTCATCTGCTCAGAACTTAGTCTCCTGGGGGACAAGTCCCTTTTCCTCTAATAAATAACAGCTGATGAGATATTCCAAGAAATAAAAGGAAAACAGAGAACAAGCAAAGGGTGGTGGCTAAGGACACAGGGAGTGGTTCTCCATCTCTTTTATCTTCTATTGCCCAGCTTTTTTGGTCTGTGATTTGGCAGATTTTGTACATTTCACTTTCTATTGTTACTATTATTTTCACAACCCAAATTGTTTACTTTCCAAGTTTCTTTTTTTTTTCTCTAATGATTTACTCCTTACAGCATTATTCTGTTTTTGTTTTATGAATGAAATGGCAACCCAAATCTGAGCTTCTAATCTGGGGATTTTTTGCCCTATTAATTTCTCTCCTGTTCCTCTCATTATTTTTATTTCTCCTGGAACTGTTTCCCCTGTTTGTCATTTTTCCTTTCACGTTGCAGGGTTGCCTCAAATGCTTGGTACTTTGTGGTTGTTTTTATTTAGCAGGGACGGGATAAAAAGCTCACCTGGAAGCTCTAACTGGTAGAGTTCATTCTGAAATAAAAAATTCAGGAGCTCACTCTGGGAGGCCGAGGCGGGTGGATCACGAGGTCAGGAGTTTGAGACCAGCCTGGCCAATATGGCAAAACCCCATCTCTACTAAAAATACAAAAATTAGCTGGGGGTGGTGGCAAGCACCTGTAATCCCAACTACCGGGGAGCCTGAGGCAGGAGAATTGCTTGAACCTGGGAGGTGGATGTGGCAGTGAGCCAAGATTGTGCCATTGCACACCGGCCTGGGCAACAAGAGCAAGACTCCATCTCAAAAAAGTCCAATCACGGGCTGTTATCTGGGGCTCCTGAGGCCAGAGCCTGCTTGAGTTCTGTGGGCAGGTAGGCCCCTCCCTTGCTGCAGCCCCCTGTGCAGAAGTCCAGGGTACAGCTTGCTGTAGGTTATTTTAGTCAGACTTTCCCTTTGCTTTCACCTTCCAAATTGATGACATATCTTTTCCATTGAAGATTCCCCTCCCATCTACATTGCTGTGGGTTTTAAATTCCGAAGTTTCCTTGAAATTTAACGAGCCATCTGGAGTAATGGGAAAATAAATGCGTGTTTGTCCCTTGCTCTGTCTGGCATCTGCCCTGGGGTTTTCTTCCTTGCCCAGCATTGTTAATGGAGCTCTTAGGCGCGTGCGCCTTGACAGTCACCGAGCTCTGATCTAGAAATGTGCTGTGGTGGTCCTTATAGCCAATCGCTTCTTTTTTTTAAAGCGTGAATCACTGGGGCATGGATTAGCGACAGGCACTAGCACAATCAGATCCAACAATAAGGCATTTAATTGGAATCTTATACAGAATAGTCATTTTTTGTTGAGTGAATTCTGAGATGTGAATAGGAACGTTGTATCCATGCGCCATTTTGGTGTGGATTTCCAGCCCGCCTTTTATCATTGCCTTCTCCCACCCCAGAGGGCAGCTTGCTCTGACTTGCTTGTCCTCTTTTCTCTTGCTCGAGACACTGTGTATCTACTAGAGTTTGCATTCCTTGACCACAGAAGCCTCTCTGAATTGTTTACCGCTACTGTGCCTCGCACCCTAAAATGGCCCACGAGAAGGGCAATGATACCTTTAACACCAGTATATGCCTAGTTCATTTATTTTTATGATGATGAGTATATTTCTATTATAGTTTGTTTATTTTTATTATGATGAATATATTTTTGCAACCAGACATTATGACCCATGATTTGATATTTAAGCATTCATTTAAAAAATTTTGTTGAGCACCTATTAAGGGCCAGGTACTGCACTAGATACTTAAGCAGAAAAGGTCTCTTCCCTCCTATCGCATCTGTCTGCTGGGAAGTAATTCTACAATAAATGCACGCACAAATGGAACATTTTAACTATAATATGTAATTACTTTGAATAAAAGATATGCGGAACAGCCAGAGGTCTAATAGGGAGAACTGACACAGCTGGGGAGGTTGGTAATGCTTGAACTAAGGTTGACGAGTGAGTGGCAGTTGACCAGGTGAAGAGCACGGAGGATCCATGTTAAGGCTGAGTTTGCACAAAGACCCTGTGGTAGAAGGGAACAGGGCAAGCCTGAAGAAATGGAAGCAGTGCAGTGCGGCCTAAGCTTAAACCTCGGGAGAAGCCGGGAGCCAGGGCAGCGGTGGCTGCCGACATGTGGTCAGATGTTGGATGCTGGGGCTAGAGCATGCAGGTATCTGGAGAGTGAGGTGTCTGGTTCTGAAGCTCTCTAGCAGATCCAGCTGTCTCCTGAAGATGCTGCAGCTGAGTTGAGCACGGACCAAGAAGACATACGGTGGCGGGTTAGACATACAAAGTAAGGTGTGTGAGAAGAGAAATCAGACTGAGTAATGTTGCAACAGGGCGAGTCCTCGTCTGCCCAGGCCCCGCTCTCCGACTCCATCCTGCTCTTCCATTTGAGATTCCAGAAACTCCCAGCTGATTCTTTGTCTAGACTGTGCTGCACTCTGCTCAGAACTTCCTCCAATTAGGTTAGCTGTGCCTGAATCTTCACTTCCACATCCCCAGGGGAGGGAGAGGAGAAAGTATTGGGTGCGATGTTACCTATTTTAAAATCAAGGTGAATTCACATTAATTCTTCTGAAATGATATCAATATCCCTTGAGATGATTAGAGATACCCTGGGGTATCCTGGACCTGAGATTGGCAGTTACTGTTCTGCATGTGTGTGTACATGTGCATGTGCGTGTGTGTGTCAGGGGTGAGGGTGCAAGATGATCTGTGCCTGTGAAGTCACATCATAGAGGTGTAAATTATAGGTCATGGCTAAAAAGTGTTCTGGTGGTCCTCTATTTCCCACCGTGTCACTTTCCAGTGTGAGGACCGAGGTCCCCAGCTGACTTGTGCAAGGTCTCATGGTAAGGGACAGAGAACTAACCAGAATCCAGGTCACCAGTTCCCCAGAAGCACACCCTGTCCAGCATACCCCAGACTCTGGAAAGACCTGCAGGGTTCTATTATAACTGGGCCTATATCCTCACTGTTCTAGGAGGAAAAAGCACAGAGTTTGGTTGAGGCCCAGGGCAAATTTAATGTGGAGATCGGGGACAGCCACTTTTCCTCTGGTGACTTGGGTCACTTTATGGACACAGCCTGATGTCTGGCCCAAGGGCAAATCTGAAACTCAGAACCTTCAGACAGAGTCCTCCTGTCCCTTCTCTTCTCATGGGACAGAAGCCTTGGTCACCTAGAAGGGTGACACAGACCTCCAAATGTGGAGAGAATCCTCTAAGGAGGCTGGGGAGGGGGGAGGAGAGGAGCGAATGCCACCTCAGCACAGAGAAGTCCAATGGCAGCTCTCAGAAGCCAGACTTGCCCATCTCTGCATCAGCCACCATTCATCTGTGGTTGCTCAGGCTGAGAGACAGGAAGCTTAACACAGAATTCTCCAATTGATTTTGAAAGGGATACAGTAGTTCATTTTGGAAGAAAAAGAAAAAGAAGGCGGGAGCTAGTTCATTGAGTTAGGGCTGGATGGAGCATTGAAGGAATCTAGCTTCAATTGCCAAAGTCATGTTCAAGACCCCTCCGCAGCCCCTTTCCAATTGGGGGTGCAGCTGGGGGCTTCCAGATCACGTCTATGCAAGCCTGACTTACTCCTGGGTCCTTTTGATGGTCCAAATACACCCAGCTCCATCCTTCATAGCCTTTGAGATTACTGACAAATGTAATTCATTTGAATGAATGAATGCCAGCCCTTAGATACTAGGCCTCCACATCTCCATTTCCCATTCCTCACACTAGGTTTTCTTTTGTAGATTAAGCAGCTTCAGATATCATATTTAGACCATGGTTTGGCCACCCCTTTCGGCCTGGGCCATTCTCTTTCAAACAGGAGAGCCGTTATCCTCATGGCTCTGCAGTACGATGACCAGTAGGAACTGCAGTTTGGTAAGGGCGGTATGGCCTGCAGAGAAGCCCAGGAGAAATGAATTCCTGTGTTTCAGGCTAATAGATGTGTATTTGTGCAGCCCAAGATCACGGGGTTGGGAAAATGCAAAGCTACCTGATCTTACTCTGCAAAGGCTGGTGGGAGTGTTACATAAGCCGGAATCTTGTAGCCCATTGAACATAAAGCTTCAGTAACACCCTTTTCAGTCTCAGTAGAACACTGCACACTTTTGAGGATGAGAATCATGACTTCAGAAGCAAGTGAATGTTTTTTGGCTCCCAAATTTGAATAAGGAAGGGTTGACATGATCTAGAAATACTACAGAAGAGCCTAGCACTTGGAACAAATGATCGGTAAATATTTTAGGAACAATCACACTTTCTTATATAGGACAGGTGAATGTGCTAGATTTGCACATGACTTAAAAGATGCTGTTGCATAATAAAAAGTCAACAAGGCAAAGTACAAATCCCATGAAGTGACTAGAACCTACTGCCCTGCCTTTGAACATTAGAGCATGCATTGTAGGACTCTGCAGGTAACTATGGATCTATCCAAGGTACCATGAGCTAGAGACAAAAGAAAAAAAAAATCTCTTTCCCTGTAAGAACTTACCTTCCAAATGTGGCTTTCCCATCAAGGTTCAAAAGCACTGCTCAGGGTGGAGAGAGGCAAGCAGGTTTTGTACACCTGGTATACCAAGGGCTTGACTTTGCATTTTCCCAAAGAATAAGATGACCCATCGTTCATGAACCGATATCTCTAAGTTGCACCTTCTACTCTGTTGTAGACTTTTGGTACTAGGCATAGTGATTGTGCCTAAGTCTTGCTAATGAGAAGAGAACCCCCTCGAATCCTAAGCATTTTTTAAAGACTTCCAAGGAGGAGCCCAGGGAGGTGCCTTGCTGTTCCATGAAAATTTGGGCTCCCAGGGTCGTGCCTGAGCAGACTTCTGATGCTTAAGTGGCAGTAGCATCATATTTTAAAGGATTCCATTACCTTTCCATTTTAGTACATTAAAAACTCCTAATTTTAGTTGACTGGACAATAATTCAAAAATTGTACCCTATCATTATTCATTATTTTATCCCTCTGATTTAGTTAGGCATTTCAAAGAGCCCATCTATAGGGATTTGATGCCTTTTCTATTCAGCATTTATTACAAAAATCTCGATAGCAAACTGAGTAGGTACCATCAAATTTCTGTAATTCCCTCCCTCAATGTTTTCTCAATTTGTTGGAGTGCAGTATTCTGAATTAAAAATCCCTTCTAGCTAGCTTGGTGTGAATTCAGAAATCAGTGAGGAGAAATCCGACTTCATGAAAGAACCTGCCCCGCTGTGCTCCAAGCCTTCTATCAGCCTCCGGTGCGGACCAGGCTCGAGTCCGAATCCAGGACTGGCCTCCTGCGTGCTCCCTGCTGCAGCCCTGCTCACTCCTCTTCATCTTCCTCTCTCCTCCTCTGAGCACCACCAAATGCTGATGTCATAGTCCCCGTGGGGGGCCTCAGAATCCTGCCACCCAACAATGGCCTTTCCTGGGAGAGCCCATGCACAGAGCATGGATGAGAGCTAGCTGAAGAGGGAGAGAGGATGGGAGGGGAGGAGGTGGACTGAGGGAAGGAGCAGGAGGAAAGAGAAAATGAAGGGCAAGACTGGGGCCAGCCATGCCTGTCCTAACAGCAGTCACCTAGCGGTGGCCCAGCCTGCTAAGAACTAGAAAATCAGAAGAAAAAGGAGAATCTACCAGGAGACCCAGGTTCCCATGAGCAGGGACCATCATCTGAAGTTATGGAAGCTGAGCGGGGTCCTGACCATGTGCCTTCTGATGGGCGATGAGACTTTCCTCTGAAAACTAAGGTAAAGGGCAGGCAGGGAGGGTGGAGAATAGCAATGCTTCCAGAGCTTCCTGGTGACACGGGTCAACACTTCCCCGACTCGGGCTTCTCAGGCACAGACTGGCTCGCTGGGGGTGGGGGCGGGCAGTGACTGAAAATTGGGGAGACTGGACCATGCAACAAGACGGAGAATTTTGACTCTATTCTCCATTTGCTGGTTTGCTCTGGGCTTTTAGACAGGTCTCACCAGCTTTTCAGTGTAACTGGATGCTTTCTCAAGAAATTCTTGTAAGAATGATACACTATGGTCCATATTTATAAAATTCTAAAGTAGCTGGGTGTGGTGGCTCAAGCCTGTAATCCCAGCACTTTGGGAGGCTGAGGCGGGTGGATCACTCGAGGTCAGGAGTTCAAGACCATCCAGCCTGATCAACATGGCGAAACCCCAAAACCCCATCTCTACTAAAAATACAAAAATCGGCCAGGCGTGGTGGCACACACCTGTAATCCCAGCTACTTGGGAGGCTAAGGCAGGAGAACTGCCTGAACCTGGGAGGTGGTGGTTGCAGTGAGCTGAGATTATGCCATTGCACTCCAGCCTGGGCAACAAGAGCAAAATTCCATCTTAAAAAAAAGTTCTAATGTAGACAATAATTTTTTTACCCAATATTTTATCTTATTAACATGGGGAATGTGAAGGAATTGTCATTTGGAAGCATGGGCCAGCCTGTGATGCTGAGAGTATTTTCAGGGACAGGGAACTCTCCAAGTTGGAGCCTGACAGGAATCCTCAGAGCCTAATTCCTCTTAGAGGGACAAGAAGCAGGAGGGAGAAGAACTTCCATTCTCAAACCAGGACTCAGAGCAAGCCCACAGCACCGGTGCAAGCCCACGGCACTGGTGGAAGTCCGTGAAGTCTGTCTCTGGATCCCCTCACCCTTTCCCTCTCCATGAGAAAGAGGAGTCCCTAGAGTTTTATGTAACACTGGGAACCATTACTCAGGCAAAAACAATCAGCAAAAACACACTCATAGGAAGTGCGATCTCATTGGGATTTTAAGGTAGTAGATTGTTCTGTTTTGTTTCTGAGTTGGGAAAAGGTGGTTGTCAGAGACTTTTTGAAACAGCCAGCCAGCGTGGTCTGACACTCCAGGGCTCCTGGCAGGGAAACACATGGGCACAATCCCGAATCAGTGTTTTCTCCCTGGATTTCTTGCCCTTCTTTTATGGATGGATGTGGAAACAAATGAAGATCCAGCTTTCCTAAATGCAAGAAGGACATCTAAGAGATAAAGCCACCAAGACTGTCATCTCACAGGGTGGGATCAGGACGTAAAGCCCCGCAGGGAGGCTGCCTTGGCCCCACCTTGAGCCTGTGTGGTGATTGGTGATGTTATTGCTGGAGTGATCCATTCTCATCGCTCAAAACGATGAAAACACACTGTCCCTTCATCAGTTCCCCATGGCAATCAATTCATGGTCATAGCTTGACCTGATCACTGACCATCTGGACCGTCATAGAAGCCCTTTCTACCTCAGCTGCTGCCCGGCATATGAAATGCCCACCATAGCCAGATTCATTTAATAAAACAGAGGTTTCCTAATGTTTTACTACCTGCTGAGAAGCTTTCATGGCTCTCCAGGGCCTTCAGGACAAAACGCTAACTCCTTAGGCTGCCGTATTTGGCCATGACGAATTGGCCTCAGCCTGTCTTCCCATATTCATGGCTCAACAAACCCATAGGGCTGTTCAATAACCTGCAAGTGAATCCTAAACACGTTTTGAACTTTCCCATTGCCTGACGTCTGCTGAATGTGTTGCTCCGCTGCGGCTCCTGCCACACTCTCCCCCTTCCCCATGTCTTCTCTGCTCATCTCTCCTGCTTGTCATCCAAAGCTCCTCCAGGTCTGGATCAGATCCCATCGGTTTAAGAGCAGCCTCCGCCTCTCTTCCCACCCCAGCACCCTCTCAGCCCTCCTCCCGCTCCCAAACTCCTCGAGCCTCTGGGACTTTAGCAATCATGGATAGTAGGCCTATGTGGAAATGTTGAGCCAGTTATTATTAGTTTTTTTAACTAAGCCCCAGAATTGATTCAAATGTTGCCAGTTTTTCTACTGGTTTAGGTTTTCTGGTCCAAGGTGTGATCCATGATCCTCGATGCAGTGAGTTGTCGTGCCTCCGTCATGGTCTCCTCCAAGTTGTGACAGTTCCCCATTCTTGGCTAGTCTTTCATGATCTTGATAATTTGGAAGCGTACTTGTCAGTTACCTTGTTAGAAGGTCCCTCAATTCTGGTTTGTATCATGTTTTCATGAGTATGTATTTTTGGGATGAAGGCCACAAGGTGCGTGCACTTTTCAGTGCCTATAGGGCACATGGTGTGGGCGTGCAGTGCTGGAGGTCAACCCTGAACACTTGATTAAGGTGTGTCTCCCAGGTTTTCCCCTGAAGTTTCCCTTTGTAATTACCAGAAATATTTAAGACTATGTAAATATCCCCTTTCTTCTGTGACTTAGCCCACTTGCTTTAGCTTCCCTCAATGGATCCTGCCGCAGTAATGATTAATGGGGCATTCTAATGGTGATTTTCTGTTTCCCTTTGTCTTTCTACCTGCACTAACTGGAATTCTTTATGGAAAAGCACCGTTTTCACCATTCATTGTTTTATTCAGTTATTATTTATATCAGTATGGATTTACATGTCTAAAAATTATTTCAGTTCTAATCTAATCTCCTGTGTTCTTTCAACATCTTTGCTCTTTATCCTCTCCTCTCCCCTCCCCTCCCCCCCCCCCCCCCCCCCCCCCCCCCCCCCCCCCCCCCCCCCCCCCTTCCCCTCCCTGCCCCTCTCCTCCCCTCCCCTCCCCTCCTCTCCTCCTCTCCTCTCCTCTCCTCTCCCTTTTCTTTTCGTTTGCACCTCCTTATCATAAGATCCTTGAGACTCATGTGGCTTTTTGTCTGCTCTGGCTCTGGAATCAATCAGTTCTCCAATGATCCTTTTTATTGGAAACCCCTTTTTATTGGAAAACCAAGACATGGGGTGCTTGTGTGCTCCCTGCTAGTGGGGTGTCATGGCTTCTAGGCCCTCCCAGTGGAAAGGAGAAAATATATTTATTATAGGAGCCATGAATACACACATGCACCTCCACTTCATCCATCCATCCACCTATCTAATCTATCATGTGTCCATATTTTAAAATCCATGAGTTTATATTTGACTCCAATTCAGACCACAAGGTACATTCACCTTCCCATTTTCTTTATTTGCAACTTCTTTCTCCAACAGCGAGAAACTCTGCTCCTATTATCTAAAATTGATTCACTTTCAATCCTGGTACCCAAAGAAAGTACAGTTAGCCCTCCACATTCACCAGTTCCACATCCATGGATCCAACCAACTGCAAGTTGACAAATATGGTATTGGTGGGAAACAGAGCCTGCAGATACAGAGGGCGGACTTTTTGTATTCAGGGATGTCGTTGGTTTGCCGTACTGTTCTTCTTGTCTTCTGCCTTATGGCACCCAGTTGAAACACTTCTTGCCAGAGTCACTTGGGCCAGCTCCGTTCTTCTCTGCTCTCCTTGGTGTAGTTATGAGATTCATGTGTGATACTGAGAGATTCACTTGCCAATCTGCATGCCATCTTTACCACCACATCCCATCTGGTTGTTAAAATGTACATAACAGCAATATTCTTTGTAGTGTGCAGTTCTGTGCGTTTGGACCAATGCATAGAGTCATGTATCCATGTCACAGTTCCATGCCAATATTTAAGGTAGGTTTCTTGTAGTCATTATACAGCTGGGTCTTGCTTTTTTATCCAACCTGACAATCTCCGTCTTTTAACTGGTATATTTATTGTGATTTTTTACACAGCTGGATTTAAATCCTCTATCCTCTATCTTACTACCTGTTTCTTTTTAAAAATATTTTTTAGACAGAGTCTCATTCTGTCACCCAGGCTGGAGTGCACTGGCATGATCTTGGCTCACTGCAACCTCCCCCTCCCTGGGTTCAAGCAAGCCTCCCACCTCAGCCTCCCAAGTAGCTGGACCCACACACTCGTGCCACCCCCCGTAACTGTTTGTATTTTTGGTAGAGATGGGGTTTCACCATGTTGCCCAGGGTGGTCTCGAACTCCTGAGCTCAAGCCATCTGCCTGCCTTAGCCTTCCGAAGTGCTGGGGTTACAGGCAGAGCCACTGCACCTGGCCTCGCTGCTTTACATTTGTGCTATCTGTTCTTTGTTGTTTTCTTTTGTTCTCTTTTTTTCCCATCACTTGGGTTAACTAATAACTTTTTACAATTCTATCTCCCTATTGATTTTATCCTATATATACTTTTTAGTGATTGCTCACATACTTTTTTTTTTTTTTTTTTTTTTTTTTTTTTTTTTTTTTTTTTTTTTTTTTTTTTTTTTTTTTTTTTNTGCCCTGTCACCCAGGCTGGAGTGCAATGGCGTGATTTCGGCTCACTGCAAACTTCCACCTCCTAGTTCAAGCAATTCTCCTGCCTCAGCCTCCCGATTACAGGCATGCACCACCATGCCCAGCTAATTTTTTTAATCGTGAGTAGAGACGGGTTTCACCATGTTAGTCAGGCTGGTCTGGAACTCCTGACCTCGTGATCCACCCACCCGCCTTGGCCTCGCAGACTGCTGGGATTACAGGTGTGAGCCACCATGCCCAGCCCTGCTCAAATACTTCTAATTTATGTCTCTAATTATAATTTACCTTAAAATATGTATAAGTTCCTTGTAGATTCAGGATATTAGACCTTTGTCAGATAGGTAGCTTGCAAAAATTTTCTCCCATTCTGTAGGTTGCCTATTTCTTCTGATGCTAGTTTCTTTTGCTGTGTAGCTCTTTAGTTTGATTAGATTCCATTTGTCAACTTTGGCTTTTGTTGCAATTGCTTTTGGTATTTTAGTCATGAAGTCTTTGCCCATGCCTATGTCCTGACTGAACAATGAGAACACATGGACACGGGGGGGGAACATCACATACTGGGGCCTGTCAGGGGCTGGGGGGAAAGGGGAGGGAGAGCATTAGGACAAATACCTAATGCACGAGGGGCTTAAAACCTAGATGGCAGGTTGATAGATGCAGCAAACCGCCATAGCATATGTTTACCTATACATATTTGAGATACATAGCATTCTGCACATGTATCTCAGAACTTCAAGTAAAATTTTAAAAAGTGGAAAAAAGTTATAATTTACCTTAAAAATAACATTATAGCACTTTACGTAAAGGGGAAAGACCTTATAATCATATATTCTGAAGTCTTTCCTCCAATCCTGTCTGCTTTTATTTCCACATATGCAATTTACATACAGAGCATCGCTACTATTTTTGCTTTAGATGTGGGATTGGTGAACAATGACATATGGGCCATATCTGGTCTGCCACCTGTGTTGTAAATCAAGTTCTATTGGAGCAAAGTTATGCCCATTTGGTTCTGTCTTATCCATGGCTGCTTTTGCACTACAACTGGCGAGTAGAAGAGATGTCACAGAGACCATGTGACCTGCAAAGCCTGCAGTATTTGCTCCCTGGCTCTCTTACGTGGTTTCTGATGAGCACTCTGTTGTAATTCTTACCTTGTTCCTCTATATAATTTGCCTTTTCTCTGACTGCCTTCAAGATAGCCTTTTTGCTTTTATTTTCTCATTTTAATTTCAAGTATAAAATTTTATTTTCATTTTATTTTTATTTCAAATAGAAACTGCTTCTGTGTGTGTGCGCATGTGCGTGTGAGTGTGTGCTGACATCTAACCTACTTGGTTGCTTGGTGTTCTCTGGGCTTCTTGGACCTATAGTTTGGGGTCTGCCATTAATTTTAGAAAATTCAAGGCTATTATTTATTTAAATATTTATTCCGCCCTACTGTTTCTCTCTTTCTCTTCTCCTTTCTAAGATTTCATTTCACGTATGTTGATACCAACCCGCAGCTCTTAGATGCCCTGTTTCTGTTTGGTTTCTTTTTTTGTCCTCGCTCTTTCTCCTCTGTGTTTCAGTGTGGGTAATTTCTGTTACCTCCTTCCAGCTTCAGTGGTTCTTTTGTCCCTGCGTTGAGTCTCGTGAGGAGCCCGCTGAGGCCATTGCCCACCTTTGTTAGGATGTTTTCATTTCTGACTTTTGGACTTGTTGCTTCCCGTTCCCATATCTCCAGTGAAGGTTTTCATCTGACTCTTGTCTGTTGCACACCGCATCTCCTCCAGGGCGTTGTATACTCATGCGATTAGAGACATCAACACATTAAGCATAGGTTTTATTTTAAAAGTCCATGTCAGAGAGTTCCAACATCTGTGTCATATCTGAGTCTAGTTGGTATTGCTCTGTCTCTTGGAAGTGTGTTCTTCTTGCCTTTTTCTTTGCTTTATAATTTTCTCTTGAAAGCTAGACATCTTGTGTAGAACTGTGGAAACGAAGATCGTTTTTGTCTTCCCTCTGGAAATGGTGCTGTTTTCTGCCTTTTTTTCTGGGAGGCCTTTGGTGTTGGGGGCTTGAGTTACTCTAGGTAGAAGTTGGGCTAGGTATGAAGTTCATTGTTGCTATGGCTGCCCTCTGTGCAGCACAGCCTTCTAATTCCTGCGGAAGTACCTCATGTGTTAGGGTGCAGTTTGGTTTGTCAGAGGAACACCTGCTTGCTTTTTTTTTACAGGCTGGAGGGCAGTGGCATGATCTCGGCTCACTGCAACCTCCGCCTCCTGGGTTCAAGTGATTCTCCTGCCTCAGCTTCCTGAGTAGCTGGGATTACAGATGCGCGCCACCACGCCCAGCTAATTTTTTTTGAATTTTTAGTAGAGATTGGGTTTCACCTTGTTGATCAGGCTGGTCTCAAACTCCTGACCTCGTGATCCTCCCACCTCAGCCTCCCAAAGTGCTGGGATCACAGGCATGAGCCACGCAGAAACACCTACTTTACATTAGCTTTGGCCCCACACTCTGCACTATACCTTGGAGAGCGTCTTTCTGCATGTCACTCTCCTCTTCTGTTCTGCTGCTCTTGTTCTGGTCAGCTTGAAGATGTGGGGTGGGGAGAGGCAGAAAGTCTCTGCTGTTCCAATTAAGACTCAGTGGTAGGCAGGCAGCCTGCCCTTGGTTCTCAGAGGGCTGACTTCCTCAGTGTTTTTGCCCCTGAAGCAGGTTTAGTAATAAGCACAATTAGGCCAGGTGTGGTGGCTCATGCCTGTAATCCAAGCACTTTGGAGGCCAAGGCGGGCGGATCACCTGAGGTCGGGAGTTCAAGACCAGCCTGAGCAACATGGTGAAACCCCGTATTTATAAAAAAAAAAAAAAAAAAGAAAAAAAAAATAACAAGCACAATTAAAAATATATATTTTTTACTTTAAGTTCGGGGATACGTATGCAGAATGTGCAGGATTTTTACATAGGTATACATGTGCCATGGTGGTTTGCTGCACCTATCAACCCATCATCTAGGTTTTAAACCCCACATGCATTAAGTATTTGTTCTAATGCTCTCCTTCCCCTTGCCCCCCACCCCCCACCTGGCCCTGGTGTGTGTTGTTCCCCTCCCTGTGTCCATGTGTTCTAACTGTTTAACTCCCACTTTTGAGTGAGAATATACAATGTTTGGTTTTCTGTTTCTGTGTTAGTTTGCTGGGAATAATGGCTTCCAGCTTTATCCATGTCCCTGCAAAGAACATGCTGCATAGTATTCCATGGTATATATGTGCCTCATTTTCTTTATCCAGTCTAACATTGATGGGCATTTGGGTTGGTTCTCCAAGTCTTTGCTACTGTAAATAGTCCTACAATAAACATACATGTGTATGTGTCTTTACAGTAGAATGGTTTATAATACTTTGGGTATATGCCCAGTAATGGGATTGCTGGGTCAAATGGTATTTCTGGTTGTAGGTCCTTGAGGAATCACTACACTGTCTTCCACAATGGTTGAACTAGTTTACACTCCCACCAACAGTGTAAAAGCGTTCCTGTTTCTCCACAGCTTTACCAGCATCTGTTGTTTTCTGACTTCTTAATAATCGCCATTCTGAGTGGTGTGAGATGGTATCTCATTGTGGTTTTGATTTGCATTTCTCTAGTGACCAGTGATGATGAGGTTTTTTCTTCATATGTTTGCTGGCTGCATAAATGTGTTTTGATATTTTTGTCTGTTCATATCCTTTGTCCACTTTTTGATGGTGTTGTTTGTTTTTTTTCTGGTAAATTTGTTGAAGTTTTTTGTAGATTCCGGATATTAGTCCTTTGTCAGATGGATAGATTGCAAACATTTTCTACCATTCTGTAGGTTTCCTATTCACTCTGATACTAGTTTCTTTTGCTGTGAGGAAGCCTTTTAATTAGATCCCATTTGTCAATTTTGGTTTTTGTTGCAACCGAAAATCACAATTTTTAAGTAATGATGAGTTATGGAATATCTTGCAATATGTGCAATAACTTTGATGTGGTGTGAACATATCTTGATTTTGTTGTTGTTGGAGGTGGCAGTTGTGTGTAGCGTTAATACTGTTGCCATTTGTTACCTGTATTTATAATGGAAAGAAATACTACATTTCAGTTAGAAGTTAGTGAAATTAAGATGTAACTTTTCTACATCCAAGTTCATGCTTCTGCTTTCTACCTGTGGACACTCTGGACTTCTGGTTCAGAGCTATCTAATCTAGATTATGACATCCTTGAAGTCAGGGACTGACAGGCCCAGGCTTTATTCCCAGCTGTCTTTGTTTTCTATGTGACATGTGTTTCCTCATCAGTATGTAGAAATAATACTGCTCGCCTAATGAAGTTGCTGTAGGATCAAAATGATTAGGTAATGTCTACAAAGGGTTTGGAAATGCCTATTCCATAGCAGTATTCAATTAATAAATGTAAGCTCTTTTCGTAAGTTGCTGTCAGGCCAAGGGACCACCTGGTAAATGGCAATGTCATAATAAAATACTGCTGGTTGGTGTCCAAGATGCATGTGACTTGTGCCACATTATAGTGAAGTGAAATGCCTTGTTACTGATATCTAGAGAGATACTTCCTAGTTTAAAAAGAACAAGAGTTGGTCATTGTTCTTGTGTAGAGCTTGAATTTCCTGATGGACTGTTCCAAAGACAATAACCAGAATTACAAGTGTCCATTTCTCTGTCTCTCTCTCTGTCTCTCTCTCTCATTCTGTGTGTGTGTGTGTGTGTGTGTGTGTATGTATGTGTGTGTATGTGTGTGTGTGTGTGTCTCTGTGTGTGTGTGTATGGGGGCCAAATCAAAACTTGTGAGCCCCCTTGGACCAATATTTCTACATGTATTTGGAAGGAAGGTCATGAGGGAAAAGGCTGGTTGGGGGAGAGTTGCTGGGGTCAATACCTGGCTCTTCTACCTTAACAATTCCATTCCCACTCCCAGAAAGGTTTATTCTCCACTCAGCAAAATGCACCCCACCTTCTGTGGGTTTAGCAACCACTTGATGTAATTTGAGCTTGCGTCCTAAGGTTTCTACTCCTTTCCCCCTGCAGCTGATCCAAGTATTCCTTTTGAAACTAGATAGAATATTATTCCCAAGCAGAATTATGAGAGTTAGGTTTTTCTATCTTGCTATGTTCCCAGGAATGTTTTAACACCTCATATATGAATCTGGTTTTAGTGTGGCAATATGAAAGTGTATGGACACAAAGACACACACACACACACACACACACACACACACACACGCACCCATCACTAGTTGGCCTGCACAATCATGCATTAGTATTGTCCCATACACACGTAATTGTCCAGTTGTATGACTCCCTTCCTTCCTTCCTTCCTTCCTTCCTTCCTTCCTTCCCTTCTTCCTTCCATCTCTCCTTCCTTCTTTTTTTTTTTTTTTTGAGACAAGGTCTTAGTTTTGAACCCAGGAGGCAGAGGTTTCAGTGAGCTGAGAGTACAGTAGCACAATCTCAGCTCACTGCAACTTCTGCCTCCTGGGTTCAGAAGATTCTCCTGCCTTAGTCTCTGAAGTAGCTGGGTTTACAGGTGTGCACCACCACACACAGATAATTTTTGTATTTTTAGTAGAAACGGGTTTTGCCATGTTGCCAAGGCTGGTCTTGAACTCCTGGCCTCAAGCAATCCTTCCATCTTGGCCTCCCAAAGTGCTGGGATTACAGGCATGAGCCACCACACCCAGCTCCTGTGCTTTCTTTCCAAAGACTGAAGGCCTGCAGACTGTTTGGCACTCCCTATAGAGCAGTGTGAGCACCCAAGTTTCACTATATGGAAAGTAACAATGAAAGGAATCCAAGAGATCTTGTAAAAGACACAATCAAATTGAAATTCAATGCAGTTAAATGTCTTGACAAAGTCACTCAGCTAGTAAGGGGCAGGACTGGGATACAAAGCCAATTCTTCTGATGTCACATCCTGTACCTCACTTGATGATTCTCCACAGGAAAGCTGTATTGTGCATTTGGCCATGAATTGAAAGAGACCAGTTTGCATTTTTAGAGACCTTCGTTTATTCACATTGCCATGTGACATTTCAAAGCTACTGTTAGAGCATGAGGGACTTTAATCAATGGCCATCTTTCCTTCTCATGTCCTCACTTACACCCTTTGAGGACACATAGGATGAGGGGTGGATGATAGTAATAATCATGTGACAGAGAGAAACTCACCCTTTATAGCCAAGCAAATACAACCCGTTGCATACATGTTCTGACAGTAAACCATAACTAGTCCTCAAGTAGGAGACTTGATGGCACCCTGTGTCCTTTCAGTTCATCTTGAATTCACCTGATAAATCTGCATTAGCTAATTGCTTTTACCCAAGAGGAAAAAAAAACAAAAACAAAAATAAACAAAAACCATCTAGACGGGAGATAGTTTTGCAATTTGGAGCAAGTCCCCTGCCAAACAGGTGCTCTCTTATCTTCTCATGCAGATTAGAAGATGGGATGCTGTCTTCTCTGATGTTTACATTTCAAAGAGGTGGCCTCCAGGTATCTTAGAAAACCCTCCTGAGTCTTACAGGTGGCCACAGGCTTATTTAGCTTTTCAGAAGATTTACAACATCTCAAAGGGACAGAGAAAGAATTTTTTTTTTTTTTTTTTTTT
>NW_016107316.1:3514555-3555728 GCF_001604975.1 Cebus imitator
TTTTTTTTTAAATATAGACAGGATTTCTCCATATTGGCCAGGCCGGTCTTGAACTCCTGACCTTAGGTGATCCGTCCACCTCTGCCTCCCAAAGTGCTGGGATTACAGGCATGAGCCTCTGTGTCTGGCCCAGAGAAAGAATTTACAATGACACGTGTCCTACAGTAAATGCTCTTAGAGAAGGGGGAGGAAGGCCGTCTCCTTCTCTTATTGCATGAGAGAGAATTCAAGAAACTTTTTGTATTTGTATTTACCCTTGCATTAGAAAGGAACAGCTGAGCTACAACTGCACAGCTCCTTTGATGAGACAGAAGGAACAAGGGATGCAGAGACCAGAAGCTTGTTTAGAAAGTGTTCCCATGGCACCCTCGGAGGGGGATAATGTTCCTCTTACATCTTTGATGCTCCTTTTAGACGTATGTGGTTTTATTATATATTATATTAATGTTATGCTTTAGGTTAAAAGAAAATTCAATTTCGCTTTCCTAAGTACACAGGAACATTTGAATCTAGGAGATTGACAATAACCCTCCTAAGTGTCTTGTCCCTTTCCTGTGCTAACTTAGCCAACCAACTGATTAGTCCTTCAGCAAGTCTTCTGAGACCTTTCTGTGGGTCTGGCATACACTGGGCACTGTGGAATAGGGAAATGTGAGATGAAGTCCTCAGAGTGTAGTTACTCTCCTCACCAACCCCAGGTTCTAGGTCAGCAGTGAAAGAGGTTGTACTAGGCTCTAGGCAACAGGCACATGCCAAAGTGAATGGCTATAGGCGAACAGCATTTATATTCTCCCCATGGAATGATAAGATTTGTTAGCAAATTCAGTCTCTTTCTGCTTTCCTAATCATTCTTTAGAGCTGATAAATGGTTATATCACTTAGCACTGGAGGTTTTATCTTAGCTGGGTTCAAAGGTCTATCTGCTGAGGTATCTAGTGGCTGAGCTATTACCCTGGATGAGGGCTGGCTCAGATGTCCTGGTACTGTAATAGGCTGCACAGTGTCTTCTTTGCAGAAAACTGCTTTTATTGGGAAGTCAGCTTCCCTCACTGAGGTCGGACACTGGCTGACACCTTAGCTTTGGTGCAGCAGGAGCGGCCACGGAAAAACAGACCTCTCAAACACCGAACTGGGAAGGAAGATGGAGCCAGGCGATAATTTGTCTAAATGACCCAGCTCCCCTAACAAAGAGAAGCTCTGCCTTTATATAGGCTTACACTCTAGATATTACACTTGAAAGGATCTTAGGTTTACAGCCTTAGAAATCACATATGAAAGCGTCTTGGGTTTACAGTTTTAGGAATTACATGTGAAAGGCTTCTGGTCTCTGGATGGAGGAGTAGGGTAGGGGTTTGATCTTGTTTAAGTGAAAACAGTGTCCTCCGGGAGTTTCCCCAATACCAAGCCTGCTATTTACAGGAAGGTGATCCAGGAGGTGCCAGTCGGCCAGGCTTTTCTTCTACTGAAATGCAGGGTGGAAGTCAAGGGGGAGGTGATCCTAGATGCCTGGGTCTCCTTCCTCATTGGGGTTCCAGTATCTATGGCTGGTTGGTGAGCTCTGCATTGAGGCAGCCTGGGGAAGAATTCAGCATTGGGTACCTTCAGTCCAGGTTGACTTTGTGGATTTGAAACCATTTTGATGCCCTTTAGGATGTGAGCTTCTTTTCAGGTCTCTTTAGAATGCTGTCTTAGGTCAGGCTGCTGGAACTCGAATCATAGGCTGGGTGGCTTAAACCACAGAAATGTACACCTCATGGTTCTGGAGCTGGATGTCTGCCATTGGGCTGCCAGCATGGCTGGGTTCTGGTGATGCCCACTTTCCTTGGTTTGAAGACAGCTGCCTTCGCCCACTGTCCTCACATGACATAGAGCGAGCTCTGGGCTCCTCCTCTTCTCATAAGGGCACAAATCCTATCATGGGGAACCCGCCCTCATGAGCTCATCTAAACCTAATCACCTCCTGAGGGCTCCACTTCCCAACACCATTACACTGGGGACTAGGGCTTCAACAGATGAATTTTGGGGGAAACAAAGATTCAGTCCACAGCAGATGCATTTCTCAGTGGAAGCCAAAAAGCAATCCCAAAAGTGTTTTCTTCTTTGGTAGATTCATCTGGGATATACCGACATGGCCTTACCAATGATTGAAATCCTAGAAATTTAGAAGTACCCACTGCAGTCACTGTCCCCAGTCCCCTAAGTGGCTTCATTCCTGTCATCTCATCTCTTAGATTTACCCTCTTCCCTTTGCAGTCCTCTCCATAAACCAGCATGTCCCTGATCTGTGTGGCTGGTGTCTGCTCTGATTAGCTCATGCTCAGGGCATGTCTAATGGTTTGAATATCATCCCTGGGAATGGCAAAGGAGAACACTGTGGACTACAAGGCTGGGGAAAGCTGGGAAGAAGGATAAAGCCTGGAGTGCTAAACGCAGATGTGCTAAGAGAAGTGTATGCCAAAGGACATTACCTGTATAGGGAAGTGGACCAGGAGGAGGGAATGAGGTAATGTCGGGTTAGAAATGAGGGTGTGACATCTACAACCATCTGATCTTTGACAAATCTCACAAAAACAAGCAATGGGGAAAGGATTCCCTGTTTAATAAACGGTGCTGGGTAAACTGGCTAGACATATGCAGAAAGCTAAAACTGGATTCCTTCCTTATATCTTATACAACAATTAAGATGGATTAAAGAATTAAACATAAGACCTAAAACCATAAAAACCCTAGAAGAAAACCTAGGCAATGCCATTCAGGGCATAGGCATGGGCAAAGACTTCATGAATAAAACACCAAAAGCAATGGCAACAGAAGCTAAAATTGACAAATGGAACCTAATTAAACTAAAGAACTTCTGAACAGCACAAGAAACTGTCAGCATAATGAACAGGCAACCTATAGAAATGCGAGAAAATTTTGCAATCTATCCATCTGGCAAAGGGCTAATATCCAGAATCTACAAGGAACTTAAACAAATGTACAAGAAAAATACAAACAACCCCATCAAAAAATGGGAAAAGAATACGAACAGACATTTCTCAAAAGAAGACATTTATGTGGCCAACAAACATGTAAAACAAGCTCATCATCACTGGTCATTACAAAAATGCAAGTCAAAACCAAATGAGATACCATCTCACGCGAGTAAGAATGGTGATCATTAAAAAGTCAGGAAACAACAGATGCTGGAGAGGATGTTGAGAAATAGGAATGCTTTTACACTGTTGGTGGGAGTGTAAATTAGTTCAGCCATTGTGGAAGACAGTGTGGATCTAGAACCAGAAATACCATTTGACCCAGCAATCCCATTACTGGGTATATACCCAAGGATTATAAATCATTCTACTATAAAGAGACATGCACACATATGTTTATTACAGCACTGTTCACAATAGCAAAGACTTGGAACCAGCCCAAGTACCCATCAATGATAAGCTGGATAAAGAAAATGTGGCACATATACACCATGGAATACTATGCAGCCATAAAAAAAGGATGAGTTCATGTCCTTTGCAGGGACATGGATGAAGCTGGAAACCATCATTCTCAGCAAACAAACACAGGAACAGAAAAACAAACAACACATGTTATCACTCATGAGTGGGAGCTGAACAATGAGAACACAGGGAGGGGAACATCATACACTGGGGCCTGTTGGGGGATGGGAGGCTAGGGGAGGGATAGCATTAGGAGAAATACCTAATGTAGATGATGGGTTGATGAGTACAGCAAACCACCATGACACGGGCATATCTATGAAACAAACTTGCACATTCTGCACATGTATCCCAGAGTTAAAGAATAAAAAAAGAGAGAGAGAGAAGAAAATGTGAGGGTGTGAGTTTCCCCTCTGCTGCATGGCCGTTGACTCATTTTCAGGAGCCAGCGCTGCTGCTGGGGAGTTCCACTTCTGGTCCTGACGGAATAAGAGGAGCAGGCTTACCTTCCTATCTTAAAAACAGCCAGAAAGCTGAACAAATGTCTGAAATAACACTTAGTGGACACTGGACAATAGGCAGAACAGGACAGGGGAAGCCAACAAGAGCAGCCTCACAGGGTTCTAGCTCAGCAGTGCAGGAAGAGAGAGCCCAAAAAGAGCCCAAGGGCCTGCCCAGCTCAGGAGACGGAGTGTGGGCTTCAGGGAGGCCAAGGCAGCTAGAATTTGCAGGGCAGAGATCTGCAGAAGAAGGAGCCCAGAGAGTGGTTCAGAGATCTTCAAGGAATGCCTCTCAGGCATCAGCCGAGTACTGGCGTACACGTGAATGTGAGGCAAACACCAAGGGAGGAGCGTGCAGGCAGAACAATCTCCAGGAATTTTTGGAGACTGGGTGTGTTTTGTGTTTATGGGAGCAGCTTAGAAATATATCCCTAAATTATCTGATACTCTTCTTTTCAGAAAGAGGCACCTACTCTTCCCTCCCTTGAATGTGGGCTGGGCTTACTAATGTGCTTTTAAAGGACAGAATGTGGTGAAAGTGACGATGATGGTTTGTGACCTCAGAGACTAGGGTGTAGAAAGCCTGGTGGCTCCTGCCTTACCCTCTCTTGCGTCAGCCACTCTGGGGAAGCCAGAAGCTGTACTGCTCAATCAGCCTCCTGACAGGTCTGTGAGGCAGGAAACGGAGCCCCCCGCCTATAGCCATGGGAGTCACCTCCCTGGAGGCTGATCCTCTGGCCCCACTCAGAGGGCTCCACTCCAGCCATCACCTTGACTGCGACCTCACAAGACAGCCCGAGTCACAGCCACCAGACAGCTGCTCCTGGATTCCTGACACAAGAAACTTCAGGGAATAAATACTTGCTTTTTCAAGCTGTTACATTTTGAGGTCAATTTTATGCAACAAAAAAACTTTGTTTCTGACAGCCGAACTTGGAAGACCCCCACCCTTAAATTCAGGACATAGAGGAGAAAAAGCAGAAGAGAACTGCCTCGCAGAGGTGGCAAATTAGTTCCAGAACAGAGGCTGCTCTGGATCCACCGTAACAATGTTGAACATCAAGCCTCAGAAAGATCAAACTAACTTAAGTAACTTTACTGCATCTCAGAACAAAGCAGAGCACTTTTTAAAGGAATGTAACGAAATCTAGTCACCGACAGTATAAAATTGACAACGTCCCACGTCCAAACAAAAATACTGACCTTGTAAGGAGGTCCAGAGAACAATCAATCAATATAAACAAATCCAGAAATGACATTCATGATAGAATTAGATGAGGGTGTTACTACTTATTGTTAGAACCTATTGTGAATAACATGCAGTGTAAACCCTTTGTTTCAGGGTTCTCCAGAGAAACAGAACCAAACAGGACAGATATGGATACAGATAACTGAGAGGGGATTTATTTGGAAAGGGGCTTACGTGATGCTGGAGGCTGAGAAGTCCTGTGATTTGCTGTCTGCAAGCTAGAAAACCAGGGAAGCGGGTGACATAGCTCAGTCTGATGGCAAGGACCTGAGAACCTGAGGGGCTACCAGCCAGGTCCTGGAGTCCAACAGCTGGAGAACCTGGAGTGCTGATGTCCAAGCGCAGGAGAAGAAGGGTGTCCTGGCTTCAGAAGAGGGAGGGAATTTGCCTTTCCTCGGCCCTTTTGTTCTACCGAGAAACTCAACTGACTGGTTGGAGTCCAGCCCACGTGGGTGAGGATGAATCTTCCCTCCTCACTCAGTTCACTGATCCAAATGCCAACCTCTACCAGAAACACTCACAGACATCCCCAGAGACAATGCTGTGCCAGCTATCTGGGCATCCCTTAACCCAGTCAAGTTGACCCCCAAAATTAACCATCACACCCTTCCATTACAACCTCTGGAATTGTCAGATTGGTTAAAAAAAGAATACCCAACTATATGGGGTCAATGAGAAAGTCACCTTAAACATAAAGACAGGTCAAAGTAAACAGAATGGAAAGAGGTACATATGTGATGCTAACACTAATCAAAAGAAAGCTGGAGTGGCTATATTAGTATCAGAAAAAAAACGGATTTCAGAGCAAGCAATAGTAGCAAGGATGAGAGTCATTTGTTCATCTTCGACAATCCTAGATGTGTATAGTTCTCATAACAGAGCTGCAAAGTTCATGAAGGGGTGACTTGGGAAGGGAAAGGCTTTCTGTACTAGGTAACACTTCCTGCAGGCACACACTACCGCTGGGGACTGCCTTGTTTCATGCAGCCATAGAAAATTCTTGCTCTTGGCCAGGTGCTGTGGCTCACACCTGTAATCCCAGCACTTTGGGAGGTCAAGGCAGGCATGTCACTTGAGCTCAGGAGTTCCAGACCAGCCTGGGCAACATGACAAAACACTGTCTCTATTTAAAAAATACAAAAATTAGCTGGACGTGGTGGTGCTAATCTGTAATTCCAGCTACTTGGGGAGGATCACATGAACCTGGTAGGTGGAGGTTGCAGTGAGCCAAGATTGCCCCACTGCACTCCAGCCTGGGTGACAGAGCAAGATCCTATAAGAGAGAGAGAGAGAGAGAGAGAGAGAGAAAGAAAGAAGAAGGAAGGAAAGAAGGAAGGAAGGAAAGGAAGGGAGGAAGGGAGAGAGGGAAGGAGGAATGGAGGGAGGGAGGGAGGAAGGGGAAGGAAGGAAGGGAAGAAGGGAGGGGAAGGAAGGAAAGAAAGAGAAAAAGAGAAAGAAATATCTTCTTGTCAGTTGATACAGGGTTAAATTTCGGGATAAAAAAATTTGAAGCCATCTTGCCATGACACTAAACAGAAATAAGCAAGTGAAAGCCCAGAAGATCTGTTGCTACTAATCAGAGGAAGTGGGTCTGAACAAGGAACCACGTAGCCATAAATACCAAGCAGTGTCCAACAGGTTGCTTAGCCGAGGCATAAAGTCATGCCTTTTCTCAGGCACATCTCATAAAATTCTTCCCAGAGCACTCAGAGATGCTGTATCCAGTTTTCTTATTCACAAGAGATCTCCCTTAAGCTGAGGAGGAGACAGGCCTGACAAGGAGCAGGGTGGCTTTCACAGCAGTGCAAGTGGGAACCCCTGTGAAATTCTCCTGGAAGGCAGAACTAAGAGATGTCAGCCCTGATGCTAAGCATCCCCATAGGAGGGGCTGACCAGGAGCCCGGAGTCCTGCCCCAGCTGTGTCCCCCTAAGTTGCTGGGTGAACCTCTGTAGAATGTGAGGATGGCCTGGTCATTTTCATTCTCGAGAGACACTGGGGAGAAAAAGAACATTTTGTGAATGATGTCATGTGTCCACAGGTAACTCTGAAGCGTGAGCTGCCCGAATTCAAGGCCACCTGCTTAATAGAAGACAGCTAGAAACCTCATCCATGAGCATAGTAAGCACTGCTGTTTGGTAGTTCTGTTATCTGCTAAGGTGTCATGACTGTTAGATAAATAATATTGTTTGGCAACTGCAAGGAAATAAACCGTGGAAATTGGCTCCAAAAGATGCCACTGGAGCTCAGGAGTTCCAGACCAGCCTGGGCAACATGACGAAACCCTGTCTCTATACAAAAAATACAAAAATTAGCTGGGCAAGGATGTTGCCCAGGCTGGTCTCGAACCCCTGAGTTCTTCATCAGTGATAATACCATGCAAATGCTGAGTGGTAAGAGCTGGAACTGGTAAAGTGATTCAATATTTTATTGGTTGCCTGGATACCAGTATATCTTATTTAATTTCCCCCCCAAAGCTGCTGAGGCGGGGATAGTTACCTCTTTTTAACAGCTGAGGATGCTGAGGCTCAGACAGCACCCAGCCACGTGGCTGAGCTAGACTTGAATTTGAGCCTGTTCAATTTTGAACCCTAGGCTTTGTGCATCTGACCAGGTTGTGTATTGCTAATGAGAAGATCTACAGTTATGTGCCACATAACAGTGGTCTGGTCAACCACAGACTGTGTATACGAAGCTGCTTCTGTAAGATTCAAATACGGTATTTTTACTATACCTTTTCTATGTTTAGACACCTTACCACTGTTTGTGTCTCTGGGCCTCAGTTTTCCTATCTAAGGAAAGGGGAGACTCTTAAGGGTTTTCTGCCTCTGGCTCTCCTGAGCCTCCTGTCTGTGTGGCTGTTTCCTTAGCACTGGGGAATGTGAGACTTGAGATGTGCTGCTTATGGCTGTGACAACCCCACACTTGTTTAACGAGGTCATGGCGACTCAGACGACTGATTCACGGTGACATGTGGGGTCTTCTGGTTCCTCCTGGAATTAGAGTGCACTGTGACGGTCCACGCGCCCCAGCCTCACCACCACTGTTTCTAAGTAATGGAGTTCTCTCCTCCCTTGCTGGTCATGTTGAAGTCTTTTTCTCTGCCCCTCCTCACACCCTGGTCTCTTTCTTTTTTCCTGCCTCTCTGCTGTTCTCTGTCCTAGCCACGCTCATTATGAATAGTTTCCAATCTGACCAGAGTAGAAAGGGCGTTCCAGACCCTCTTGCTTCATCAGGGGGAGACAGGCATGGGGCTTGCTGTGAACTCCCCCGCCCATAAGTGGCCAGCCCCGGGCTTTTTTCAAGCACCTGTGTGTGCCTGACTGCTATGTGCGTGCTGCTGGCTGGCCCGTGGTTCATTCTGCTCCTTGACACCTGGCCTAGATTTGTCTAGGTTGGTGCCTGCTCAGGCCACCGAGGTCAGGTGAATCCTCTTGCTTGGGGACCAGGCAGGTCAAATCCTGCTTCAGTGCACGCACGACCTTTGAGTTCACAGTGGCCTGGAGCACAGTAACAGTTTTTACACGATCACAACCCCAGACTGTGTACTCCCTGAAGACAGACACTGTGTCTGGTCTGCTCCCCTTTGGAGCCCCCAGTGCTTAGCCTAGGGCCTCCAAGATGCCTATCTGTGGCCAGCTTTCAACCTTTACCACCCTGCCACTTCCTATGCCTCCACTCTAATCTGGGAGCCCTGCCCTAACTGTGGAGTGGGCCTCTGGACAGCCCCAGGTGACTGTCAAATCCTTCTGTGCTTTGGTTCCAGATGTTCGCTCTCCGAGGATCACTGTCCTCCTCTCCCTGCGGAACCCAGGGCCTTTTACACCTGCCTCTTCCCCTGAAACTGGCCTTGCTCAGCCAGCCATGGCACCCAGGGGCTCCACTCCACCGTGGGTGGATTCCCAGGCCTGTTTCCTGCCCTCCAAGGTGGTGAAGCGACACCAGGTATCCCCTGGTTCCCACCTGGTTCTTGAGAGAGTGCCCAGGACAAAGTCACCTCATGAAGGTACCCCAACCAAGGGGTGGCCCTAGATCCCGAGGAGATGCCCTCCCTTCTCCGGAGCCCCAGTCACTGGTGCCAGGTATAAAAGGCTGCACCTCTGGGGGAAGAATTCATTTTTCTCTCTTTGGGATCCAGGGCAGTTAGAGAGCTAACCATTCTCATAGTCCTGGGGGATCAGCCAACGGTTCTCCTTCCTACAGCAGCTGGCAGGGCAGTGGTGCTGAGGGATGCTCGCTCTTCCTGCCTACCTTGCCCCAGGTATTCTGGGCCAGACAGTAGAGCCCTTAAACTGTGCAGGTGGTTGATCTGGACAACTTCAGAGTTCCTGGGATACAACAGTTACTATCACCAGCTGGGCTCAGCAGTGAACAGATTCTTCTGGGAATGGCAACTCCTCAACTTACAGAGTTTTCGAATTGAAAAATCTTCCAGCCCACAACCATGACAGCAGCTTCCCCGATGCCTTTTTCATCCTCAAAGCAGATCTGTGTCATGCGCACCTGCAGCCCATTTCTCAGATTGTGGAACTGAGCCTCTAGAATCAAGATGCCTGCGCTGCTTTGCTAAGGCATTACTAAGCCCCTCCTTCCTCCTCCAGCCAGGTGGAGCAAGGTTACTCATCCCTGGAGTTCCTTCTCTTCCGAGTGGGGCTAGGTCCTGGGATTGGCCAGGGGGATCTCCTCAGCTCTCCAGGCTGAGTCACTGCTAGGTCAGGCGTGGTTGCTGACAGCACAGCCAAGGGCCCTCCCAGGGGGACTCCAGCCAGTGCAGGATCAAAAGCACCAGGGCTTTGGAAAGTCATTTCGTTTATAGCCTGGGAACACACTGATCTGGTGTTTCCTTCTCATTGCTTGTTTGTGAAAAAGACTCCCCTCACCCCCGGCCTTCCCTGAGGTGGCAAGCTGGGCAGCAGTGGGACCTAATTTGCTCTGAATCCAGCCAGATGCTGCTCATCAGAGCCGACTCTAGCCCTGCTCAGCCCCCAAATTCATCATTTTCAGAATGAGGGCTTTGAGTTGAATTTTCCTGTATTTTCAGATCTCCCATCTTCACATTGGAATAATGGAATTATTTTACACAAAAACCAAATTAAGTGGCCTGAAGTTGGACTGGCTTCCTGGAAAGCCTTTCCACATAGAGTAGACTTGCTTCCCAGGCAAGGTCCTCCCTGGAGGTGGGAGGGGAGGGTGCAGGAGGGCTTCCTGCCTGGGGGCTTGCAACCTCAGGAATTTGTGGGCAGCTGTGATGCACTTGAAACTCTGGTCTCTGAGAAAACCCTTGTGGAGGTATCTCGCCTACAAACTGCAAGATTCTCTTTGTGTAGCCCCCACCTCTGCAATGTCAGCATGGGAGGGGTTTGCCTGTTTTCTTGGACCGGCTGCCTAGATGGGAGCTGCCCCAAGCCCAGCTGGAGCGCGTCCACATTTGGCCACATGGACGGGAGCTGCGTCCCTGGACAAAGCTCGCCAAGCAGCTGCCCCCAAACGTCTATCCCGAGCTGGCCGCCTTGTCCAATTCACTGAGCTGCCGCATTCGATGCTGTTTCCAAGCTGGCCTCCTCCCTCGCCCTCTGCATCTCAGCAGAGCAGCCCTTCAAGCTTCACAAGGAGACTGGCCTTTGATTATTGCATCACACGCCTCACCGGCCCCATTCATCAGCAAGCCTGTGGGTTTTTCCTCCAAATCTCTCTGAAGTCTTTTAACTTCTCGCTGAGCAGCCCCTGCGATCTGAGACATCGTCTCCCCCGGTTCCCTGCAGCGTCATCTGTCTCCACTCCTGCAGTCCATTTTCCATGGAGTGGAGGAGTGACTTTTTAAAGAAGTAAATTAGCTCATATAATTGTCAGGTTTAAAATTCTTTTTGGATCAGACGTGGTGGTTCACGCCTGTAATTTCGGCACTTTGGGAAGCCAAGGTAGGAAGACTGCTTGAGCCCAGGAGTTCGAGACCAGCCTGGCCAACATAGGGAGACCTGGTCTCTACAAATATTAAAAAAATTAGCAGGTCGTGGTGGCATGCCCCTGTGGTCCCAGCTACTTGAGAGGCTGAGGCAGGAGGATTGCCTGAGGGCAGAAGGTGGAGGCTGCAGTGAACGGAGATTGTGCCACTGCTCTGTAGCCTGGGTGACAGAGTGAGACCCTGTCCCCAAATTAATTGGTTTTGGAATAATACCTAAATAATACCTAAACTCCTTGCCTTGGCCTACAGGACCTAAATATTTGGCCCCTGCCTCCCCTCCACCCCACAGCGCCAGCCCCAGGACCTTTGTACCTGCCACTTCTGCTCCCCAGAAAGCCCCGGCTCCTCCCCCATCTTTGTAGACATAGGTGTTTCTTGTCATTTAGAGTTTCAGTTCAAATGTGACACCCTCTGATTGATGGACATCATTTCATCACCGGACGTTATGTAGCTCATTATCTGTCCCCTGCCTGCCTCCCGGCTGGAGAAGTGCAGGAAGCTGCCTGTCCCTCTCCTGTTTAGAGCCACCCTTCCGCAGCTGGAGCTCCGCTTGGCGGAGGCAGGAGTGGATGCTGCCACCATCAGGATGAGGTGGCCCAACGTGGAGAAGCTAAGAAGAGATGGCGATCGGTCAACGCGGCTGCGCTTTTATGGTGAAAGAAACGAAGGCCGAGGGTCAGAAAGGTCAAGGACGGGCTCAGGTCCCGTTGCTGGTGATGAGCAGGACCCACAGGACCGACGGGATCTTGGCCAAGCCCTGGGAGGTTTACCTGGTCATTTACCTGGCTGCCCTTACCATATACTCCTCCTTTCCCCCCTCCCCCAGCCATCAGCAAAGGTCAATCCTGAGTGTTAAAGACATGCACGAGTTTGGCTCGGGAAAGGAAAATCAGAAAGGTGGCCTAAGGGGCCCCACCTCCAGGAATCCTAAAGTAGGCGGGCGGGGGTGAGCTGCCAGAGCCGGCCGGCGGCCCTGAAAGCAGCCTCCGCCAGCGCCTCGCGAGTCCCCCTCTCACCGCCCCGCTGGCCCCGTCCCGGCCCCGCCCCCGTCATCTTGCCCCGCCCCTTCCCCGCGCCCCGAGGCGAGTGGCGCTGACAGCGGGCGGCGGGCTGGGTGTTTGCATACAAAGGCGGCCACGCGCGGCGCAGCACGGTGAGTAGCCGCCGCTTCCCGCCTCCCGCTGCGGAGCAGGGGCCGCAGCCTCGGGTTAGGCGAGGCAAGACGCGGCTCGGGGCAGCTGGAGGCGCGTGGCGGGGCGGGGGTTAGTCCCCGGGGGCCCGAGGACCGACGTCCGGGCTACCTCCCCGCTGCCCTCTCTGGGAAGTGGTTCGGGAAGGGAGGCGGGGAAACAGGCCCGGGAGGCCGGGAGGGCCTCGCGAGCATCCCTGGGGCCCCGCCTTCGCTGCGCGCCCCGAGGCCCGCTGTGGGTCCGGCCTGGCTGGTCTCGAGCGGCGGGGGGCCTCCGGGCGTGCTGCCGCGCAGACCTAGAACCGCGGGGACCAACTCCAGCCGGCTAGCGTGGTGCGTCCTGGCTCTGCGCGATCAGCCCCTGCTATGCACCGGGGACTGCGATGAGGGTCTTTCTTTCCCCCGGAGTTAGGATTCCAGCGCTGCAGTTGGGGAAACTGAGGCTCAGGGAGGTTGACCTCCGTGCCCAAGGTCACACAGCTGCCGGGCGGCAGGGCAGGCTGAGCCTAGGTTGGAATCCCGGTTCTCATATTACAGCTCTCCCCTGCAGGGCCTCTGCACCTTTCTTTCAGCCTAGTGGGTGCTAGGCCTAGTGAGCTCCATCAGCTGCTCCTGCACATAATTTTATTATGGGGAAGGCCAGGAAAATAGAGGATGAGAAGTAAGGTTTTGGAAGTAACTTGAGTGCCCTAGAGCTGGCGTAGGTTATTTGTGTGGTCTGTAGTTGCTGGAGGTGTCAACCCTGTTTTTGATCAGCAAGCAGGAAACCAAATAAGACAACTGGCAATATTAATTTGGAGAGTTTTTGAAACCCAGTAGTTTCCCACAGGATAGAAGTGTTTTGGGAAATCGGAGCTTGTAACAGTTTTTTAATTGGGGGTGTTGTAGTGTGGTGCTCTAGAGGTAGTGATTGTGAGATTGTTTATCCTTTGTTCCAAAATTTGGGTCTTATGAATGAAAGTAAGCAGGTGATGAATGTATAGTATTTGAGAAATACATCCACACATGAACACTTTTCTTGCCCCCAGATTCTTGTTGAAAGATCTAACAGTTGGGATTTTTGATTCTATATTTTGATAGCGCTTCACATTTGCCAACGTTTGTTATCGAGTGTTTTGCTCACGGTTGTATGGTTTTGGTTTTTGTTCCTGTTTGCATGTGGGGCCACATCGTGTTGTGGAGCTGGGCCTGGATAGAGCCCTGGACTTCGTCGGGAGGTCTGGGCTCTGATCTGGGCTCTGCCTGAGCTCTGTGGGACCCTGAGAGAGTTCTTTCACCCACCCAGGTCCCAGTTATCAGCAGTTCCTTTCTTTTTGTTTGTTTGTTTTTGCTTTTTTTTCTTGAGATGGAGTTTCACATTGTCACATGGGCTGGAATGCAATGGCATGATCTTGGTGCACTGCGACCTCTGCCTTCCGGGTTCAAGCGATTCCTGAGTAGCTGGGATTACAGGTGCCCACCACCACGCCTGGCTAATTTTTTGTATTTTTAGTAGAGACAAGGTTTCACTATGTTGGACATGCTGGTCTCCAACTCTTGACCTTGCCGTCCGCCCACATGGCCTCCCAAAGTGCTGGGATTACAAGTGTGAGTCACCGCGCCCAGCCAGCAGTTCTTTTCTTTTAGAAAAGCGCAGGGGACAAGGGGCGGACCTGCTGAGTCTGGAGGCCTGGGAGAGAACCTGAGGGTTCAGGTGAGGGACCGCAGGGATCCTGGTTGGGGAGGGCCTTGGAATTGACTGAGGAGGAGTCTCCCCTGAATGAGGTGGGGGCGATCGGCCTGATCCCGCCAGAAGGAATTCTGTGGGTCCAGCTCTTATGCTCGGGCGATCGGCCTGATCCCGCCAGAAGGAATTCTGTGGGTCCAGCTCTTATGCTCTTTGCTCTGTCAGCTGCACGAAGGGCCCTGGACCAAAGGGCAGAGGTAGGTCAGGAGATGAACAGATATTTCAGAAGAAGGTCCTGAGACCACCGTGGCTGGCACTGAGCGCTGGCCTTCGCAGTTGTTATTCTGACCACTCACAGATGCAGATCTTGGGCAGAAGGCTTCAATCCTCTGAGCCTCAGTTTTCTCATCTGTAAAATGAAGGGATAATCATACTCATTTACAGGATTGTTGTAAAAATTAACTGAGATAAAAAAAAAGAGCCTCTGGGACATAGTATGGGGTCCATGAATCATAGTGGTGGTTATTATTTTAAGGTACCACAGGGTGCCAGCGAGGAGGGGCTCTTTGTGGGGTTGGGACAGTCCTGGCTGATGCCGGCCTCTGCTCTATAAATCATCCCTGTGGGACGCTCCCTCCCCCTGACTGCCACCCGTCTTCGGGTTGGCCTTTCCTGACCCTCTATGTACTGGGTTCAAGGTCTAAAAGGTACCTAAATGAGATTAATTGATTTGGGCAAGCTTGCCGATGGGGGTGGTTGAGGGGTACAGGCACTCAGAGCTTTTGAGGGATACTGAGGAGGAAGACCCTGGAATCACCCACTAGCAGCTTTGGGGCTTGTTCCCTGGGAAGGGCAAAATCACAATTTTGACACTTTATTGAACCCTGGCATAATGTATGGTATAATAAGCCCTCTCGTTTACAACCAGAATGGGGTGTGTGGGGAAGAAAGAGTTGGGACAAAACCCAAGCAAGCCCTTCAGTGATGTTACAGGTTCTTCATTTAGAACAGGCCCAGGTGCCTGTCGATGGCTGTTTCTGAAATGTTTGCTTTCTGAACTGTGAGTGAGGGTCTGGAGGGAGAGGGGCCCACGCCTGTGTGTGGCAGGGACACACCCGCACTGGCCCTGCTCCTTGATCAGAGGATGCACCTTTGCCTGAAGGGAATCTGTCCCACGCCCCCAGGCCACACTGGGCCCTGGGGCTGCTGGGGTCCCGAGCAAGCTTTCCACTGCTTTCCCCTCTCCATCTTCCCACCTGTAATTGACCAAACAAGCCCCTAGCAGCTGGGGTTGGGGTGGGGTCTGTGCAGGCAGGAATATGTTGAGCAGTGAGTTTCTGCCTGAGGAAAGCTCTGGGTCCGGGTCCAGGCTGACACTTTCCACAATGAGGTATGCAGCCCAGAGTGTTAAAATCTCAGCACAGCGTCTGCCCCACGGGCCTGCTTGCTGAGGAAGGCCAGGTAGGTTGTGCCAATGCCACTCCCAGCTGACAGGTGGGGAGGAACCAGATGGACTGGGTTCCATCAGGAGAGAAGCCAGCAGCTTGTTCACACCGGTGGTCGTGGCTATACCAGCTGATGGGTTTCCCAGCCCACTGACCAAATTTTGTGATTCTCACAACAACTTAGAATTTTCGGCTGATGCCAACTGCTGGGGCTTTCCAGAAAAAGCTGTAGGTCGTTAGAAAGGCACTTTGCTCTGTAGGGAGTCCTGTTTGCTTCTAAGTGTGAGCTGATTTGCATTGGCTCACAAAGCTGACCACAGGCCCTGCATGGGACACACCCCTGACACCCCCATTTGCCTGCTGGCGGTGCACTTGCACCCCTGGGGCCTTGCTCCTTTCCCCTTGCCCTCTGTCCGCTTGGCCACACACACTCACTTTTTGGCAAAGCCATCCTCTGCATTCGTGGATCTCACTAGGCCGTAGGTCTTTGGTTTACAAGATGAGACAAGCACCAAGGCTTGCAGGATAATCGGCACCAGGCAAGGTACGCGCCCAGACACCTGTCTGGCTACAGAATGTCCCGCCATTGGGCACTGCACAGTGCCAGAATGTTCCCCAGTCTCGGGGTGGCCTTTTTGGGCTCAGATTTTGGGCAAATGAGAATGTGTTATCACCCTAGTGGAATGTAGGCATGGCCTTCAATAGTTCTGTATTCATTTTAACCAGTAATGTTCTTTGCCTCTGTCTTTTTGGGAAGGTACCATTGAAATAGGTGATATATACAAAGTCCTCTCCAGCAAGAGACATTATTCAAAGACCGGGCTTTGTCTGGGACCAGTTTGTGGTCTCGGAATTAGCACCTGGTTTTTATTTGGTGCATGTGTGTTGGGAAAAGAACTTTACTAACTCACAACAGTCCTATGAGGTGGCTCTGCTGATGTCATCCCTTTTTATAAAACAGATGCGAAACCACAGTGCAGAGAGGTTAGTAACCTGCCTGTAATCCCAGCACTTTGGGAGGCTGAGGTCATAGAGTTAATGGAAGGTGGAGCTGGGATTTGAACACCTCCAGGGCCTGCGCTCTTACCCGTTGAGCTGTATTGTCTCCTAAAAGACAGTGCTCTGGAACATCCAGATGATATTGGTCCCCACCCCAATTGCTGGGGTGTGGTAGGGGTGGGTGATGGTACAGAAATAATGAGAATAAGGGCAGAGCATTCTTTTGACCAAGACACGAATTTGGACAGAAGGCTCTTGCAAGTGTGTAGCGAGAGCGTGCCATTGGGTCTTCGAAGGAAAGGAAAGTCCTGTCCTTACTCAGTGAGCTAATTAAGAGCCAAAGGGTTGGAGTCCAAGCCTCGGGCTGTTTTGCTCATCATAGTGGTCACACTGTATTGAGAAGTCTGCACCCACCTTTATCCAGGCCATTTGTATTTGTCGGCAGGAACCTGAGAACAAGCATCACCTGGGATTTAATATCTGAGGGTTGCAAAGTGTCTGTGCTGGAGGAGCTGAGTGGTCACTCACCTGACCTTCCCTCCAAAGCAGGACTGCCCCTGTCCAGCACCCTCTTCTGTCTCAGTGGTTTCAGTGTTGGAGAGACCCTGACACTGAGTGGACCAGAGTTTTCCAAGCTTCATTCTCAGTTCTCTGAGGTCACTAATAATTGACGTGAAATACATGCAGACATAAAAAACAGACGCTAAAGGCCGGCCGCGGTGGCTCACGGCTGTAATCCCAGCACTTTGGGAGGCCAAGGTGGGTGGATCACCTGAGGTCAGGAGTTCAAGACCAGCCTGGGGTTTTAATGAAATGCTTTGATTTTGGACCATCTGAAAGGCCTCCTTCAATTGGCATATCTTTAATTATGAATGGGGTTGAGTATCTCTCTCATATATTACTGGCCAAATGTGAACTGTATACGTTTTGGCCATTTTTTCTTTTGAGCTGATCTGAGGCCATTTTCAACTGACTTTAACCTTCTAGAGGTGGATGATGTAGGTGCAAATGGTGGGGTTGAAAAAGCAGTGGCAGGGGTTTGAATTTTGGCAGTTCCCAGAAAGCGTTTCTTGGCAATCTGTGAAGCCCAGAGGTGGATGCTGCCAATTTTGGAGCAAATGTAGAATTTTCTAATGGTAACAATGAGGCAAGAAACCATGTGACCTCTGTCACCTCGTCCCAACAGTGTTAGCAGTGCTGTCCTTTCTGGAACCGTATGAAACTGACGTCAGGAGTGCTGTGGAGCCTCTGCTGGGTGCTGGAGTTCTGCAGATGAGCTTAATGATGGAAACGCCCTCCTGTCCCGGGCAGGGAGGGGGATGAGCAGGGTGGGGGCAGGGTGGAAGGAGGAGATGCCTGCCCTGCCGCCCCAGAAGCTCTCTGCAGGAGCTGTGCGTTTTCCTCACCTGCCTAACACACGGGCAGGTCTTTGGTGGCGGGACCCCAGGGCTGGCCGTGTTTGCCGTTTCATCACTTTTTTCAGCAAGTGTTGAAAGGCCTTTAAAAGGCCCCTGACCTGCAGGCCTTTTAAAGCATCTCCAGCTTTTCTGGTGAATTTTTATATTTTGGACGGGAATGTCTCACCAACCCTGGCATGCCAAGAAAGTCCCCAACTTCCCAGCAGGTAGTGATGGATGCAGAACTGTGCTCTTCTATTTAAGAAGCTACTCAAGGTACTCTGGTCAGGACAGTTTAACCACAGGGATGCTGGTGGACTCAGTCAATCCAGACCTGGCAGAGGGCAGCAGCTGCCCTCAGTGTGTGTCAGTTACAGCAGGGCGTGGGCTGCTGCCCAGGTGGCCTGACTTTCTGTCTGCGTTCCTTTCCCTGCATCACCCTGAGTCTGAGCCAGACTTCCTTTTTTGTCATCACCCTTATCAACTGCCATAAGTATCAGTCTACAGTGCTCTGAAAAGACTTCCTCACTGCCATTAGTGCAAATTACAGGAGGAAGCTGACATTGTTTATAAATCAATTTCATATTCATGCAAGTCTTATTAGTCATTATACCATTTTGGGCACTTCTTAGAAGCTTTTTGTGTTTTTAGATGCTTTGGATGAAAATCCTCATTTGTCTCGTAAACCTCCAGGGTGGGTGAGATCTTGGCGAGCACCAGTAGCAGTGTGATGTTTGTGACTTTATCCGGTGCTGGGCGGACCAGAGATAGAGCCCCCAGATGCTGAGACACTGACTGCAGTGTGCTCAGAGGAGGGCGGCTGGCGCCCTGAGCAGGAAGCCCCAAAATTGTCACTGTCAAGCCCAGCTGGGGAGCCGACAGTGCCTTCTCTAGAGGAAGGGTGCCAGGGGTGGTCATTTAGTTGTCCTGACCTGGTCTGTTGACCTCGAGCAGCAGCCAATTCTGTATCTGGGAGCTGTAATTTGCTGATATCAGAAACACAGATAAGGGGGCCCCATCTCAGACAGATGTTAGGTTGGCTTTTGAATCACTAAGCTCCCTGGATGTGCCTTAAGTTCACAGGTGCACGGTAAGCACCTGCCATGAGGGCAGATGTGACAGAATGCATGTTTGCTCTCTGCACAGTGAGTGGGTTTTGGGTAACCTCTCTCCAGGAAATGATGAATCACTCAGAGATAAGCAAGTGCCAGAGAAGTCTCGGATCACGGACTAAACACAGGAGGGTGTTGTGACCTTTCTAAGTCCTTAAGGGTTGTAGGGGAAGGTTTTGAACAATGGCTTTTGACTTTACCTTCTGAGGGGCCCTGTCAGGGAGTGCTGATGTGGGGGAGAACAGTTTTGAAGGTGTCACATCCGGGGCCAGCCCCGAGCCTTGCTTCTGTAGCCACCTCCTACAGGAGGTCACGACAATAATAAGATTTTGCACGTGTCTTCCAGGGGCAAAGACCTTTCCAAACTAGTCATTGTGTTGACCACTCAGGATGACAGCCTGGTGGGCTCCGTCAGAGCTGCTGTGTTAATACCCTGCTCCCACACACATAGCTGGTAAATGCGGGAAGATAACACTCACAGCCAGGCCTTCCGACCCCCAGTTTTGTGTCATTTCTGCTTTTCAGCCTTACCTTTAGGTGTCATGGCTGTTTATTTAAACTGTTTGCAGTGACTTTTCTTTGGGAGCCTTGTCGTGTGAACTTTATGCTCTGGGAGAGAACAATTCTTGCTGTCTTCTTCATTTCTTCTGATTTTTAAATTTTAATGCATTTCCCCCTCATTCCCTTCCTTGCCAAGCTACTCTGAAGGTGATGGGTACATCTTGCTGTTTACACTCTGGAATTTCATGATGGGGCAAAAAAAAAAAAAAAAGTTTCTTGCTTGGGATGAATACTTGATTTTGTGGGGTTGCCATGATCAGGTCATAGAATCTCAGCATCAAGTTAGAGCCCCGTCAGATGCTTGAATTGCCTCTACAACCTCTTTGCCAAGGTGTGGTTTAGACTTTTTGAATGCTCCTTTTGAGGGTGAGCTTACTCCCTCCAGTAAGCCAGCTCTCATTGGAAGCTTAGATTGTGCCTTAGCTTCTGCTCTGGATTTGAAACAGCCTCTCTGTAATTCAGACTTCGGTTATAGTCAGTCTTCGATGATCTCTCCAGCACCGGATGGGCTGTAAACACGTGCTAAATATGAATTGACATTTAGAATTAGATGGTTGCCATCTGCTTTGCTAAAGCCCCACATGACTGATTGGTCTTTACCTGGGCTTCACCCGTTGATACTGGACGTACCACCTCAGATGAGGAGGTAGCGCCATACAGAGG
Source organism: Cebus imitator (assembly GCF_001604975.1). Lineage (NCBI taxonomy): Eukaryota > Metazoa > Chordata > Mammalia > Primates > Cebidae > Cebus > Cebus imitator. The sequence continues at coordinate 3,534,734 of NW_016107316.1, forward strand.
AGAGCAGCGGAGACTAGGGGTCCAGCCTCGGCCCCCCGCTCTTCTCTGTTCACTTTCCAGTCATGTTGGAGCAAACCTGTTGCCCCTGGCTCCTCATCAGAAATGGGGTGATGATGCTTACCCTGGAATGCTTCTCGGGGCTGTTTAGAATCGAATCAGGTGTGCTTATAACATGCCAACGAGTTTCATACATTTTATGGAACAGGGAGGTTGGCGGCCTTTCCTCTGGGGCTTAGCAGTAATATGTGAAGTGTTCTGAGCGTAAACAAATCAGGGGTATTGGGAAAGGTCTGAGGGCTTTGGAGGATTCCCGTCTCCCGAGGCTGACTCCTCTAGGCTGAACCTGTGGCTGCCCCAAGAGCCCCAGGAAAACAAGCATCAGTTCAGGGTCTGTACCGACAGCACAGACAACACTTCAACTTCAAACAGGCAGGAGGATTTGTTTTCTCAGAGAGCCCCATTCTGTTTTGTTCTGAGTGTCCTTTCAAAGGTAAGTCAAAGGTGCTGAAACCTGAGTACGGTTAGATAATTTGTTTTCAGCAGTTCTCTTTCATTTGCTTCTGGCACAGTTCCTCGTTGCTCTTTATATGCCATGACCTGCCAACTCCTTCCTCATTAAAACACCAGGGGCTTTGCACATATACCTTGTGGCTCCCAACAGCCCTAGGCCATCTGTGTCTCCTGGGTAAGTGGAGACCCTCCTCACAAAACACATCCACACCCTCCTGCCTACCACTGCTTCCATCCTGGTTTTGGCAAAATGGTCACTACAGATCAGTGAACTTCGCTTGAGCCCTGGTCCTTTGCTCTGGGACACCCACTCGTTCTCAATGTTATAAAAATAGGACCAAGGGAGCTTGGATCCTCCATTTCCATTACACCAGAGAAGTGTTCTGAACCAAGAAAACACTTTTGCTTTTGGAAATCAATCACCATGTAGATATTAATGCAATTACATCATTCCGGAAATCCCTAGCTCGGTAGACAAATGCATAGGATTAGACTCCTGGCAAGTGTTGCAGAGTGTCATCAAAGAAGACATGGGAAGTTGCTAAAGAAAACATGTCCATGTAGCACTGCAGACATCTCCTGGGCCCTGCGATGGGGCAGGTACCACGTCAGAAATGAGCAAGGCTTGTCCCTGTCCTCAAGGAGAGAAGACTCACTTGGTAGACAGATGTCTGTTCAGCCACTTGACAAATGACAGTAGTATTTCTCAAGCAACTGCCCTGGATGGCTGGGCTGGAGGGCTGAAGAGGAGGTTGAGGCTGAAAGATAGAGTCATGTGGGCGTGTTTATGAAGGGGGCATATACCTGGACAGCCAGGGGAGGAAACAGGAGGCAGCTGGACATCCAGATTTGAGGAGTAACTGTTCAACTCCTGCAAGACGCTTAGTTCTTAAAGAAGGGACAGTAGGAAGAAGAGTACAAATGAGAAAGATTGAACAAACCCGGGGATTGTAACAGGGCATTTATTGAGACAGTTTTGCATTCATTTGCATATAATTAGATGTTGCTTACCATGCCATCATTTCATTTTCAAGGAGCAAACCCACAATATGAAAATGGAGCCGCTATTATGTCACAGAAAACGTGCCTTAGGTAATGTTCTAGTTAAAGGAACTAGGAAGGAAATTAAAATCACTTTTATTTACTTGCATAATAAATGAGTGGAACAGCAGATTTTCTGAATTGTCCATTAAGGGGCGTGGCCTAAAAACAATTCAAATCTATTTATTTATTTAGAGATGGAGTCTCGCTCCGTTGCCCAGACTGAAGTACAGTGGCGCAATCTTGGCACTGCAACCTCTGCCTCCTGGGTTCAAGTGATTGTCCTGCCTCAGCCTCCCGAGTAGCTGGGATCACAGGTGCCAGCCATCATGCTAATTTTTGTATTTTTGTAGAGATGGGGGTTTCACCATGTTGGCCAGGCTGGTCTCGAACTCCTGACCTCAGGTGATCTGCCCGCCTCAGCCTCCCAAAGTGCTGGGATTATAGGCGTGAGCCACTGTGCCCGGCCCCCATATTTATTTTTAATAATTGATGCTATTCGAGTTGAGCATGCTGTTTATTATTAATGTCATAGGTAGAGTTCTGAGCAGAATATGCTTGCAGATTTTTATGTTCCTTGCTGTATTATCTGTTTGGTTCTGAGATAGAGACAGTTTCTAACCCAGAGGTATCTGGAAAGATGGTATCCAGTGGGATGTAATAACCTCAGGAAATTTGTTTTATTACAGAAGGTCGAGCTAGAAGATGTCACATTAAAAAAAGTATGTGTTTCTTCACCTTAGAGCTTCTCTGAAAATCCACAGTTAGAAAACCCCAGTCTTGCCAAAGGGTATTTGTAAGATTTGGCTGAGTTCTCCGTCAAAAACATTTGAATTAGGGGTTGTAGAATCCTGTTTCAAGTGGTAAATAAAATCCTGTCAGGTGAAGCCACTATTTCTTGCCAGATTTTGAGATTAAAATCAGTAGGTTTAAAGGGAATTTGGTGTGGGGTGGGCGAATCGCAGGCATCTGAAAGCTGATCCACTGGAAATTAAATCATTCCATTTGGTCCTCTGCAGGTTTTGTTTATTGTTTGTTACCCTTGAGGTAATTAAGATACTTTCTTCTTTAAAGCAGATATTCCCCTCACTGCTGCATCATGTGTTTTAGTAGGCAGCAGGAAGCAGACACCAAAGACAGTCATGAGATTAGCGGGCAGGCATGGGGAGGTGGGTTGCTTGGCTGGTTTTGTCTGGCTTCTTCAGGTAAATCAAATTAGCTTCTTCCTTCAGCCTTTTACTTGAAACATAACTGAGAGTAAAATTTGGGAATTTATGCCCAGCCGGTTTATTCTTGTATTCTTTAAACATTCGTCCAGTGTTTGTTTTGAAGAGAGCTTGGAGGAGGAGCAGAGAAAGAAGAACCCTAATCGCCTCTAACTTGCCTGCACCCATCTGGCCAGCAGGTGCCTGGGGTGACCCGGCCCACCCCTGTGCCTTCAAGGGCATGGTCTGTCCCGTGCCTTTTTGGGGAGGCATTCCCCACTCCACCTCAAGCTTTCTTTCAAAGAAATTGTCTAACCAAATAATATCCTGGCTTTCTGAAATGAGTTCTGGTTAATACAATATTGTCTTTCCTCAATTCTTAAAACAAAATGTTAATTGTGATAAAATACACGTAACATGAAATTTACCATTTTAACCCTCTTTAAGTGTGTGGTTCAGTGGCAAAATGGAGACCCTGTGCTCATTAAACACACAGTGACTCCCTGTTTTCTGCTTCTCCCCAGCCCCTGGTAATCACTCTTGCAGTTTCTATGAGTTTGTCTACCTGAGGTAGCTCACATAAGTAGAATCATACAGTGTTTGTCCTTTTGTGACTGGCTTATTTCACTTAGCCTACTGTCCTCAAGGTTCATCCCCACAATAGCATCTATCAGAATTTCTTTCCTTTATAAGGCTCAGTAATATTCCATGATATGGATAGACCACATTTTGCTTTTCCATTCATCTGTCACCCTGGGTTTGCTGCCTCCTTTTGGCTATTACGAAAAATACCACCATGAACTTGGGTGTGCAAATATCTTTTCGAGACCCTGCTTTCAGTTCTTTTGGATATTACTCAAGACTGGAATGGCTGGATCATAAGCTAATTTTATTTTATTTGTTTTTGAGGAATTCAGACTGTTTTCTGAAGTGGCTGCACATTTTACATTCCCGCCAGCAGTGCACAAGAGTTCCCATATCCTTGCCAACACTTGTTATATTCTGTTTTTTTTTTTAAATAGTAGCCATCTTAATAGATGTGAGGTGGTAGTATTCACCCTTTTAAAAACTTTCAGTGGTTAGTTGTTAAGGCAGGCCCAGGTAACTCACACATCTAAACCCAGTGGAGATGTTGAGTTCCTAGGAACGAACTGCCAGGTGGAGCCCATGATCCTGTCACTTGCTGAGAATTATTGAGAAGATTTCCTGCTTTCAAATCCAGGTGTTTTCAGATTTGCAAAGAAGTTATTCAGTAGAGGGAACAGCTAAAGATATCAAAGCACCACTAATCTAAGCTAAAGCCACAGCTGGGGATATCAAAGCACCTTCTGATTATTTGTGGTATGAAAATACTCCAGACCAATCCAATGGGAAGGTCACAGAGGAAATCGGAGTCTTGGCTCTGTCTCTGCCATGGGGGGAGCTTTGCTAAGTCACTTCCTGTTTCTGGGCTTACTATTTAAACATGAGGTGGTTGGGAACAATGACTAAGGATCCTTCCAGCTTTCAAGTTCTTGGATTCTGAGCAGTAACCTTGAGTTTGCTTACTAAAGAAGGGCAGGGATGCTTGTTCTTGAGAACAAGAGGGCAGAGCAACAAATTATCAAGAGTTGCTAAGAACCAAGGAGTGCAGCCTTTGCCTTGGAATGGTTAGAGCTGGAATTAGACCTTACGGGTCACCCAGGCCAACGTGCTCCCTTTACAGAGGGAGGCTAGAATGCAGAGATGTGGCAATGCTATCCACTTACGAGTTTTCTCTTTCTTATGAGTAAAAAAATACTAACAGTGGTTCTTAGATGCACTGGCCTGGGTTTGGGGCCTTGCTGCTGGGGAGGTGGTCTCGTCATTCGGTGACAGACATAGCTCACCTGCAAGGGTGATGAGGGAGAAGAGATGGGGGACATGAGAAGAGGCTTTACAGAACCAAAGGAGAGGTCCCTTCAAAATCCAAAGACCTGGGTTCCAGTCTGGTGAAACTGGGCATGTCAATCCAGAGAACCCCTCTTCACCAGCCCTGTGATCTTCACTGCACTTTGGCTGTCTTCTGGTTTTACCATCCAAAGGCTGCATTCCTACAGGGTGTTCTGAGAGTCAATGTGAGACGACGTATATGAAAGAAATTGTACAAAGATGTTATCACATAGTTTTAGAGTTAGAGGGTTACCTCTCTTACCAAAGACGTTAAAATCTAAGTTCAACATTGAAGGAATAAGAAGTATCAGGGTTACAAAGAATCATTTCTTGTATTGTGTTTCTTTTCAGGAACCATCCCACCACACCTTTTTTGCATGAAGTTAAACCTGCACCACTAGCAAACTTAGAAAAATGTGTGTTTTGGGGCCAGGCACGGGAGCTCACGCCTGTAATCCCAGCACTCTGGGAGGCCGAGGTGGGCGGATCAGGAGATCAGGAGATCGAGACCAGCCTGGTCAACATGGTGAAACCCCACCTCTACTAAAAATACAAAAATTAGTCAGGCCTGGTGGCGCATGCCTGCAGTTCCAGCTACTTGGAAGGCTGAGGCAGAGGAATCAGTTGAACCCAGGAGGTGGAGGTTGCAGTGAGCTGAGATCGCACCACTGTACTCTAGCCTGGGTGACAGAGCAAGACTCTGTCTCAAAAAAAAAAAAAAAAAAAGTGTGTTTTGATATTTATATATGTATGTGACATGTATTAGCAGGGCAGATCAAGGGGGAGCTGGGCACTGGTGTTTACCCCCAGCTGAAAGGAAGGCTGATGTGTGTCCCCCTCTGAGGGTGTTTAGTAGGGGCTCGGCTTGCTTCCTCAGTTGAGAGAGGAGGTGTATCAGTACTGAGAGCTTCACTTAAAATAGTAAAACGCACCTGCGAGGGCTTCATGCATTCTTTTCTTTGTAGGCATCATTCATGGCTTTTGGTTCTCTGGTCTGTTCTAAGTTAGAATTAAATCAGCAGTTCTTACTGGCCCCTGCCTGCAGGGCATTTGACCACTTTTGAGCCTCATTTGCAAGTCAGTGTAGTGATCTCACTTTTGCTTATTTCATAGAGGTTGTGGTAAGATTTACAAAAGGCATATTTTGTTTTTTTTAACTTGAAAGACCAAGGCTTTATCCTTGGCCTTAAGAAGGTAGCTTATATGAGAACAAACAAGGCATGCAATTTCCTCTGCTCTCATACACGCTTCTGACACCAAATGTGTGTGTGTCTCTTCTTCTCTAGCTCTCGGAGCTCACCACCTGGGTGCCTACAGTTCAGTTCAATTCTGACACGTCTACCTGGAGTTAGCGTCAGATTCCACAGGGTAAGGGCTCAGCCCCACAAGGGGTCCCTCACTTCAGATGCCAGTCACGAGTCTGGGTCTCCTGTGCTTCTGCCTGGCTGGCTATAAATCGGGGGTTCCCATGACCCCCTCCTTTGGTTCATTCCCTTGTGGATGGGCTCACAGAACTCAGGCAAACAGTTTCCCGATCGTCACTGGTTTATTATTTATTTTTGAGACAGAGTTTCGCTCTTGTTGCCCAGGCTGGAGTACAATGGTGTGATCTTGGCTCACTGCAATCTTCGCCTCCCAGGTTCAAGCGATTCTCTTGTCTTAGCCTCCCGAGTAGGTGAGATTACAGGCACCCGCCACCATGCCCAGCTAATTTTTTGTATTTTTAGTAGAGAAAGGGTTTCTCCATGTTGGTCAGGCTGGTCTTAAACTCCTGACCTCAAGTGATCTGCCCTCCTTGGCCTCCCAAAGTGCTGGGATATCAGGCGTGAGCCACCGTGCCCTGCCTCACTGGTTTATTGTGAAGGATACAACTCCAGGGCAGCCAGATGGAAGGGTGCACAGGGCAATGTGATGGGGGAGGTGGTGGTGTTTCCATGCCCCCTCCAGCACCCCAGCCTCCCAGCACTGCCACGCGTTCACCAAGCTGGAAGCTCTCTGAGCCCCTTTCTTTAGGGTTCTCTGGAGGCTTTATTACACAGGCGAGATTAATTAAATCATCCGCCATTGATTACACTTTATCTCCATCCCCTCTCCGTCCCTGGAGGTTGGAGGTTGGGTGGGGGATGAGGAGTGGGGAGTGGCTGAAGGTGCCAACTCTCATCACTGGTTTGTTCCTCCAGCAGCTGGTCCATCCCCCTCCTCTGATTAAACTTTCGTGTGGTTGAAGGGGCTTATCATGAATGACCAAAGACTCTCCGTTCACCTTTATTGCTCTGGAGCTAAGGAACTATTTCAGGAGCAGGGGAGGAAAACCAAATATCATTTTTAACAAAAGATATTCCTATCACTCTGATCACTTAGGAAATTATAAGAGGGGTTTAGGAGTTCTGGCTGGGGACCTGGGGATGAAGACCAAAATATGTATTTCCTATTATATCATAATACTACAGCACCACTGAGTGCTAGGACAAGCTCCCAGAACCAGCCTGTCTACACAGCAGGTTTGTTGGCCACAGGTTCACACACGTGGTATTTGCTGGAATCTGTAGGTGACCTGGGGCGGGGGTGTTGACAGTGTAGTCACATGTGCCCTGGGGTAGTCGCCTTGAAGAATGGGAGCAGTATGGCCGAAGAGGAGGGGTGAGGTCTCAGGGTGGACTGCAAGTTGCATCATGCAAGCAAATTCTTCCTGTTTGGGTGATACTTGCAACCGCGTGGCTTCACGAGTCCACCAAAGCATCAGGTGAATAAAGAGGAGAGGAGAAGAGAGTCTAGGACTCAGCCTTGGAGTGTAAGTCAGAGCTGGAAAAGAAGAGGCCCCAGAGATGGGGTGACCACCGAGAGGTGCCATGTCCCTGAAGGGCCAGAGGAGGGTTGGTGGTGTGGCACCGTGAAGCCGAGCAAGGAGTGGAGAGAGGAGGACCGGAGGACTCCCGCCTGCTATGACCCGGTCCAGGGATAAGACTCAAATGCTGTGGCTCAGTCAGGACCGCCGGTTGGCACAGCAGGGCGCGCCCTGGGACAGTCAGGACCGCCGGTTGGCACAGCAGGGCGCGCCCTGGGACAGTCAGGACCTCCGGTTGGCACAGCAGGGCGCGCCCTGGGCCAGTCAGGACCGCCGGTTGGTACAGCAGGGCGCGCCCTGGGCCAGTCAGGACTGCCGGTTGGTACAGCAGGGCACAGTGACAGGGCAGAAGGGTGGGAGTGGAGAGCCAGGCAGAGGGGAGTGATGCGGGCAGGCGTGGACCTGCACCAGGGGGTCAGGGACCTGGAGCTATGAAAAGGAGGCCACAGCACAGCAGCAGCTCGTACTCCAGCTGCCTTGAACCCGGAATATCTCTTGGCCTGTCCGTTTCCCTCTGTTTCTTCTGTCTCTACCTCCTTTCCAGGCTGGGAATCGTTTCTCTCCTAGCCTTCCTGCTGTCAGGTTATTTTCTTGCCTGTCTTTATGTTTTTATTGTAATCTTTTTTTCTAAATCTTAGATTGAAGTATCATTTTGTTCTAGAATCTGATGGCTTCACACAGCAGAGCCTGCATCTCCTGGCATGGCCCCTGCCCTCCATCCTTCCCTCCTGCACATTCTCTGTTCTGGGCACAGCTCGCTCTTCAAGGCTGGTGGTTTTAAGCTTCCATGCCTCTGTGTGAACCTCTTGCTGACCCGCAGTGCCCTGTCTGCCTTCTCATCTGACATCTGAGGGTGTCCCTGTCCTCCTCCAAGCCTGCCTCCAGCGCCAGCTCCTCTGTGATGCACCTTCTTTCCTTGATCATAACTCCCTTGGTGTTTACTTAAGACAAATTCAGCGACACTGACATTTCAGTCTGTGTGTGTATATATATATACATATATATATATATCCACACACACATATACATATACACAGGCTGAAAAGTCTATGTATACACATACATATGTATACATATACATAAACAGATACACACACATACACACACACGGACTAAAATATATGTCAGTGTAGCTGACATTTATATATGTCGCATATATGGTCTTGCACTCTCTGGCTGGAGTGCAGTGACACGATCTCAGCCCACTGCAACCTCCACCTCCTGGGTTCAAGTGATCCTCCCACCTCAGCCTCCCAAGTAGCTGGGACTACAGGCATGCACCAGCACGCCCAGCTAATTTTTGTGTTTTTAGTAGAGTTGGGGTTTTGCCATGCTCAGGCTGATCTTGAACTCCTGGGCTGTAGCCATGCACCTACCTCCTTCTCCCGAAGTGCTGGGGTTAAGGTGTGAGCTGCTGTGCCCTGGTAGTTCCTTGTATATTACTTCTCTTTCCTTCATGATCCTGTGAGCTCCTCCATGGGACAGGGACTTTCTTTTTATCTCTGTTGTGGCACCAGGCCCTGTAGAGATGGCCTGAATATTTGCTTAGTGGATTGCAGTTGACAGCCGGCTGGCATCCCAGAGTGCTGGTGTTCCCTGGAGCAGAGGAGAGAAGTCAGGCAGGCAGGCAAAGGCCACGTGGAAATTGTTGCAAATAAAAATCATTCATTTCCCTTCTTCAGTAAAAATAGTCATTTGTTTTTCAACTAATATCATCAAATAGCTATTGTGATTGGCATGGTGGGGAATCCTAAGCTGTATGAAATAGTCTCTTTCCTCTGCAATCTTGAGATTTAGTGTGCAAAACCTGTTCATCATGACAGAAGAAGGGACAGGTGGCAGGGTCCTGAGGATGATGTAAACAAGCTTCACGGGACCGCAGAGAAGACAGAGCCAGGGACAACTGAGATTAGGTGTCGTGGGGTCAGGGCTGTCTGTGCTGGCCTTCGGAGAGTGGAGACTGGTGGGCTTGCTGTGGGAATTGGGGCAATGGGCCGTGATGGGCCGTGGGGGTGGTTGGAGCACATTCCAGAAACGAGATGGGCTGAAAGTCCAGTGTGTAATTCATGTTTTTGAAGTGGTGACAGTTCATTTTTACTGGCTCTTCCTTGGATTAATTGTGTGCCCGTGTGTATTTTGTTTGTCTGTTTTCCAGGTGCAGACCATGAATTACGTGGGGCAGTTAGCTGGCCAGGTGTTTGTCACCGTGAAGGAGCTCTATAAGGGGCTGAACCCCGCCACGCTGTCGGGGTGCATCGACATCATCGTCATCCGCCAGCCCAATGGAAACCTCCAGTGCTCCCCTTTCCATGTCCGCTTTGGGAAGATGGGGGTCCTGCGCTCCCGAGAGAAAGTGGTGAGCTCACGGGGCATGGGGACCTGGCGCCGGCCCTCCTTAGAGAATGCCCTTGCTCTCTGGTGGTGCCACCTGTCTTGAACTTCCAGACCCAGAGTTTTAGGTTTCCGTTGGAAATGGCCCAGTCATGGAACTGACAATGACTAACTGAAATTATTCTAGTTAATATCGCTGTGTAAATTACAGTGTGGCACACACCACTGTTTATTAACCTCCTGTGTTCTGTGGGCCAGAAATTCAGGCAGAGCACAGAGAGGTGGTTTGTCTGTGCTCTCTGGGGCCTCAGCTGGAAAACTCAAAGGTGGGGGGCTGGAATCATCTGAACACTCATGTTCTGTGTGACTGGTGGTGGATTCTGGCTCTTGGCTGGGCTCTTCGTGGAGGCTCTTGGTCACACCACCTACCCATGGCCTCTCCATGTGGCCAGGGTGCCCCACAACATAGCGGCGGTGGTGAGGCAAGCATCTTGAGAGGGAGGAAGCCAGGCGGATGCTGGATCTTCTTATGGCCTAGCCTTGGAAGCCACATGGCGTCACCACTGCTGTGTTCCACTGGTTGGGGCCGTCACAAGCCTGCCTGGGCTCGAGGGGAGGAGAAATAGGCTTTTCTTGGTGGTGTCAATGGAAGAGGAATGAGGTTCATAAATTTGGGGAGGAGAACTAGGTTGCAGCCTGCAGGGGGGCCAATTCTGACAGGCTGGGAAGGGTAGCCTCCAGCCAGAAGCAGGACACAGAGGCTTTGAGGGAGGTGCAGAGACCAGGGATTTGTGCTGTCTGGGGCCACAGAATCTTCATAGTTAATAAGCCGTAGGAGGAGTTATGAGTGTTCAGGAGAGGAAAATATGTACCTGTGCACTGTGCTTCATGCCTCTCCGTGGGACCCACATTCAAAATGCGTCTGCGCTAGCAGCAGCTGAGGGTGGAGTTTTCCGGTGTCTGACGTCAAAGGGTGGAGCAGAGGAAAGGAAAACCCTCAGGGCACTTTCTCCCTTGACAGGCCAGGACTAGTTCCTGGGCTCTTATCAGGCAAAAAAAGGCAGTGCAGCACAGTCTTTTAAAAGGGCTGGTTTCTGTTTGGCCCTTGGGGAAGAAAGCGTCACTGCAGTTAGTGAGGTGGGGTAAGAGGAAGCCTGGCCCACCTCCCATTCCATCATGGCCTGGAACTCAGTTCTCAAGGTTTCTCTGGCATCTCCTTGGCCAAGAGGGGGTCCGTTCAGTTGGTTGGGAACTCAGGATTTTATTTCTAGTTTATGTTCAGGAGTGGCAAAGGTTCTAGAAGAGCAGGTAGGGCCGGGGTCTTGACGTGGCCTGTTTTAGAAAGGACACTCTGCTACACAAATGGAAAGACAGAAATCCTTACAAATAGACGTTTCACCCCCCACCTGGGGTGGAATTTGGGATGATGTCTCATGATTGGTCCATTGACTTAAGTGGAAGCTCTTCATTGAGAATGTTTGAAGGATCCCAGCCAATAGGTGATGACTTTTCCCGGGTGTAATTTCTAATGTCTGGGGCTGGGGAAGCTTTGACTGCAGCTTGCACTGTCACCAGCCGCGTGACCTCTTGTCTGGCCTCAGCTCCTCAGCCAAAAAAAAGAGGAGCTACACCAGGTGGTCCTGGAGGAATCTTTCCATTAGGTTGGTGCAAAAGTAATTGTGGTTTTTGCCATTATCTTTTTTCCACTATTTTTAATAATAAAAAATAATGGCAAAAGCCCCAATTATTTTTAGTAATTAGTAATTTAGCAATTAGCAATTACGATTGGCAAAAACCGCGGCTGTTTTTGCACCAACCTACTGTTCTGGGTTCCGTCTTTCCCGGTCAGGGGCCTGCCCCCCAGAACCCAGAACTCCTCCAGTGCTCAAGTGACAGTTCCCTTCGATGGGACCGCCTGGCCGAGACTGGGAGATGTGCGGCACTTCAGGGTGTGTGTGATGACCGATGACCGTATACGCAGAGACGTGGCCGTCCCCTGGGGTCTCGTGTTCTGGCGAAGACAGCTCATTCTTTTCTTAACTGTTTTCCCCTCAGGTTGACATAGAAATCAATGGGGAGTCTGTGGATTTGCACATGAAATTGGGAGATAACGGAGAAGCATTTTTTGTTCAAGAAACAGATAATGATCAGGTAAAGAGGGCTGGGTGGTTAGGGTGACTTCCTACTTTTGAGCTTTGAGCAATGCTTATCTGGAGACACAGAAGTTTGTGCAAAGTAATAGTGGCCCGGCTGTGGGGACCTAGCGGCAGACGAAAGTGGGCGTTGACCTGCACTAGGGATTTGAGCATGGTGGCCTGGGGGCGTGCTGAGTCCACACAGACTCATGGCTCCGCTGGCTGGCTTCAGTTTGCTGACTGCATCCCAGGGGACAGAGACATGGGCCCGGACCACTGTCAGAGGTGTGCACATTACACCCTGTGTCAAATCTCAAATAGCCAATGTCCTTGTATTTAGTGAGTGGCTGAATCACTTTTTAAAAAAATTATTTAAAAATTTTTATTAGCTTTATTGAGATGTATTTCACATATACACAGTTTACCCATTTCAAGTGTACGCGTAGTAGTTTTAGTATATTTAGAGACAGGTGCAGCTGTCACCACGGTCAATTTTTGAACATTTTCATCACCCCAAAAAGAAACACCATACCCTTTAGATACCACCTCCCCTATATTCTACCCCCAACCCCTGAGCCTAAGCTGACACTAATCTTTCTATCTCTATAGATTTCTCTATTCTGAACTTTTGAATGGAATCATAGTATCCGGTCTTTCGTGCCTGATTTTTTTTGACTAATGTTTCAAGGTATTAATGCTTTATTCCTTTATATGGCCAAATAGTATTCCATTGTATCGATAACCATGTCGGTTCTTCTGTTTCATCCATCATTACAAACAACTTGGGTGGTTTCCACCTTTTAGCTGTTGTAAATAATGTGGCAGTGAACATTTGTGTACAAGCTTTTGTGTGGACACACGCATTTGATTTTTCTTGGCTACATACCTAGGAATGGCATTGCTGGGTCATGCAGTCACCTTACCTTTAACATTTGAGGAACTGCCAGACTGTTTTACAAAGCAGCTGTACCATTTTATGTTCCCACCAGCAGTGCTCAAAGAGTTCTGATTTGTCTACATCTTTGCCAGTTCTTTTCTGATTTTGTGATCCTAGTCATTCTAGCAGTTGTGAAGTGGTGTCTTTTTATGCTTATGATTTGCATTTTCCTAATAACTAGCGATGTTGGGCATCTTTTTATGTGCTTATTGGCCATTTCTGTATCTTCTTTGGAGAAATGTCTATTCAGATCCTTTGCTGGTTTTTTATAATTTTTTTTTTTTTTTGAGACGAAGTTTCGCTCTTGTTACCCAGGCTGGAGTGCAATGGCGCGATCTCGGCTCACCGCAACCTCCGCTTCCTGAGTTCAAGCAATTCTCCTGCCCCAGCCTCCCAATTAGCTGGGACTACAGGCACACGCCACCATGCCCAGTTAATTTTTGTATTTTTAGTAGAGACGGGGTTTCACCTTGTTGACCAGGATGGTCTCGATCTCTTGACCTCGTGATCCACCCGCCTTGGACTCCCAAAGTGCTGGGATTACAGGTGTGAGCCACCGCGCCTGGTCCTTTGCTGGTTTTTTGGGGGGTTGTTTGTCTTTTTTGTTACCGCCTTGTGTGCCTTCATTATATATTCTAGGTACAAATCCCTTATCAGGTATATGATTTGTAAATATTTTCTCCCATTGGGTGGGTTCTCTTTTCACTTTCTTGATGGTGTCCTTTGCAGCACAAAAGTTTTTAGTTTTAATGAAGTCTAATTTGTTTTTGTTTTTAAAGTTTGTGTCTACATTTTTAATGCATTCTGTTTTTTCTTTTGTTGCTCATGCTTTTGGTGTCATATACATGTAACAGTCCTTTGCCAAATCCAAGGTCATGATTTATGGTTACGTTTTCTACTAAGACAAACCACTTCTTTAACTCTTTTGTTCACCGATGATGAAGCAGCTTAAAGGGATCCGATGTAGGGAATCCTGAATGAAATTGACTTAAACTAGTTCCTTTCCGGGAAGACAGCTGTGATTAAAATGGAATGGCTCTTTATAACTAAAGTGTCCATAATTGCAGCTTTGGGACAGAACAGCCCAGACACTGCCTCCATCCTGCCCGCCCAGGTGGGTGGCACCTGGGGAGGATCCAGCGTCTTCTTTTCCATGTTTTAGAACAACCCTGTGGCCACTGGGGATCCCTGCCCACCTGCTCCTCACCTGTCTTAGATGGGAAGGCTCCGAAAATGCTAATTGCTTCTTAATGGTCTTTGACAGAAACCCTTTCCACTGCATGTGGACACCCGCAGTTTTAATTTCCATTTGTACCTTGCTTTAAACAGATTTTCGGCTGTTGGAGCTAAGGAAGCATTTTGGGCCAGCATTCGGCGGGACCTGTGTGGGACCTGCTTGCTGGTCTTGCTGGTCTGATGGGGTGGTGCCTGTGGTGGGGTGGGGCCTTGAAGGCCAGAGTATGTTCAGCTCCATACAGATGCCTCTTAAGACCCGCGGAGGCCGCTGGAAGCTGGGGATTCCTTGGCCGTCAGCACTGCTTGGTGCTGCATGTGCCTACACGGGTCTGCCTGGCCACCCATTCCCTTCCAGACTGTGGACAGCAAGGGCCCTTCTGTGCTCTTGAGAATCTGTGCTGCTTCTCTAGTTGGTCCAGTCCAGCAGCGGGTAAGATGACCTCTCACTCCCGTCCAGCCTTAGCTGTGTGTCTCAGGCGTGGACGTTATATTTCAGCATGTCTGATGCTCTCCAAACCTACCTGGATGATTAGCAGCACATTTTTATTTATCCCCTCTGTTTTATGGATATTCTTTTTTTTTTTTTGAGACGGAGTTTTGCTCTTGTTACCCAGGCTGGAGTGCAATGGCGCGATCTCGGCTCACCGCAACCTCCGCCTCCTGGGTTCAGGCAATTCTCCTGCCTCAGCCTCCTGAGTAGCTGGGATTACAGGCATGTGCCACCATGCCCAGCTAATTTTTTGTATTTTTAGTAGAGATGGGGTTTCACCATGTTGACCAGGATGGTCTCGATCTCTTGACCTCGTGATCCACCCGCCTCGGCCTCCCAAAGTGCTGGGATTACAGGCTTGAGCCACCACGCCCGGCCTATGGATATTCTTATTGTTAACAAGTCTCTCATACAAAATGAGTCGTTCATTAATAAAATGATTACTAGAATTATATAAAAAGTGCTGAATCATTACAAACAACTACTCAATTGACAGGTTGTGTTTTTTCCTTTTAAGGAGAGGGTCCATGTCTACTTCCTTGACGTCCATGTACCTGCCTGGGCCCTGGTGCAGGCAGGCTCTTGGGCGAGGCTGTCAGTTGTTTTGTGTGTTTTTGGGTTTTAGATGATTATTACTGCACTGAATAGAAAAAACACACAATACACATTCTCTCTCTTTCTCTGTCTCACACCCACCCACACAGGCATGCCCACACCTACGCAGAAGGGCAAGAGTGCATCCAGTTCCCAGCATGATATGGTGACTCAAAGCCCATTTGTTTTCTCTGTGCTCTGGATATTTCAGCCAAAGTTGAATTTTGGGGGCTTGAAATCACTGAGAGTTACTTCCCATTGTTAAAATTATATAAATGCAGAACTGACTGCAGAGTGGCATTTGGTACGTTGTTGGCTTTCTGATCTTCTACCAGACTGGGCAGCCACATCTCCAGGTCACTGTGGCTGTGGCGTCTAGCTGGGCCACCTGCTGCAGCCCTCCGTATCTCCAGGTCACCGTGGCTGCGGCCCTCCCCAGGAGGTGCTTGGCCTCTGAAGTTAACCTGGAGGTCTCTGGCAAGGCCTCGTTCCTTACACTCGAATGAACGAGGCTCTTTTTAGAAAATGTGTTCTTTTCTTAGGAAGTCATCCCCATGCACCTGGCCACCTCCCCCATCCTGTCAGAAGGAGCTTCGAGAATGGAATGCCAGCTGAAAAGGAACGCTGTGGACCGGATGAGAGGCCTGGACCCCAGCACGCCAGCCCAGGGGATGGCGCCCAGTGAGACACCGTCAAGCGGCTCAGTAGTAAAGAAGAGAAGAAAAAGGAGGAGAAAGTCGCAGCTGGACAGCCTGAAGAGAGACGACAACATGAACACGTCTGAGGACGAGGACATGTTCCCTATCGAGATGAGCTCGGACGAGGCCACGGAGCTGCTGGACGGCAGCAGGTGACAGCTGTCTGGGGTGGCGGGGCTGCGCCAGAATCAGACGGTTAACTGTTCAAGATGGTTTTTATAAACTTTTTCCCCCAGAATTCCTTATTCTTTTATATGTTTTAGACCAGTGGTCCCCAACCTTTTTGGCACTAGGGACCAGTTTTGTGGAAGATAATATTGCCATGGACTGGGGGTGGATGGTTTTAGGATGATTCAAGTGCATTACATTTATAGAGCGCTTTATTTCCATGACTATTATATCAATATGTATATAATGAAATAATTATGCAGCTCACCATCATGTAGAATCCGTGGGAGCCCTGGGCTTGTTTTCCTGCAAGTAGACGGTTGCATCTGGGGGTGATGGGAGACAGTGACAGATCATCAGGCGTTAGATTCTCATAATTCGTGTGCAACCCAGATCCCTCGCACGCACCGTTCGCAATTGTGTTCGCGCCGCTATGAGAACCTAGTGCTGCCGCTGACCTGGCAGGAGGAGGAGCTTAGGCGGTAATGTGAGGGATCGGGAGTGACTAAACACAGGTGAAGCTTTGCCAGCTTGCCCGCAGCTCACCTGCTGTGCGGCCCCGGTTCTCACAGGGGCAAGGGCCCCAGGGGTTGGGGACCCCTATTTTAGACTAAATTTTGGAAACATGTGGACCCAATCCTAGAGTGGCATAAAGATTTGCTGTGCTGTGGCCAAGAGACAGTTGGTGATGCCAAACCTCCTTGGCTGATCACTTCAGCAGCCTGGGACGAGGTCAGGAAAAGGAACTCAGCAAGTGAAGAGTTCACGACCAAGCCCATTTTCTCGGAACCTATTTATTCTTATTTGAGCACCAACTATGTACAGTTGGGCTGATGTATAGACAAGGGCTGATCTCAGGCTCAAAAGTGAATGAAGAAAATGCTGTTTTCTCTGTAAGCAATCTTTTTCCTTTTTAATTTGGAGGTAGGTCCAAAGTTTGATGGAAATTTTGTTTTCTTTTCCTTTGCTTTTAACAGCGTAGTCAAATTCTGTTTGTGTATATTACTGTGTTGGTGAAAAATGCCAGTTTTAAAAAGATAAAATTCATTTTGAAAGGATGTTTGATGTTTCAGATTTTTGTGTAATTCAGTGTAATCTTTGATCATTGTTTTTATATTTTCATAACATAAAGGGGGGATAAGGAGCATCAGCAGTATTGTCCTGTGTGATTATTTGGAGTAAAACATATTTTTTTCTTGGTGAAAAATAAATGTCAACTGGCAACGAATATTGCTTTTCCAAACTATAGTCTCTAACCTATGACAGGCTCAGAAACCAGGGTCGTTGGGCTTCTTATAATTGCCTTCCCTGCGTGGCTTTTAAGTCCAAAATGTAGTGATAGGTGTTCCAGGTAATAGCAACATGCAGAGAGATGGCCTCTGCATGACTGAAACTGTGAATTGTAAGCAGCCAGGCGTGGTGGCTCACACCTGTAATCCCAGCACTTTGGGAGACTGAGGCAGGTAGATCACAAGGTCAGGAGTTCAAGACCAACCTGGCCAAGATGGTGAAACCCCATCTCTGCTAAAAATACAAAAATTATCCGGGTATGGAGGCAGGCCCCTGTAATCACAGCTACTCGGGAGGCAGAGGCAGAGAATTGGTTGAACCTGGGAGATGAGGATTGCAGTGAGCCAAGATCATGCTACTGCACTCCAGCCTGGGCGACAAGAGTGAAACTCCATCTCAAAAAAAAAGAAAAAAAAAAAAAAGAAAAAAAGGAAATTGTGGATTGTATTTAGTAGTGAATATGCTTATACTTGAAACAAGGTTGTCTGTAGTTATTCTGCAATCATGAGGCATGTTTGGTTGATGCCATTTATTTCTTTTTTTTTAATTGTACTTTAGGTTCTGGGTACATTGCAGATCATGCAGGGTTGCTGCATAGGTACATACATAAGCAGGTGGTTTGCTGCCTCCATTCCCCTTTCATCTATATCTGGCATTTCTCCCCACGTTATTCCTCCCCACCCCCCACTGTCCCTCCCCTAGCCCCCCAACTGACCCCAGTATGTGATGTTCCTCTCCCTGAGTCCACATGTTCTCATTCTTCAACACCTGCCTATGAGTGAGAACATACAGTGTTTGGTTATCTGTTCTTGTGTCAGTTTGCTGAGAATGATGGTTTCCAGATTTATCCAAGTCCCTACAAAGGACATGAACTCATCATTTTTTTTTTTGGCTGTGTAGTATTCCATGGTGTATATGTGCCACATGTTGTTTGTCCAGTCTATCATTGATGGGCATTTGGGTTGGTTCCAGGTCTTTGCTATTGTACACAGGGCTGCAATAAACATATGTGTGCATGTGTCTTTATAGTAGAACTATTTATAGTTCTTTGGGTATATACCCAGTAATGGGATTGCTGGGTCAAATGGAATTTCTATTTCTAGATTCTTGAGGAATCGCCACACTGTCTTCCACAATGGTTGAAATAATTTGCACTCCCACCAACAGTGTAAGAGTGTTCCTGTTTCTCCACATCCTCTCCAGCATCTGTTGTCTCCAGATTTTTTAATGATCGCCATTCTAACTGGCATGAGATGATATCTCAGTGTGGTTTTGGTTTGCATTTCTCTAACGATCAGTGATGATGAGCATTTTTTCATGTGTTTGTTGGCCTGATATATGTATTCTTTTGAGAAGTGTCTGTTCATATCCTTTGCCCACTTTTGAATGGGTTTGTTTGTTTTTTTCTTGTAAATCTGTTTTAGTTCTTTGTAGATTCTGGATATTAGCCCTTTGTCATGTCAGATGGATAGATTGCAAAAATTTGTTCCCATTCTGTTGGTTGTCGGTTCGCTCTAATGATGGTTTCTTTTGCTATACTGAAGCTCTGACGTTGAATTAGATTCCATTTGTCTATCTTGGCTTTAACTCTAGATGGATTAAAGATTTAAACCTAAGACCTAACAGCATAAAAACCCTAGAAGAAAATGTAGGCAAAACCATCTAGGACATATGCATAGGCAAGGACTTCATGACTAAAACACCAAAAACAATGGCAACAAAAAGCCATTTGTTTCTTCTGCTAGATGAAACAGGATCGGCAGAGGGTCACTGAGTTATTCGGAAGCTCTGCCTGTACCTGGCAGGGGTATTATACCACTTGGGGGCCAGTTTGGGGCTGCTGTACCTCCTAAGCTTTTGGAACGTGACTGTGCAGGGCAGCAGGAGGTGCCGCAATGGGAGGAGCCAGCATTGTGATGACTGTGTGCGTGTCTGAGTCTGAATGCTGAAACAAAATCATTTTACATTTGTAATTTGGCCAAAGCGTTAGCACATAGACACATTTATGGATGCCGGTACTCACTTTTTCCCCCTCCACTGCCTGGATCAGGTCTGGGTATTTAAAGAGATCATGTTAATTGCAAAGCACTTAGAGCTAATCAAGAAAAAATTGGAACTTGATTATGAATCTATCATAACAATTCTTTGACTTTAATCTTTTTTTTCTTCCAGAACTCTTCCTAATGATATACCTCCATTCCAAGATGATATTCCCAAGGAAAACCTCTCCCCGGCTGTGACTTACCCTCAGTCAGCCTCATACCCTAATTCAGATAGAGAGTGGTCACCCACTCCCAGGTAAGCTGTTCCCCAGGCCCAGTCCAGAGGCTTAGAAGTCAGTGATAGACAGCAATTCTAAGAAAAGAATGAAATAGAAATTAAAAATGAAAACAGGACCAGTAAAAACACAGGGTAGAGTAGGAGGTGGAGATGAGGATTAAAAACATAATGTGTCCAGATCATACACTTGCATCTGGTGTCAGAATCTATCTGCAGATATGGTTCTTAGCTCCCTGGAGGTGAACTTGAAAGGGAAAACATGTAAATTACATAATGCTAATTGGTAATTGGAGAAAACACAGTGGCAGAGCCTTTCTTGATACTTAGCCCTAAGTAAAATTCAAAAACAGAGACATTGCTTCAGGAACTGCTGAAGTCCTTCAGGGCTATTAGCCCGATGCCTCTGGCCACACTTAATCCATTCTGCTGAATTCAAGAATATTCATTTCCCTGAAATGAACTCACAGATTGCCCTAGAGGAGAACTTGGAGAACTAGAGCTACTCAGCGTGGAGATGCTTTCCTGAAGACCCCAGAGATGTTTAGATCAATGAAACCTGTGGGAATAGTGAGCCTCCTGTAGTTTTCAAAGGGCTGGGGAAGAAGGGTAGATCTAAATCCTATGTTCTCAACACAGGAAAGAATATAACCCACCACTGGGATAAAAATTCATTCTCCGGCAACAGAATCTTAGACGTTCTAATGCTTTGTGGGTTTGTGATCTCTAAGCGGCCACAGCATTAAAATCTCACAGTAGGTGGAGTTGGGCTATTAATCTCTCAAAATGCTCGGGGATGTGGTGATAATGAAAAAGAGATTGAGAAACACTGATCTAAATGCCAGTGGTATCCTTGGATTATTAGTACACCTCATGCTTTAGATTGGCTTCTGGTTTGCAGTGAAAGTGTGTGAGCCCTCAGAAACTCTGGGTTCCTACCTAAAGCCAGTCTCATCAAAACGCCACCCCTGGTTCCAGTTTGATCAGGGTAACCTTGTGAATTAGCCAGCAGCAGTCACCAGTGTGTGCTGACGTGGAGGCTGGAGAGAAAATAGGTATGTCTCATGCCTGGTTTCCAGCCAATACTGATATCTTAGATTAGTCCAGTAGGCCAGGCTGAGCCCATGGCAAAGTCCCTGCATGGAGGTTGGCCTGCATCAGAGCCTAGGCCTGTCCAGTAGAAACGTAATAATTAGCTCCATATGTAATTTTAAGGTTTCTAGTAGTCTTTTTTTTTTTTTTTTTTTTTTTTTTTTTTCGTGCTTATGATATTTTTATTATGTTTATGATAGTAATTTTTAAATTTTTTATGATAGTAATTTTTAAA
>NW_016107316.1:3555933-3598231 GCF_001604975.1 Cebus imitator
ATGAAATTATTTTTAAAGCTATATTTCATTTGACTATAGTATATTGAAAATATCATTTCAGCAAGCAATCAGTTTTAAAGAATTATGAATGAGACACTTCACATTTCTGTTTTCATACCAAGTCTTTAAAATCCATTATGTATTTCACATGTGCGGAACATCCCAATTTGGAGCAGCCATGTTTCAGGTGCTCGGGAGCCACCTGTAGCTGCTGGCTTATTCTATTGCACAGTGCAGATATAACACCTTTCTAGATTCTCATTCTTTAGGTCTCTGGAGATAAACCATAGGAGAGAAAAATAGTGGTTTAGGAGGAAAATAATGTAGGATATTTAGAAGCCAATAATAGATTAAAAAATCTCTTCAAGCACTGTATGTTAATTTTAAGGATTTAAGAGAGACACTAAACACAGCTCTGAGCATGTTTAATGTTCAAAACATCTTTAATGCTTGGCTTCATTATTACAGAATAATTGTGGAGTCAGGTTATATAGATCTGACCATCACCAAATGGAATGAGAAATTAGGATAAATAGCTACATTTCCACACTTGGAATTATGTATTTTCTGTAAAGAGACAATTGACAGCACACATGATTGAATTTTTGGATTATTTAGTTTGATTAAGCATGAAAGTGTGACCGGAGATGATCCATCTTACACATGGGTGAAACAGGAGCTGAAATAGATCATTTTACAGTTTCCTGTTTTTGCGTCTCAGAAAATTCCCACTGATTTCTTGGTAGTTTCAACATCCAGGGCTCTGCCGTTGTCAGATGCCTGAGTATCTTCATTTTCTTACAAGTGCCATTGTTGAGAGTAGTCAAATAATTTGTATAAAAATCTTACTTGACGTAATTGACCTCTGATTTTGTCTTTCTTTTAATGTGTATCACGTGATGGTGTCCAGTAGCCTGATAGATTGCAAAAGGACTGCCCCTCATCCTGCAGTCACGGCCGAGAGCGGTCTCTCTAGTTCTTGCCCTCCAGAGTCTTCCCTGTTCCATCCTGCGGAAAGGTAGAGGAGTGATTTTCCCCATTGGGATATATTCAATAATGAAAAATTTGATCTAACTTTTACTATAAGTCTATTTTACCTTTAACCAAATTACTTACGAAGAAAATACCTGTAGATGATATGAACATTTTGATCTAACTCTTACGAATCGATTTCACTAACCAAATTACTTATGAAAAGCTATGTGTATAGATTACTCTTTTCCTTTCATTATAATCATTTGTAGATGATCAGAATTTTTTTTTAAATTTCTAAATTGGACTCTCTGGAAATTATGTTTCAGCATATAATTTTACCTAATTCTCTGGAGTGCTTTGAAAAATAGAACAATGAAATGTAGCTTGGGAATATGATCTTCTGCTTTCTGTCTAGGGTTGTTTGACAAATAAGTTTACAAGATATTTTTGGGATACCACTTTAATTAATTATAAATATTTAAGTAGTTTATTGGGCCGTCTGAATAATGGAGGCAGACGGTTTCTATAGCATTTCTAGAACAGAATCTCTGAGAATGGCATGGGCTGGATCTCAGGTTTAGGATCAAAGATTGAGGTATTCATTCAATGCTGTCATCTCAGATTTCTGCTTTCGTTCCCTCCATTTTGACCTACCTACTTTGGAGACTTCCATGGCTTACTCTATCAACCTTAGCAAATGAAGCTAAGATTAATTTGTACGTGGAAAACCTTTTTTCTTTTTAATTTAAGAACGAAACCTCAGATGTACTTCATTCAGAGGCTGCATTTGCAGAAAAAAAGTCTGTTTAAAATGAGGAAAACAAAGTCATAAACAGTTATAACTAATTAGCCTTATTGGGACTGGCAAAAATACTGAAAACTTTAATAAGGCTAATAAACACCTTATTTGTGAACATCAGTCATCGACCTTGTAAGCTTCCTTTTTTGAACAACCGTTGATTTTAAAATAATAAGATTTGATGACGGAACACATGGGAGTCATCTCTCTGATAAATCCCGCTCGGCAGTGGGCCCCATTCCTGGCTCCTCTTCTGTCCGTCTGAACTCCCGCAGTGATGGTCAGCAGAAAGTGCATCTGTACTTGTGCATGGGATCTTTGGAGAAGGGCTGCTATGGCCTAAGCTGGCAGCGTTTATGGTGGTGGCCTGTTTGCTGTCGGGGAGGGACTTTCAGCTTAGACTTTCCCGTAGGGCTGGGCTCCTTATGCATGAGTTCACATGCCTGGTGCCTGTATGGGCTTTGTGGTTTGTGGCTTTTATGAAGGGACCAGAATGTTAGGAAATCTGGAGTTGGGAATTGCTGCAGGAGAACCGTGTTCCACATTTTTGTTCTTCTAGAGCAGAGGTTGGTAAACCCGGCCCCTGGGTCAAGTCCGGTCCACCATCTCCTCTGTCGGGTTTTCCTGGGCATAGCCAGTTGGTTTACAAAGCGGCTGCCTTCACACCACTACAGCAGTGTCAAGTAGTTGCGACAGACGTCATAAAACCCATAAAGCCCTAGATATCTGCCATTGGGCTCTTTACAGAAAATGTTTGCCGACTCCTGCTCAGAGCAAGCTTTGTCTAAAGGACTTTATTTCATTTAGTGGCAGTGAGGTAATTTATTGCTCCAAAGAACCTATAGCCTGATGTGTTCTATTTTGTCTGGTAAAACGAAATGGCAGGAGCTTTTTAGACAAATACTTTGAGGTCTGGGCACAGCACCATTGAGTGTGGGAAGCCGGTTTTGATGGACTTCTTCCATGATGATGCTGGAGAAAGAGTGGATTCAGGTCACACTTGTAGGTACCGAGGCCCCTCGATGGAGGCCACGGCTGGCGCTTTTCCCATTGCAGTGATACCAAACACATGACTCTACTCGCATCAGTGCCAGAAAAGCGTTGTCTCTTTGGAGAAGTCTAATTGTAGAAGTGGAGGAGCAAGGAGGTTGAAAGGGCAGGAGGCTTCTCCACACGGATGTGGGGGTCCCACGTGTCTTCTCGTAGGACTGCTCCCTAACAGGCAGAAGAGTGTGTGTTGGGAGCAGGGTGTCCCACTGCAGAAGCTCTCTTTAGTGTGGGGTCAGCCTCCTCTCCCCAGGCAGGTGAAAGAGAGTGTGCAGGCTGCCCCTTGGTGGCACACTGTTAGATGGGCTGGGAGTCAGGGGCACCAAGGGAACAGAGAGCACCCTTTGCACCTTGGTGTGACACAAAGGAGAGGCGGCCCTTGGTCTGTCTGCTCTAGCTGGCGTGACCAAAGAGATTCAGGATCAGTTTAGCCCGTAGGGGTCCCTGTTTGTTGGACACAAGTTACGTATCGTCATGAACTCACCTTGTGTTGACAGGAAAGTTGTATTCAATTGGAGTTGAATTCTTAACTTGGACAGTTAAATGAGACCAGGTCTGGGAAGGAAGATGGAAAGGGAAACTGCCTACGTTTATTTCCTGCTGTGTCTGGAAACTCTGTGGTCTTCCTCTAGAGGAAATGATGTGGGGAAAACAAGCAGTAATTAACCATGTTATGTGGTAATAAAGAATTACAAGAATTGCTGTAATTAATATTATTTATGGCAATAAATAATATTTCTCTAAGTTGTTTAGAATATGGTGAGGATCTTGTGGATAAGTTAATGACTTCTGGATGGTGACTTAGGCTGGGCAGAAGTAAGATCTCATTTAGGTCTTCAGAGTACAAATACAGGAAACGTGGAGGTGGGTACTGAGCGAGCCTTAGCCAGTTGGTGAGTTTTTTTTGTGAAATATTCCTGGAAGACATAAGATCTTAGGAAATTTCAACTTGGAGGCTCCTGCCATGATATCGAGTTTATTTGTGGCAGCCAGCGTCTTTGGTAAAATTGGCACAGGGTATAATTTCCCTGTTTCCCCCTCTTCTCCTCCGCGGTGCACCAGGCGGCAGGGTGGGGCGGGAGACCCACGTGGAGCACCTTCCACGGGACGCGCTGCACTGCCCCCTGGTGGCGGGAGGAGGGATTTGTCATGAGGCTCCGCTTAGAGTGAACCACAGCTGGGGTGTATTTTCTGGACTAGCTGAGCCACAGAACTGGGCCCACAACATTTACAAAAGTTTCTTTTCCCACCTTAATTTTGACTTTCTGTTTTCTTAAGTCCTTCCAGTTCCCGACCTTCTACACCTAAAAGTGATTCAGAATTGGTCAGCAAGTCCACGGAAAGGACAGGTCAGAAGAATAACCCAGAAATGCTCTGGTTGTGGGGAGAGCTGCCGCAGGCTGCTAAGGTGAGACTTGTCTTCAATTCTGCCACGGCCGAAGATTTCTAACGTAGCTCAAATTACATGGAATTAGTCATAGCATAGCCAAGAAACGTAGCCACCAGGAGCCAGAGGTAAACGAAAATATATTAAGGGTTAACCTTGAATGTTGGAATTACTTTCTTCCATGTTTCCAACATTATAGAGAGGTCTCATTGTTTTTGTAGATTTTAAACCTATGGATTTACTCTTTTTTTTTTTTGAGACAGAGTCTCACTCTGTCGCCCAGGCTGGAGGGCAATGGTGCTTTCTTGGCTCACTGCAACCTCTGTCTCCCAGGTTCAAGCAATTCTCCTGCCTCAGCCTCCTGAGTAGCTGGGACTACAGGTGCATGCCACCATGCCCGACTAATTTTTTATATTTTTAGTTGAGACGGGGTTTCACCATGTTGGCCAGGCTGGTCTCAAACTCCTGACCTCAAGTGATATGCCTGCCTCAGTCTCCCAAAATGCTGGGATTATAGGCATGAGCTACTGTGCCCAGCCGGGATCTACATTCTCTATCACAGCTAAATGCAAATTAAATTAAAAAAAATACAGCTTACACACAGTCTTGCTGTCTTGATGCTGTAAACAAAATTGTCCCCAGCTCTTGATTCTGCTAGGCCAGTGATGACTGGAGCAAAGCCACAAGGAGAGAGAAGTGGACTCTTGGTCCATGGAAAGAGAAGCTGGGTAGTGAGAGCTGGAGTCCACATGTTCTTTTATCCCTCACAGAGAGACACGTCTGGGAGAGCCCTGGGAGAGGGAGAGGCTAATAGAACAGAAATGAAAGATTTGAGCCTAATAGATAAACAAAGTCAGAAAAACTTAAGGTTTGGATTCATCAAGTGATATTTCTGGGTCCTCATTGTTGGTGGGACCCTGAATTTGACCCTATGGGGATCTCCAAAAGAAACAGAGAAGCAGTTGAGTGTAGTGGAGAGAATGAAGGCCTGGGAGGCAGCAAGTTGTCCTGTGTTTGAGTCCCCACTCCACCACTTGCTAGCAAGGTGACCTTGGGCAAGTAAGTAGACTTCCCTGAACCTCAGTGTTTTCATCTGTAAAAATGTGAGAAAATGACAGAATTGTTGGGAGTTTAGAAGGGCTCCCGTAGGTATGTGAAGTATCTGGCACCTGGAGGCCCTCTAAATATTTGCGATCTTTCTCCTTGGCTGTGCCACATACATGCTGACTCAATTTCCCTGTCGTGGACATGCAGTGGGTTTACATGTAGGTACATAACTGGTTCAGCAAATAGATTTCTAAAAACATGAAGTGAACAAGGCCTTTTTTTCAATAAATTTCATTTAGTATGCTAATGTATTACAAGCATCTTGAATTATCATATCGCAAGCTTTAAAAAATATTGCGAGATGCTATGGCCTCTTGCATCCCTAATAAGTGTTTGTAATATGAATGAACGAATGAGTGAATGACTATTGAAAACATTCCTTATAAAGAGTCAAGATGGGCAGCTTTTTGGAGGGTAGTCTGTTGAAGCCAAGGTTGTGGATCCATTTCCTTTCCAGGTCGTGTTTATCTTTCAAAGAAAATGCTGATTTCCCTGTCCACAGCTGTGGTGCTGACCCAGCTAACTCTCTTTGTAAGTTTATGTCATTAGTTGCTGGAGAAACAGCACAAAAGTGCAAATCCATCACTTCTTCTGGCAAAATAGTTCCAACCACAGATTTTCTGTAGCATTGTTTTCATTTGCAATGGAAGCTGTTTGATCAGATAGAGAAGTGAATACTTTCTCCCCCCTTTTCAGCCCATCAATTGCATTTTGGTTTTTGTTTGAATAAATATTTTCTGCAACTGGAAATCCCTCTGGTGATAGAATCAGAAATGCTAATTTCTCACTCATGTGAACCAACTACCACCAAATCTTATTCACTCATGTTTTGGGAATATACTTTATTGAAATATGCATACAGAGAAATACACAGATTGTAAATGCATAGCTCAACACAGTTTCACAGCGGGAACAGATCTGTGCAACTTGCACCCAGACTGAGAAGCCGAGCATGACCGGCAGTGCGGAAACCCCCACCCTTTGTGGTCACTGCCCAGACTGACCCCTCTGCTCCCTGCAAGGGTAAACATGCTCCCTGCAAGGGACTCTCACAGCAGAGATTAGTTTTGCAAGACGCACTCATGTTGGTGTAGACGTAATTCATTTATTCTGATGGCCATGGAGAATCCCGGCGTTTGTGTGGATGGACTTGTAATTAAACACTGGGCGTTTAGGCTGCTCCTGCCTTTTGGGATTACCCATCTGACTTCTCTTTGGCAGTGGATGTTTTACAGGGAAGTTCATTTGCTTTGGAAATAATATTCTTGGTTTCTGGACTTTCCGGCAGGTATAGAAATCAGCAGGTGATTGCTGAGGCTTAAAAGTCCCTGCCTACTTTTGATTACTTGCTGTTCTCCTTGGGTCACTCGGTTTTTGCGTTTGCCTCTGTGCTGACCCCCTCCCTCTCTCTGTCCCTCTCTCCTCTTTGTTCTAGTGTTCTCCACACAAGATGAAAGAGTCCAGCCCATTGGTCAGTAGAAAAATTTGTGATAAAAGCCACTTTCAGGCCATTCACAGTGAATCTTCAGATACTTTTAGTGACCAATCACCAACTCTGGCCGAGGGGACACTTTTGGATCAGAACAAGTCTCAGACAGAAATGCAGTTTGTGAACGAAGAAGACCTGGAGACCCTGGGAGCAGCAGCACCGCTCTTGCCCATGATCGAGGAGCTCAAACCGCCCTCTGCCGGTGTGGTCCAGATGGCAAACAAGACGGACTCTCCTAGGAAAAAAGGTACGGAGGCTGGGGCTTCCCGACCCTCTGTCTGTTCATACTTTGTGCTTCCTCTACAAAGGACAGGTCCTTTCCAAAGTTCCAAGGAAATTGAACTATGACAACTACCATGTTCAGTCCGTGCTCCGTGGCAGAATATTTTCATGATCAGAATTTAGTCACAGGAAATCACACATGGAGGAGGCCTTGCGGATCATGTAGCTTCCTCATTTTACTCACTGGGGCTGCTGAGACCTGGGAGAGTCAAGTCGTTTTCAGCACACCATGGGACCCATAAGTGTGACCTTTTTTTTTTTTTTTTTCAGACAGAGTCTCATTCTGTTGCCCAGCTGGAGGGCAATGGTCTCATCTTGGCTCACTGCAACCTCTGACTCCCTGATTCAAGCGATTCTCCTGCCTTAGCTGCCCAAGTAGCTGGGATTACAGGCATACACCACCATGTGCAGCTAATTTTTGTGTTTTTAGTAGAGACAGGGTTTCACCACGTTGGCCAGGATGGTCTCCATCTGACCTCGTGATCCGCCCGCCTCGGCCTCCCAAAGTGTCGGGATTACAGGTGTGAGCCACCGCACCCGGTCAAGGGTGACTTTTATCAAGCTGATGATTAGATTAATCCTGACCGCCTCTCTTCTTGCCCGGTGTTGCTTCCCAGCCCCTCACCCACTGTAGTTTCTGCATACCATTTATCACAATTTCAAATGATCAATATTTTACTGATTGATTTTTGCCTGACTCCCCCATAGACTATGTGCTGTCTGAGATCAAGAGTCTTTTCTATCAAACTTCTCTTTCTCTCTGCAGTGCTTAGCGTAGTGGTTGGCACACAGTAGGTGCTCTGTGTTGCTTTAATGTGCTCCTGACTGTGTGTCTGTATCAACGATGCCAGGCCTGTTCTCCATCCACTCAGCAGCTCCCTGTGGTTTTCTAGAATTGTAGGGACCAGTTACATTATTCTATGCCAGAAGTAAAGAGGACATTTGAAGTCATCGTGTCTGACAGTGCACCATGTGGGATGCTTTGCCTTGGGGTATTGATGGGGAAGTTCCTAATGAAAGCATTTATCGTTTCATAATAAGTGTAATGATAATGGTAATAGTCTCAGTGCATTGAGTGCTCAGTACACTTCAAGCACTTTATGGAGAAGGACTGAGGCTCAGCAAAGTGAACTAACTTGATCCAGGCCACATGATTTGTGGTCTCGGCGGTCTACGGTAATGTACTGCCCACCAGCAACCATTGTGGTTCTTGGGCCAGTCTGGAGACTTGGGGGCAAATCTGCACACAGTGTTTAAATGCTGTTTCTATAGATCCGAGTCCATGAGGTCATTTCTAGAAGGGAGGTTTTCTGACTTGAGCCATTTGCCCTTTTAGATAAACGAAGCCGACATCTTGGTGCTGATGGTGTCTACCTGGATGACCTCACAGACATGGACCCTGAAGTGGCGGCCCTGTATTTTCCTAAAAAGTAACATTCCTTTTCATTCCTCACATCATTTTCTATAACCTGAATATCATTCCGTGTGAGCCCAGTTTTCCCTTATGTTTGTTTAGAAAGTGTGCAAGACAGCTGGGTGTGGTGGCTCACTCCACTAATTCCAGCACTTTGGGAGGCTGAGGCAGGCAGATCACTTGAGGTCAGGAGTTTGAGACCAGCCTGGCCAACATGGTGAAACACCGTCTCTACTGAAAATACAAAAATTAGCTGGGTGGGGTGGTGTGCACCTGTAATCCCAGCTACTGCAGAGGCCGAGGCAGGACGATTGCTTGAACCCAGGAGGCAGAGGTTGCAGTGAGCCGAGATTGCGCCACTACACTCCAGCCTGGGCAACCGAGCGAGACTCTGTCTCAAAAAAAAAAAAGTGTGTGAGGGAGAGGCAGTGGGAGGCTCTCATTTCCTTGTGAAACATGCTGGCTCTCTCTGTGGACATAGGGTGTGGGCACAGGGTGGCGTCCCCACCTCTGGACGGGCGCAGGCACCAAGCTGCCCTCCCTGCGGAGCCTGAGGTCATGCTGTCCACAGTGGTCAGTGGCCCGCAGCACAATAAGGGGCAGCTGGGCAGCCCTTTCTTTCCCCAGGAGAGTCTCCCATGGTGCTGAGGACCCCACCCTCAGTCCCCCCGCGATCTGGGGCAGGGCTGGCGTCTGGAGGGGAAGGGCAGGGAACAGGGAGGACAGCTTGATGCTGCTTCAGTGTATCTTAGGGGGATACAGGGAGATGCAGCCAGCTGCAAAAGGATGGCTTTCTCTCCCGAGCTAAGGCATTTAACGTCTCTTTCCCCGTCGAGGTGTTTTAATGAACATCTGTGCTGAGATGCAGCCGTCTGCGGCTCTGAGGGTGGCCGCGTGCCAGAGCATGGCTGGATGGCGAGGTGGGACCCCGGCCTGGGACACTGCTCAGCCGGGCTCTGCCGCTTTTCCCCCTTCCAGCGGAGACCCTTCCGGCCTCGCAAAACATGCCAGCGACAACGGAGCCCGATCAGCCAACCAGTCCCCGCAGTCTGTGG
Organism: Cebus imitator; assembly: GCF_001604975.1. Lineage (NCBI taxonomy): Eukaryota > Metazoa > Chordata > Mammalia > Primates > Cebidae > Cebus > Cebus imitator. The sequence continues at coordinate 3,565,489 of NW_016107316.1, forward strand.
GCAGCTCGGGCATGGACAGTGGCGTGGAGAGCACCTCGGACGGGCTGAGGGACCTCCCTTCCATCGCCATCTCCCTGTGCGGGGGCCTCAGCGACCACCGGGAGATCACGAAAGGTACCGCGGGCCTCGCGCGGGCGCCCCCTGGTGGCCGCCGGTCAGAAGGCCCGGAGGCTCAGGTGTCTCGGAGGAGTTCGTGTCCAGGCAGCTTTTCCCTCGGTTGAGGTTAAGGATCGCCCCGATGTTAGCACCGAACTTGGAACCGCGATGTTCCTGGCTTGCAGTTAGCCGGCCTCAGAGCTCTGTGGGTCACCCATGGCTCAGGCCATCGCTGTGTGTCTCCTGTGGCCCAGGCCAGCACTGCAGAGACCTCCTCCAGAGGCCTGCAGGCCGGAGTGGGTGTCAGTCTAATTAAACTAGAGGGCGTTGGCAGTGGGAGAGAAGTGTCCCAGTGCCTTGGAGCTGGGAGGTCTGAGTTTGTCAGAGGAACTCTGGGAGCTTTTCCCAGCTGGATTTAAAGGGCGTTAATGGGGCGGGCTTAGGTGATTGATTATAGTACCTGTCACATTCGTATCAGTGCTCTCCCAGGACCTCGTGACAGTGCTGTAGCGTGGTGGGGCGTGTCCAAGCCCCCCAGTGGGTGCGGTCAGCAGTTATCAGCTGAGGGACTCTGGGACTAGTCTCAGTCGCCCCACCCCCTCCCACCCCCTCCCACGCCATCTCCTCTTTTCCACTGTCTCCTGGTATTTCTAGCAGGGAGGGGCCCTCTACCTCTCAGGAGCCACCACTGTCCCCCTCCCACCCAGGAGTGCTATCTGAGACTCCTGCCTCCAACCCGGTCGCTTCTAAGCTTTGGGAATTTCTCCTTTCACGAAGATTGAGGCCTTTTTGTTCCCACGCCGTCACCAGCCTGTCCTTCTAGAGCTGAACTGAGATTGTGTGCTAGGTCCGGTGGCTCGGTTCATTCACCTGTCTTCCTAGGGCTACACATTCATATCCAGCCTCAGTGTGTCTCTGAGGTTATTGGGGGCGAGTATACTTGGACACTGGCGTGGGGGAGGCCAGTGTCCCATCGGAGCCCCCTGGGCCTTCCCTCACCAGTACACATGAGTTGGTGGGGGTGGGGTGGCAGCACCAATGAGGCCGAGCGCTGTTATCTGCCTGTTATCTCACAGGGTTGGGATCTGCGAGTGCCCAGTCCTTACAGGTGAGGCCAGATTGTCACAGTCAGGAGATACCAGGAGAGTCCCCAGAGGTCCTAATGAGGGCTCTGAGGGTATATGTTGAGGCCAGTTGGGCTGGCATCATGACCCAGGGACACTTCCTGGACACAGGAGATTCTCGGTGGCCGATGTCTGCTGGGTTTCGGTTCCATTCAGGGTAAATAGAAGCTCCCAGGGAAGGAGTGGGCATGGCTCTGGGCCACAGAGATGGTCAGAACCATGTTCAAGGCTCAGGGTGCAGCCCAGCTGCTTTGGAAGGCTCTGTGGAAGCCAGGGCCATGGCCCAAGAGCCCGTCAAAGAACTGAGGGTCCAGGGCTGAGGTCTGGGCCTCCTGAACCTGCCACCTTCTCCTCTGCTCTGATGGGGCTGCCCCCCCGCAATGAGAACAGTACCCTTCCTGCTTCTGATCGTGGTGGAGGCACCACGTTTTCAGAAGGGCACTGTGCTTTCTATTCATGACCTTCTCAGTCCCCATGACCACCCTAGGAAGCAGATGGGGTTATTGTCCCCGTGCTAGAGGAGGGAGCTGGGGCCTGGAGAGTCAACTGCTTGCCTGGGGTCACCTCAATAATCATGACTTCAGCCACGGGAGCCTGGCTTCTGCACCCTGCGTAGCCATGACTCTGCCTGTGCAGATGTACGTGTGTGCTGTTTTCACCCCACTCCCCGTGTGAACGTATGTGCCCCAGCTAAGACATACTTCCCGCAACATCCACAGACTCGTCCTTGGCCTCCCTGCATTGCCGTGCAGATGCCGCCCCCCAGATGAAGTGGAGTGCCCTTTACAAATATGTTTATGCATTTTATAGGATTGTCCGCACAGCTGGTGTGCACAAACTCTCAGAAAACACTTGGGTGTGAGCAAATGAAAGGTGGGCGTGTCTTAGAACTGACTTTTTCTTCTTCTTTTTCCTGGATCCTCTACAACTGCTGCGACAGATGCATTTCTGGAGCAGGCTGTGTCATATCAACAGTTTGTGGACAACCCCGCTATTATCGATGACCCCAATCTTGTGGTAAAGATTGGGAGTAAGTAAGTACCTGTTGAAAGTCACTTCAGCAGTGGCGTGATACTGTTTCTGTTTCATGTTTTCAAACAGACCTAGACATTAAGCCTTAGGAATATATAAAATAAAGACTTAGCTACACTGCAGTATTGTGTCTTCACTGTTGACAGAATTCCATGCCAATAGAATTGGCAATATAGCTGATAGCTTCAGGTAGCCATCAGTCTTGTGAGCTTTAGTATTCATCTGTACTAGATTTTCTTTTCTTCCCTTTTGAGGCGAGGTCTAGCTGTGTCTCCTACCTAGGCTGGAGTGCAGTGGTGCAGTTATAGCTCTCTGTAACCTTGAACTTGTGGGCTTAAGAGAGTCTTCCTCTTGGCCAGGTGTGGTGACTCACACCTGTAATCCCAGCACTTTGAAAGGCCAAGGCGAGTGGATCACCTGAGGTCAGGAGTTTGAGACCAGCCTGGCCAACATGGCAAGACCTCCATCTCTACTAAAAATACGACAAATTAGCCAGGTGTGGTGGCGGGTGCCTGTAATCCCTGCTACTCAGGAGGCTGAGGCAGGAGAATCGCTTGAACCCGGGCAGTGGAGGTTGCAATGAGCTGAGATTGTGTCACTGCACTCCAGCCTGGGTGACAAGAGTGAAACTCTGTCTCAAAAAAAATAAAATAAAAAAAAAGAGAGAGATCCTCCCACCTTGGCCTCCCGAAGTGCTGGGATTTCATCTGTGAGCCACTACACCCAGCTCGATGTACTAATTGAATGTGAACAGTCACACCCGTGTGGTACATGGGTATATCTGAGGAGCCTACATCTTTCCCCTCTTGAAAAACTTCATTATCTGAGGGCGAGGGATGTACAGGTATTTTTGCAGACTATTAGCAAACTTTTCTCCCTTACGCCGTGGATGTTTTACACCTAGTTGCCTTTTCCTTGACGTGTGGCAAGAAACACCGCAAGCACGTTGTGGAATTTGGGCTGCTGGCATGTCCAACTGTCCACCCTGCTGGCACGGCTGCTGCTGGGCCCCTGCTGGGGTTAGATGGAGGGAGCCTCTGCCTGGGGGTAGATAAGGGTGGGCTGGGGAATAGCAAGAGCATTGAGCTCTTCAAAGACCTTGATGGAGTCCCGAGCTTTCCTTGACCACTTTATATGACATTGGAAAGGTTTTCAGTCTGAGCCTTGGTTTTTTGACATCTATTTCATTGTTTTGTGTTAGATATTATAACTGGACGACAGCAGCACCTCTCCTCCTGGCAATGCAGGCCTTCCAGAAACCTTTGCCAAAGGTGAGCTTTAACATGAAAAAGCAAAGGGGACACTAGAAATGATGGATAGCTTAATCTGGGTGGTTGGAATTTCACTTTTATTTTGGAAACCACAGAGTTCATTCCATTGTGCTCTTTCGAAGTTCACGAGCATACAGGCCAGGAGTTGTGGATCTCTGTCTTGCACCTTGCACGTGGTTCCCCCTCCTCCTTATCAAGGCAAAACCTCCCAATCATGGCAGTGCAGACCAAGGATGCCCTTCTCAATACCTGCCGTGCTAGGAGCACAGGTGGGGGCCAAGCAGACAGGTACCTGGACTTCAGAGCCCAGTGAGGACAGAGGGAGATGAGTGTCACCCCGGACGGGGTGGAACGGGCATTGGGGTCAGGTATAGGTGCCCATGCCGGTGTCAGGTCTGCCCAGTCAGGAAGCCAGGCCCATGACTGATTCTCTGAGGCAGGAGCCAGTACAGGGCCTGGGCAGCTCCTAGCTTGCAGGGGAGAGTAGGTTAGTGGCCCCAGGGAAGAGTTAGGAGGGCAGCCATGCTACCTGCCAGCCTGCAGTGTTCTCATCCTCCCCAAACAGTTCACTAGACAGTCAGCCAGGAATTCTTCATTCTTTCATTGACAGCTCTTCCTCTAGATTATATGTTCTTTGCTGCAGAGACTGCCTTAGACTTGTTTGTATCCTTTGTGTGCTTAGCAAGCCTTTGTACAGCTTTGGATATTGTAGGCAGTCAGCAAGTTCTAACACCTGAGATTCTTGAAGGTCTAATGGGACTTTGTTGAGTCTAGGCTTGCTCCTTCCTGGGTTGGCGTGTGTGTGGGTGTGCATGCATGTGCATGTGCGTGTGTGCACGCATGCACATATGTGTGCGTATATGTGTGTATGTGCACATGTGTGCATGCCTGTGTGCATAAGTATGCATGTGTGTGCGTGTTCGTGCATGTGTGTATTATGATTTGAGGACTATAATCTCATCTTTGGTGATGCTTTATTTGTGAGCATCTTTGTGGACTGGGCTGAGGGCATGTTCTCCAGAGTGGTTTTTCTTTTGTCCCTGCCATGGTATCCATGGCTTGGGACACATTTTTATGTTACTGTTCTCAACTGTTACAAATCCCTAAGAAAAAAGGCCACTGCAATGGCAATATAGCTAAAGGATTTATTCACTGAAAAAGAAATACACATGGGCTCTGAAACGTAAAAGAAATTAGTCCTTGTGATATGCACACTAAATCTTTTTATAAGCCAGTAATTTTTGACACTAAATATGCCATTTCTCTAATATAGAAATTATTTTTAAATGTAGAATCTGCCAATCTTGTCTTTTATGGCTGTTGGGTTTTGTATCACACCTAAAATGGCCCTGCTTCTCCTTTCCCAAAACTTGTGGAAATATTCCCTGTAGCTATTTTTTGTGCTTTCTTTTATGTGGAGCATATTTTCACAAGTTTTGGAAATTTTGAAAGATTTTAAAATCTTTCATCCATCTTGATTTTATTTTGAGCGTAATGAGGGAAGTATTAGGAACCAAGTCAGTTTTCCCCAGGAAGTTATTGAATTCGTGAAGATGCTTTTGGTTTTAGGAAACAGAATGACTCAAAGGTGGCTGAAGTGGTCATCTCACGTGACACGGATCTTAGAGGTTGGCCTTTCAGGCTTGGCGAATTTGGGTTAGCTTCTCTGTGACTTTCTTGGCTTTTCCTTTGTGGTCACAAGATAACTGCTGTACACTTCATCTCCTCATACAGCCGCATCTGAAATGGGAGGGAGGGGTCAGCTCTCTCATATTTCATTGGCCAAAACTTGGTTGCAATATCCCTTCTAAAGCAGCTCTTGGCCAAGCAATGAAATGACTGTGACTGGCTTTGACCAGTGAGGCGCATCCTTCCGAGTTGCACCAGACTTCTCTGAGCGCATTGCAGCCTGATACTTGAACAGAGTTTCATATCTGTCAGCAAGAAAGGGCAGGCAGGTGGGCCGCTCACAGGGTCTGACATGGCTGCTGAATTATCCCAGGACCATGTGTCAACTAACTCCTACCACGGCTCATAGGCAGTTACAGCTTCATCCTCTGTTCCATTTCTCTGTGAATTGAGATTTATTTTTGGACTTTTGTCTTCTGTTCTTGTGATATGTGTCCTTGCATGCCAACACTACCTTCTCTTAATTACCATATATTAAGGTATATTTTAATATCCAGCAGTGCTTATTCTACTTACTACTCTTCTGCCTGAGAATTTTCTGGGCTATTTTTGTTTCTTTTTCAAACAAACATTAGAATCGGTTTGTGAAGGACGGAAAATACTCCTGTTCACTTTTTTCTGTTCCTTGTCTTTCTTTCTTTTTTAAAGAAATTGTGGTTTTGTTACATTTATGAGTGGATTTAGGGGAAATAGGGTCATTGACAGCTTTATGAATTGTCCTATTTATGAACAGGATATGAGTGGTTTGCATTTTAGTTGAGTTTCTGTGTGTGCCAGATAGGGACCTTTTTAGCTACATAGTAAATTACTTATCTGTCTGCTTCCCTACACCCTGTTAGACTGAATGGCTTAAATCTTTCTTTTATTACTAGCTAAGGTGTCAAATGCTTGAAAGTTCTGTAAACTGAGGAGGGGATACTGCATAACTTTTACTTCGGTCCTAGAATTTACCTCAAGATAGATATTTTGCTCATTGGAAATACTGAGAAAATTATCCATTTGTATTTAATGTCGCCATTAAACTCATTTATCTAAGTTAAAAATAGGAATTTTCTTTTTAATACTTGAGATTTTAAACCAAATGCATCTATTAATGTAAACATTTAGAAATTGATGTAGACAGTAAAAATCCTATGCATTTTACCTTTGGTTGAAAACTGTTTTATCCTGTACCCCATATTAATCATTTCATATTTTATTTTATAACCATCATATTGAGAGTAATAATATCTTAACCAGTTAGCCACTTTGATTTGGAAACTTCTGGTCTTCCTAATCACTAATGATTTCTAATGCTTTCTTCTTTTCTTGTTGTCGTGTTGTATTTTATTTGTTGCTTGCTTATTCCTTTAACATCTTCTTAAGTCTTCATGCTTAAGTTACCTTCATGTAATTTTGGACGCCATTAGGTTTTGCTTCTCTAAAATTTTTAACCCACAAATAGTATGTTGTGTTTTCTCTGATTTTTTTTGTTTTTAAATCTTACTTTAATTTGCATGTCTGTTTCATTTGGTTCGAATGTGCTAAGTTGATCTTTTTTTGGTTCCATTATTTATGTTACCATCCATTTAAAACAGGCCACTGTGGAAGCTATCATGAGGGATAAGATGCCCAAAAAGGGAGGAAGATGGTGGTTTTCATGGAGGGGAAGAAACACCACGATCAAGGAGGTAAGTCCAGAAGACGAAACAGTGCTCACCCTTAGCTCAGCAAGTTTTGGTTTTGTGCAGGGACATTGGTTTTCGTTTACTTACATCAGAGAAATAGGCCCTAGAGCTGAGTTTTCATGAGCCAGCTCTGCCATGAAGTAGGGCGGGTGCTCCTGGAACGTGGGGAAGGTGGGGAGGAAGGTCGGGAGCCAGCAGTGTGGGCGTCACCCCCTGGCTCTGTAACGTGGGGAGACTGTGGTCCAGTCACTTCCGCATGATAACGTTTTGTCATCTGTAAAAGAAGGGATTCAGCCTGGGAATTCAGCTTTTTTAAGAAATTAAATATTTTCCTTCTGCTTATGGAGACAATTTTTTTTCTTTTTTTTTTTCTTTGAGATAGAGGCTCGCTCAATCACCCAGGCTGGAGTGCAGTGGTGCAATCTCAGCTCACGGCAACCTCCCAACCTCCGCCCATCTCAGCTTCTGGAGTAGCTGGGACTACAGGCGTGTACCACCATGCACAGCTAACTTTTGTATTTTTAGTAGAGACGGGGTTTCGCCATCTTGCCCAGGCTGGTCTCAAACTCCTGGGCTTGAGCGATCTGCCTGCCTCGGCCTCTGAAATTGTTGGCGCTATAGGTGTGAACCACCATGCCTGGCCTGTGAGGACAATTTTAATGAGGTATATGTCCAGCAGTTGACTAGTTCTCTGAGTCATTTCACTGCAATGGTATGTCTAAAAGTCCGTGGCTTTGGTGTTCATCTCTATGAGTGCCTGTGATTTTTTTCAGATCTTCGTTGACCTCTCCTTCTATTTCTTGAAGTACTTTCTGTGCTTGGCTCCCAGGCCCCTGTGTCCACCTGGCCCTCCTCTTCCCTGCAGGCTGCCCCTGCTGTGGCTTAGCCTCCTCCAGGAGGGGACCTCAAAGCTCATCTTAGGGACACCTTTTCTCCTTTCACTTCTTACGTTTCCCTTTTGCCCGTGTGACGGCTCCGTTTTTTGTCTCAGACCCAGACGTTCTTTTCTGCTCCGCCCATTTATCAAGTAGCCAACTAAGCGTTGTCATGCGGATGCCTCAAGGCATTTCAGACTTAGCACTTCTAGAATTGAACTCGTGGGATTCTCGAGAGTTCTTCCTTCATTGGGGCCATAGTCAGAAAATGGCACCACCGTCCATCCTTGGGTGAGATTCATGCTTTTAGCCTCACCTCCACACCAAGTCCTATCGGTTTTCCGTCTTAAATACTTCTCCGACGTGTCCATTCTCTCCGGCTCTGCTCCCACACATCTGCACCCCCGTCACCTCTCCCAGTGGTGCTTCCAGACGGCCTCCCTGCACCCATCCTTACCCTCTCTTCCTCATCCTCTGTACTGCGGATGCACTGGGCTCTTTAGGGGCCTGCTCCCATGTATGTTGCTCCTCACTTAAAGCCTTATTGTGATTCCGAGGGGATCTTATAATGAAGGCTGGTGTCTTTACCACGGCCTATGGCGCTTGTGTCTTCTAGCCTGCCTCTTTAGGCTCATCTTTGCTATTTTCCTCTGCTGTCTGCTTTAGCTTCAATGGCTGAAGGCATCTTCTGCCCTGGAGCCTTTGCATGTGCTGTTTTCATTACGCAGTGTTCTGTGGGCCCCTCGCCCCTGCTTTGCTTAGTTAACTGGCAGATCCAGTAGCCCTTTCTCTGCAGATGAGTCTGGTCTGCTGTCCTCTGCCTGTGAACTTTTCCTCCATGCATTTAGTCACAGTTTATAATTATGTAATTACTAGTGTGACTATTTGGTGAGCTTCTCCTTTCTGTCTAGACCCAAAACTCCGTGAGGCAGAGACCATATGTGGCCCTGATCGCTTCGGTGTTCCTGGTGCCCATATTGGACCCAGAGTAGGGGTTTGGCAAATATTTGTTGAAGGCATGCTGATTACTCAAGGAAAGTAGTAGGAAGAAGCCACAGAGACGGCAGTCAAGTTGGTTGTTTTAATCATAAAAGAAACCTCCTCTGTGAACTGTCTTTATGCCATTGGTTGAAAGGGAAAACGTTTGCTGGAAGAGTTTTATCAAGATATAATTGTTCTTTGACACCTTCTGTTAGCATATCTGAGTTCTACTTGTCAGTTTTATTGATCTCCAAAAGCTACAGACGCATGAGTGCAAATATATATAATTTATACTAAAGGACTTAAAGCATAAAGGTACTCTAGTTTTCTTGCCAGAGAGCAGAATGCTCTAGAAGTTAAGGTGGAAGTATATTTCAACCACTTCTTTGTAGAATATCCACATTCTCTCCAGTTTGAATTAAGTGAAGTAAAGAACAGTTAAGAAATTAAATATTTCTTTGCTAATCTGAAATATACTTATTTCACTTAGATACATATTTGGGAAGCCACCTAAGAAAAAGTTGCTAATAGTGGTGGTAGTGTTACATGACGCAATCAATAGATAAAACATAACTGGACATGTTATATCAATTATTTGTGTGTTTATTGAAAAACCTAAAGAATATTTGAAATTAGTTCATGCTAATCGTATGTTAAGACAGTCACCCTATTAATCGTTGGTATTGTTCATTTTCTTTATTAAAGGACCATAGTAGAAATCGTTAACCTGTCTCCTGAGCAAACAAGCACAGATAAAGAGAGTCAGTCGTTGACACTCCGTCCCTTGGCGTTTCTCTCTGGTCTCTTCTGTCTGGGGCCCAGTGCCCATCGCCCTCCTCCTTTGCCTGCTGTGTGCCTGGCTCTGTGTTTCAGACACAGTGTCTCCTTTCATCTTCATAGCAGCATTAGGAGACGGAGAACGTCACCCGTTTCCCAGATGAGGAAGCGAAGTTAAGTGACTTGTCCAAAGTTTATAAGCGAGAGAGGCGGGACTGAGCTCAGGTGTTCTCTTAGAAATCCAAGCACACCAAGGGAGGATTTTCTGTTAAGAGTATGTGATCTTGGAAAAGAAGAAAATGCTCTCACATCTTCCCCAAGCAAAATATGGTATGAAAATATTTTCAGGCATTTCTATCAGCAATTACAAGAAAATATTTTGAAAGGCCCCCAGAATCCAAACAGCCCTTGATCAAGCATTTCCGTAAGCTACAGTGATGATGGAGTTTGGTTTGGTGCCACAAACGCTTATGGATAACAGATTCATTTCTGTCAAAAATATTTCTCAGTTTAATTGTATACTTCTTAGCAAAGGAGTGAGCAGGACCCACCAAAAGAAACAGCCAGAGCCTCCCAGGGCGATTGCTGGGGTGGGCCTCGTTGGGGAAGGGTCTACCTTCAGGGGTCCTGCCTTAAGGAAGCCCATGGGAAAACACCTGCCTGCAAGCCCCTTCTCCATGGTACTTCTGTGACTCTCTCTTTTCTCCTTCTCCAGGAAAGTAAGCCAGAGCAGTGCTTGGTTGGCAAGGGCCATAGCACCGGAGAGCAACCGCCGCAGCTCAGCATGGCCACCAGGTGCAGTAGGAGGCTTCCTGGGATGTGCGGCCCCTTTCCACCTCCGAGTTCATGGAACGTGCTGCCTGGATGCAGACAGGTCCACAGCATGGCTCCAGCTCCAGCTCTGTGATTCGCTTGGTGACCTGGAGTAGTTTATTTAACTTTGTTTTCCCATAAGCAAAATGGATGCAATTGCCCCCTTAGGTAGCCAGCTTGCAAAATAAATGTGAGGCTTAAGTGAGATAATATAACTGGAGCATTTGTCATGCTCCTGGTAGGCGGTAGTCCTTCATACACAGATGACGGTGATGATGATGGTGATGACAGTAACAGTGGCAATAATGATAGTGATGATGATAATAAATAATAGCCCTAACACTCACATGGAAATAAGCTTCCCTTCTGAAGGAGCTTGCCTTTCTCTACAATTTAAATACTGACCAGGACTTATGTTGATACTTTTAATATGGATTCATGTTCGCTTAGCATAGGAGAGGTTAGATTTTGATGATACTGATCAGTATTTGTGATTTCTGATCAGGTGTTTTGTCTTCAGGTTAATCTCTTTGTATGGGATCGGAGGCGACTCTACTCTGAGGACAGTCCCATTATACGCTAATTACGACAGTGATACTATATACTGACACAGACTGATTTGCACTATACCATCTTTTACCGATTACTTCATGTTTACAGTGTTTCCATGCTTAAGAAAGCCAGGATTCCATTTCATATTTAGCAGACAGAAAGTGCTAACAGATTAATTGGCGCCAGATCCACATCTTACTCATTTTTTAATCTTGGAGGCCAAGCCAGTGCCCCACAGAGTAGGCATTTCCAAAGCATTGCTGAAGCATCGCTGAACCACTGAGGTTTTCTCCATGTGTTGTTGATTTATGGGAGAGGCAGGCGTGGGTTTCCATTCCTCTGGCTCCCTGCCATGGCTCTGTATCTTAAACGATTTTAATTCTAGGATTCTTTGCTACAAACAGAAACCCACATGGGAGGCAGGTAGGAAACGATCTGATTTCTTTATTGTTCTCTGTGGAGAAGGACAGGGTAGAGACGAGTGTGCGGGACCTGGTGGGGTAAGTTTGAATGTGACTCTGAATGGCCTGGCTTGCTCTTGCTGGGGATGCTCTTGAAGGGAAACATTTCTGTTTCCCCGGTGGTGTCCCATGGGCCTTCCCCCTGACCTGCTGTTGGTCTGTGCTTTGCAGGAACAAGAAAGAATGGAAGGGCACCAGGGTACTGATGTTTCCCAGCTGGGAATTCTGAGTTTGGCTGTGAGTGCACTTGGAAGGGAGAGGGCAGGTGTGTTGAGGATGGAGTCAAACAGACTTTTAAAAATAAGTGGTTGTTTACTCCACAAGCTGCAGTGAAAGCAGCCAACTTTGGAGTCAGGCAGGTCTGGTTTGGAATCCCAGCTTTGCTCCTTGGTAACCATTGGATCTCAGGTGAGCTCCCTGACGCGTCTGAGCAAAGGTGCCAGTGTTACTATCAGTGGCCAGACAGGCTGGGACGGAGCTGGCCTGGAAGCTGCATGGGAGGCACGTTACCCTGAAAGAGACACACAAAGATGCCAAACTGTGTGCTCTCAGCAATTTAAACCAACCTAAATCACTACACTAGAAATGCCCCACTTTCCTGGAATTCATTTTAGGAACCTTCTCTGTCTCGGCAATAATTTCTAAACACAAGAGGTAGCACAGAGCAGGATGCAGAGCAGGTACCTTGTCTGACAGCCTTCAGTATGGTCTTCAGCATCTCCATCTGTGAAATATGGGGTTAAAACTAACACCGCGGCAGACCCCATCTCACTGGGTCTTTGCATCAGCTTTGTGAGAAAATGATCCAGAGTGCAGAAACCAATTGTGAGGGCAGCTCTGCGGTCACCTGGAGGACACACTTCAGTCTCAGACCATGCAGTTCCAAGTATTTTAAAACAGGCATTGTGGGCTGAATGCAAGATGTCTTCCAAATCCATCCTGCCCTCTGCCCAGTGGCCAAGGCTATGGGAGCCCACCTCTTGCATCAGCGTGACCTGGATTTGAGACATGGAGTCAAAGGAGATCATTTTGGAACTTTAAGGTTTAATGACTGCCCTATTGGATTTCACACTTGCACAGGGCTTGTAGCCCCTTCGTTTTGGCCGGGTTGTTCCATTGGAACAGGTGTATTTACCCAATGCCTGAACCCCCGTTGTATCTAGGAAGTAACTCACTTGCGTTTGATTTAACTGGCTCATAGGCAGAAGGGACTTGTCTCAGATGAAACTTTGGACTGTGGACTTTGAGTTAATGCTGAAATGAGTTAAGACTTTGGGGGACTGTTGGGAAGGCATGATTGGTTTTGAAATGTGAAAAGACATGAGATTTGGGAGGGCCGGGGGGCAGAATGATAAGCTTTGGTTCTGTTTCCCCACCCGAATGTCACTTCAAATTGTAACCCCCATAATCCCCACGTGTCAAGGGCGGGACCAGGTGGAGGGAATTGGATCATGGGGGCAGTTTTCCCCATGCTACTGTTCTCGTGATAGTGAGTGAGTTCTCACGCTATCTGATCGTTTTACAAGCATCTGGCATTTCCCCCCCTTGCACCCCTGCCCCATCCTGCTGCTCTGGGAGGAAGGTGCCTGCTTTTCCTTTGCCTTCTGCCATGGTTGTAAGTTTCCTGGGGCCTCCCCAGCCATGTGAAACTGTGAGTCAATTAATACCTCTTTCCTTTATAAATTACGAAGTCTTGGGTATTTTTTCATAGCAGTGTGAGAACGGTCTAATACAGCCAGTCTTAAACCTAGCGGAAGATGGGCCTCAGGCTCAGAGAGTTAGGTTTACAAGGGAGGGAGGAGGACAGCCACTGGAAGGGTCCCGTATACAGAAGGCACAGTGGCATCGCTGGTGCCATCTCTGCTCTTACACTTACCCCTTCTAGCCACAGCAGGTAGGACCCCAGGAGAGTGGGGAGAGCAGTGAGACACTTCTGCAACTCTTCCCAAGTTGGAAGCTCAGCTCTTACAGTTTACTTGGGGTGGCATGGATTTTCTCACTGTCCGATACAATCATATTCAAATGTGGGCAAAAATGCTTTTCCCTGTCAAATACAAACAGCTGGACCGTCCGCCATTCTGAGTTAGTCACATGAAGAATCGACTCTTGTGAAAAAGAACTCAGATTTTGAAAAGAATATAAGGTTCTCTTGAAAAATGTAAACCTTTTAATTTATACTTGCATCTCAGACTTCGAGTCTCCTTATTAGAGTCACGCAGTTGACTAAAAAAAAAAAAAAGGTGTCAGAATGTTTTCCTAATTGACAGACTTGATTGACAGAACAGTCCCTGAAGATCCATAATTGAGCAAACAGCTTGTCACCGTACAAATAATTAAAATACCGTTTGAAACACGCACACTGACAAGTGCTAACTTAGATGTTGTTCACAGCTACTCTTCTGTGCGCACATTTGCAAGTGACATAAGCCCTTTTGTTTTGTTTTGTTGCTTCTTGCAGATCCTGTAAAGCAAGCAACATTTAATGAGCCATTGTAGGGATGGGGTAGGGGCTTCCCAACAGGAGGCATTTTCTTCTGTGCAGGGTGGCGCGATCTGGGATGTGGCAGCCACAAATGACCGTGTACTTGCCCCAAGCTGAAACCACCAACAGCCAACTGCACATCTCGGATTTTAGTCTTTGTATCTGTGTTTTCCTTTCTGTGTTCCTTCAAACATGGCATGCTATACAAATTTAGTGGCTTTTCTTTTTTTTCAAAGCAGCAGATGGAAATCACAGCCATTCCGCCTGCCTCCTCATCCCGCCGGCAGAGGTACACATCAATCTGTTGTCACTAAGAGCTTTGCTTCACATTTGGATCTCATTTCACTCCACACTGTTTGGGTGGAACATAAACATTTTCCCATTCAATGAGGGGCCTGTAGCCTCGTTCTTCTTCTGCTTGACAAGGAAATCTGCCTGCCCCGTCCCCGGCAGCATTTGCCAGCCTGTACTGGCTCCAAGATCACATCTATCCTGTCTGAAAACCTCCAGGTTGTTGGTTCAGAAGAACCAGCATTGTTCATAGGATCTGTAGGTGTCAGAACTGGAAGGGACTTTGGTCGGATCAGGTCATTTTACAGATGAGCCTGCTGAGGCCCAGGAAGGAATTCTCTAGGATGAGGCTTTTGCTGGGACTTATGTCCCAGTCTTCCAGTCCGGGTGTCTCCCAGGCTCTTACCTGCCTGCATCCTAAAGTTTTGGGTGGGTGTGATTCAGTTGTTCCTCTGCATTTAAAGGTAAAGAAATCAAGGCTGAGGCCAGGCACCTCACTTCTTAATGAACGCTTATGGGGTCGGAAAGCCGTAGGTGGCATAGGACATCTCCCAGCACTTTGGGAGGCCAAGGTGGGCAGATGATGAGGTCAAGAGATCAAGGTAATCCTGGCCAACATGGCGAAACCCCATGTCTACTAAAAATACAAAAATTAGCTGGGCGTGGTGGCACATGCCTGTAATCCCAGCTACTCAGGAGGCTGAGGCAGGAGAATCGCTTGAACCCAAAAGGTAGAGGTTGCTGTGAGCTGAGATCGCACCACTGCACTCCAGCCTGGGTGACAGACTCTGTCTCAAAAAAAGAACAACAAAAAAAAAGAAATAAGATTTCTCCAAGGTGATACAGCCTGAAGTTACCACAGGCTGGAAACCTGTGTTTTTCAGAGTCTAACTGCTATGCCATCTCTACTCTACCAAGAGTCAGAATCAGCCCCCAATGTCATGGGATTGTTCCATCCATGTGTAGCTTTCCTCTGCCACAGACCAACCACCGGTCTAGTGGATGCTCCGCTCTCCTGCAACACAGACTCCTGTTCCCATGGCCTATTCCCCAGGGCTCTGTCCCAGAATCTCCAAATCTTTGTCTTCAGCCCAGGTCTCTGTGTTGTGATTGCTTAGTCACAAACTCTGCACGAGTAAGAACAGGTTGTTTGCCGTGTCGTTGATGCCTGGTGTGGTATGCTTGAGTGTTGGTTGAATGAGCTCCTGGCCCCCAGCCGGAAGCCCACAGACCTCCCTCTCCTGGGTCCCTGGGAGCAGATGCTTAGGGAGGGTCTGCTTATTCTAGGACTGGAAAGAGCCATGTCTCCGCACAAGTGTGGTAGAAACAACACAGAAGTGGGGTGCTGTGGGACACTGTCCTCTTTCACATCTCCCCAGTATTGGGCAGTATTGAGTTGTAGGGATCTTTTCTTCTGTTTTTGAGACAAGGTCTTACTCCGTCGCCCAGGTTGGAGTGCAGTGGCGCAATCTTGGCTCACTGCAAACTTCACCTCCCAAGTTCAAGTGATGCTCTTACCTCAGCCTCCCAGGTAGCTGGGACTACAGGGACGTGCCACCATGCCCAGCTAATTTTTGTATTTTTTCTAGAGATGGGCTTTGCCATGTCGGAGGGCTGGAGATCACTTCTTAAATGAATGCTTATGGGGTCAGAAAGCTGTAGGTTGCAGAGGAGATCTTAAGGGAGGCAAGGGTGTGGGACAGGGTGGTAGGATGAGAGGAAGTCAGCACTGAGAGGAGAGAGTTTATTGAGATGAAAAGATGAGACACGTACTGGCACGTCCCGTGACATTTCCTTTGCCCACTTTTAAATGGGATTGTTTGTTTTTCTGCTGTTGAGTTGTTTGAATTTTTTGTACATTCTGGGTTTCAGGCCCTTGTTGGATGGGGAGTTTGCACATATTTTCTCCCATTTAACAGGTCATCTCTTTGCTCTGTTGTTTCCTTAGTTGGGCAGTAGCTGTTGAGTGTGATGTAGTCCCATTCACTGAACATCACTAATCAGGAAAGTGCAAATCAAAACCACAGTGAGACAGCATCTCACCCCAGTTAGAATGGCTATTGTCAAAGACAAAAAGTAACAAAATGCTCACAGGGATGTTGAGAGAAGGGATCTCTTAAACACTGTTGGTGGGAATGTGAATTAGTACAGCTGTTATGGAAAACAGTATGGAGATTCCTTAGAAAAGTAAAAATAGAACTACCGTACAATCCAGCAGTCCCACTACTGAGTATTTATCCAAAGGAAGGGAAATGAGTATGTCAGAGGGACACCTGCACCTCTGTGTTTATCACAGCATGATTCACAGGAGTTGAAGTATGGATCCAACCTAAGTGTCCGTCAGTGGATAACTGGATAAAGAAAATGTGATACCTATGCACAATGGAGTACTATTCAGACATAAAGAGGGATGAATCCTATCATTTGTGGCAACGTGGGTGGAACTGGAGGTCATTATGTTAGGTGAAATAAGCCAGGCATGGAAAGACAAATATCATGGGGAGCCATACACGTTGATCTCAAGGAGGTAGAGGTAGAATGGTGGTTACCAGAGGCTGGGAAGGGTAAGGGGGAGAGGAGGATGAAGATGGGTTGGTTAATGGGTAAACATACAGTTAGATGAAAGGAAGAAGTTCTAGCGTTTCATAGCGCAGTAGAATGACTATAGTTAGCAGTAATTTATTATACATTTCAAAGTAGCTGGAAGAGAAGATTTGGAATATTCCCAACAAAAATGATAACTGTTTGGGGTAATGGATATGCTAATTACCCTGATTTGATCAGGGTATGCATGATAGTTTGATAAATGCAAATATATGCATTTATCAAAATATGTGCACCTCATAAATATCTACAATTAATATGTCAATAGAAAAATAAAAAAATAAAGACTGTTAAAAAAATAAGCTGGAGCTGTGTATACGCTAACCTTGCCTACAGGAAGGTGCTGAGCTGGAAGCTTTGTAGGACGGCAAAGTACCGGAGAGCTTGGGATGTGCTGCTTTGGGGCCACTCAGCCTTTTCCATTTAGTCTAAGGCATTTACTAATCACTTCGTCTAGCATTGAGACATTTTCAAAGATAGTGGTCCTGGGAGGCAGAGCTAATACTACTGGGTTGGGGATTGTGTCATAGCACGATTTTCACTGAGTGAACAGCTAACTACAGATATGCTTTATGTGACCTATTTAAAGAAAACGAGCCTGATTCCCACCCTGCACCTCCCAGCTCCCCACTAAATAAAAATGTCTAGAAGAGTTAGGGGCACTGACCTGTATATTCTGAGCAGGGAAATCAGGTGTATTCCTTGCTCATGGGATGAGCCACTGGGGGATCTTGGAGGGGAGAGTTGGTGAGTCTTCCTTGCTTTCACTGGCACCTGTCTCTAAGTCCTAAAAAAGCCCTCATTGCTTGGAGTTGTATATTTGGCGAGCTTTATACAGGGAGCTGACGGATGAGTTTGGACTGGTAGAAACTTGGACTGGTAGCACTTGGCCTGCAGTCTCAGGAAGAGATCAGAGATAGAGAAGACAGTGTATTCCTAGGCCAAGAGGGAGTTTAACCCTGCTTGTCATGAATAGGAACCTGTTGGCCTAAAATAGTGATGGTAGCTCATCAATAGGCAAGTGAAAGAGGAGAGGCAGCCCCCACATGTGTAATGTGAGATGCATGAATGGGGTGTAGTGAGAGTTCATTGAGAAATTTAACATGTTATGGTAAATGACCACCCAAGGGACGGGACTCAGGAGAGACTGGATTGACTTAGTCATCGATCCAGGGCTGATGCATTTTTCATGGCTACCCAGATGCATTTTCTAATTGGTGATGACATCACTGTGTGTTCCAGGGTAAAGCATGAATCATCCTCCAGTGATGAGGAGCGTGCAGCTGCCAAGCCATCAAACGCAGGCCACCTCCCGCTTCTGCCTAACGTCAGCTACAAGAAGACTCTCCGGCTGACTTCCGAGCAGCTTGTGAGTCTCCCATGCTTGGCGCAGCTGTGTTGTAAGCACGTGAGGTTTCTGCAGACTCCTCAGGCTGTGCGATGGTTGGGGCGTGCCCCTCACTTCTACTTCCTATCACCTTTCACCCCAGTGGGCCTACAACCTCTCAGCTGGGTGCCCGATGTGTCCAGCCCAGCTCTAGCACTATCCAGGCTGGGTCCCCAGTGTGACCTTCCCTTTTGTCTTCTTTTGCTGGCTGGTCCTGGAGGATCTTGTTTATTAGAGTTAGGAGGAAGGCAGCCTGGCGGAGCTCATTCATCCTGAGGTGTCAATCACTGATAGACTTGAAAATCACCCAAGTGTGTTTTTGCTTCAAGAGAGATGTTTGTTAACCCAAAAGTATCACTTAAATTGATGGAAATCAAGCAGTTGTGATAGAATTTAGAGAATTTCAGGTAACCAGGACCACCATCTGGTCGTGGTATCCTTTTATTTTTCTGTGTGTTTGAGATCAGTTTTAATTAAAAGCCCTTTCTTGGATCCTGCTGGTCATGGCCAGTGAGTGCCTGTCCTTACTTTTTTGTGAATCAGGTCTTTCGCATTTCTCTTAAGAGTTAGTGGGGAGCCAGGCTCAGGTGTGAGGGTATTAACTAGGAAATGATAGGGGACAGGCCCAGACAGCCACTCAGGCCACATGTGGGACCCTGCAGCCTGGGAGTCTCTGTGTGACTCATGGCTCCCCTGGGCACACCTGCAGTCAGGCAGCGTGGGGGTCTGAACTGCCAGCTGGCATGTACCAGGAGTCCCGGCACAGAGACTCAACACTGCTCAAAAGTCACTTTACATTTTGAATTTGGTGTAATTTCTTTGGGTCTAGACTATATTCTTCTGGATAGGAGGCACGACTGGTAACCGAGACTTCTCTTTTTCCAGTTTGTGTCAGTATAATCATCGCTGAAAAACATGGTTACTGAGGGAAATGTATTTTCACACTAGGCTTAAATTCGTCTCCCTTAACCATGACCTTCCTATTTAGTCATGGAGTGGTAAGTGTGGCCTGTGATTGATGATGCCATATAGCCCATCATTTAACCCTGGCTGATGACTCTAATCTGATAATACTGGATCGAATTGGCACCATCCTGGGAAGTAGAACACCTCTGTAGCAAGCAGGCAAATTGCATCACGAGGGGGCCTGAGAGAGTCGAGGTTCGTTTTGCCTGTCCAGCCCCAGAAAGAACCAGAACAAGGAAGGGAGGAGAGAGAGTTATACAAGGGCCCAGGGCAGTGACTTGCTTTTAAAGCTGTATCCTGCTTCTCATGGAACAGAAGCCAAATGCCCATCAATCGGGGCCTTTCCCTCAAGCAGACAAATAATGGTTCATGTTTTTTCAGAAAAGCCTAAAGTTGAAGAATGGCCCCAATGACGTGGTTTTCAGCGTCACCACGCAATACCAAGGCACCTGCCGCTGTGAGGGCACTATCTATCTGTGGAACTGGGACGATAAAGTTATCATTTCTGATATTGACGGGACGATCACCAGGTAGGTCCTGCTGACTTGGGGGCCATGGTGGATTTCTTTGCTTCATAGTGGGGCCGCCGGGCCTGGTGTTGGCACTTCCGCCTCCTGCATGGGACTTGCATAGTTCCACTTCTGGTGCAGTTGGAGCTGCTCATGTAGTTTTAGCTCCTTGGTGTCAACCATTGTGTTCAGGGCTTGGTGGTTGTGTCCCTCTGGGGTATTCTCTCTCTGACCTGGTTGCTTCTGTGGGGACTTCTGAAAAGTGCCCTTTTGGAATGGCCTTTTCCCTTTGGTTGAGCAAGCCAGGCGCCTTGATGCATGATCAGACTGGAGATGTCCTTCTGTGGATTACCATGTCCCTCTGTCAGCATCAACTTTGATGACACTTGTGCTTTCTATCCAGAAAGAAAGTCGTGGGTCTAATTTGTGTGCGGTTTTTTTTTTTTAATGAAGTGTGAATGATGCAATGAATTTCTTATTTTTCTCTTTTTCTCTTCATTTAGATCGGATACTCTTGGCCACATTTTGCCTACCCTTGGGAAGGACTGGACCCACCAGGGCATTGCTAAGCTGTACCATAAAGTGAGCCAGTGAGTACAGAGTCCCTGTTTCCCACCTCCTGTGAACGCCGGTGTGTGCACTGTGCTCTGCATGTGGAATCTTTCCTGCCCCAGCACTAGGTGACTTGCAGAGAGGGCTGCACCTCAACCAGGGAGGGGCCGTGAGGACAGGGATGCAGTGGAGAGTCCAGGGTGGAAGTGAATCCTAGCAACTCCAAATTTGAATTTGATACCAAGAAATAAGAAGCACAGTATAGAGGAATTGCTTACTAGGAGAATACAGAGGTGGCAGCGTGAGGGGCAAGATTGAGGTTCACTTCATCTCAAATGATGGCAACGGTGGCCAGATGAAGAAATTGGAGCTTATAGATGATATATGCCAAGTGATTTTCTGTGGGCTAAAAAGTTGCAGATTCTGGGCAAGTTTTGGCCGCATTGCAGGCCTTGCATGGTGTCCACCTGGGCTGTGGAGTGCTCCGGCAAGTGGCCCAGAACAGAACAGTGGCCATCGTGGGGCCCACAGCCCCAGGAGTCAGTTACGAGAGGAGTTCTCTGACTGCTGTCCTGTGCTGGGTACGTGGGTTACTTCACTTAAATCTTACAGCAATTCTGAAGAGCCCATAATATTGTATCTGTGTTTAGATGAGCGAAATTAACTAGGAGAACTAAAGTGATCTATCCAAATTCTCATTGCTCTCATCTGCCTCCAGGGTTTAGAGCCCTGCAGGAATTCTCCATGTCCCCTAAAACACCTCCATTCTAGTTTGCCAGGCCCAAGCCTCTCTCCCACTCAGTCACACCTTCTCCAGCCTTCTGTGGCCTAGAGGCTTCCATGCCAGTGATATCTCCCCTCCAGAGCATTCTGTTCTCAGCCAGTTAGAGCTGGAAGATGCCTCTGCCTGAATCAGGTCAGCCCTGTCTCTCCGTGGGTGAGGAAGGTGAGCAAGTTACATTCACCCTTAGTAAGTGTCAAGATGGAAGTCCCAGGCCCGTGGTTCCCAACCCCATTTGCTCATCTCATATTGGTGATGGTGGGGAATGCACAATCACCCAGAGCTGCTTCTAGAACTCTGTGAACGCAGATGAATGAACTATGCTTCCCTGCCCTGCATCCATTCATCCATCCGGCATTCCTCGAGTCCCTGCTATGCCTCATCCTAGGGCAGGTGCCTGGGATTGCCATGAACAGGTAGGTCTCTGACCCGAGACTTTATGATCCAGTAGCGAGAGAACCTTATATCCTGGTAGGATTAAAAGCTTCAGATTTTGTTGGGCACATGTCTAACAAAAAGTTGTAGATTCCAGAAAAACTCCTCCAAAGTAGTCCCAGCTACTTGGGAGGCTGAGGTGGGAGGATTGCTTGAACCCAGGAGTTCGAATCCAGCCTGGGCAATGTAGTGAGACCCCCATCTCTCAAAAAAAAAATAAGTATGTACATTAAAAAAGCTTCAGACTTCATCTGAGATTCCCAAGCTCATTGATTTGACTTGACTTTTCTAGATTTCATCTTTTAAAAATTATTAATACAAGAGTTATGCATACTTCTGAAGATGTAAAAATATTAATAAAAGAGGCCAAGATTAAAGAAACTTTAAAGTGCAGAGGTTGTATCACCCTCCTCCCTGCCTTTGCTTCAAGCTATTCTCTTCCTTAAAAGTAGAGCTACTGTGAACAGTCTGGTTTACATTGCTGAACTTAAAAAATGTATTTATATCCCCACACACATACACTCACATTATTTAATTATTCATCGGATCTTTTTGTTTCATTTTAGTAATATTTGCCTTCCTCTTTTGGCTGCTGGGCAGAATCCTGTCATCTAGATAGACTGTACTTTCTTTAACTCGCCCCCTGTTGGTGAACACGTAGGTGGCTGCCACTTTCTTCCTCTTTGCTAACAGTGATGCAATAAATGTTCATCTACAGTGCTTATGATATATAATGCATGTATAAATAAATAAAGAAGACACACACATTTAGGGAAGTCCCTCTGTAAAGTAGGTTCCCTGGAGTAGAATTGCTGGGTCAAAGGATGAGCACTTTTGAAGATTTGATCTATTGCCAAATTGCCCCCTGAAAAGGTTATCCCGGTCTGCACTCCTGCAGATGGTGTACGTGCAGAGCCTCTCCTCACAGCCTCACCGCGGGCTGACCTTTCATTTAGAAGGATTAATCTACTCGTGAGCTGCCTTGACTTGTGTGACACTGAAAATTGCATCTATTTTTAGTTGAAGGAAAGAAACCCTCCTGGGTCAGGATATTGAGTGGTGCATAGCCTTATTCTTTTGGTTTTTGGAACATAAATCTATTTCCATCCTAACCGTAACATTAAACAAACACCGTTACTTTTTAATTCTTTTTGGTCTTGATTTGTCTCTCTCGGATTTTCTCAGAAGAGAAATCTTCTGAAAAAGAAAGCTGCGTCAGTAACTGAAGAACCCCTGACCATTCTTTTCCTGGATTGGTTGGTTTAGAATGAGTGAAATCTGTTTGTTAGGACCCACAGATGCTGCAGAACACTTCTGGGGCTCTCACTTTGGTTGAGACAGGAGGGAGCATGATGGGATGTGGAGACCCAACAGTTGCCTGCTCATTGAGTTGGATGCGTGTCATCCGCGGCACGCGGTCAGGCTGTGTGATTTGCAGGATGGCGGAGGCTTCTGAAAACCCATCTTCGGGGCTACTTTGCCGTGACCCTCGGGGCTCCCTGCTCAGCATCACAGGAGGAGGTGCCAGCTCCTTGGTGTGGCATGTGAACCCTGGCACTTTCAGGTCCCAGACTTTTGCCAAGCCTTTATGTTCAGCTGCTGCTTCTCAGCCCTTCCTGCTCTAATCCAGCGACTCTGTTTCTCCTTTGCTCTCTGTTCCCATCTTCCTGCCTTTGCTCCTGTGGTGGCCTCGGCTTGACGTGGCTTTACCTCTGATTTTTGCCTCTTAATATTTTTGCAGTCTTCAATGCCTGCCTCAAATGCTGCAGCCCTCAGGCCACAATCTGCAACCGTGGTCAGCTCTGTCCTCTTCCCGGTCCCCGGACTTGCTAGATTCTATGTGGAGACTGGAGGGCTTGGGCCTGGCTTGTTGGCTTTGGTCCCCACCAGGGAGGACAGGCTGGATATGATGGCAGCCTCCGGAGCTAACCACTGATGAAAGTAATTCCCATCCTGGCAGCCTCTTACAAGCCTCCTCTCATGAGGGCCTTAGCAGCTACCGCTGGGAGACCTGTCAGGCTAAGAATTGACCAAGGCTCACTCTTTTGAATCTATATTATGAATCCTAGAGAAACACTTAGGGAAATGGTTCACATTTTAGGGTACTAGGTAAAAGATGCCATTTACAGTAGGATTTGTGGACTTTTTCCTGATATTGTTTCCCTTGAATTTGGGTACGACTTAAATTTTATGCACTGTAGTATTGTCTAATGAAAAAGCCCGTCTTCGGCCAGTTGTGGTGGCTCAAGCCTATAGTCACAGCACTTTGGGAGGCTGAGGCAGGTGGATCACTTGAGGTCAAGAGTTTGAGACCAGCCTGGCCAACATGGAGAAACCCCATCTCTACTTAAAATACAAACTTTAGCTGGGTGTGGTGGCAGGCACCTGTAGTCCCAGCTACTCAGGCTGACGCAGGAGAATTGCTTGAACCTGGGAGGCAGAAATTGCAGTGAGCTGAGATCACACCACTGTACTCCAGCCTGGGTGATAGAGTGAGACACCATCTCAAAAAAAAAAAAAAAAAAAAAAAAAAAAAAAAAAAAAAAAAAAAAAAAAAAAAAAAAAGAGAGAAAGAGAGAGAGAGAGAAAGCCATTCTTGGAGTTAGTCACCTGCCTGAAACAACAGCGAATAAGGACAATTTTGTTTTCTGCTGAATTTACTTGTTTGGATCTGGTCAGCCCATGAGAAATGATCCATAAGGCTAATTGTCACCTTGTTCATAGAGAGGGTATAAAGCTGGCATGAGTATTGATTAAACAGAATAAATACAAATGGAAGATACAGGAACCAGGTGTATTCAAAAGTAGAAGGAAAGTCAAGAAGGATTGTTTCCTAAAAAAAATCTAGATCATTGAGCGAATGGATCTTTGGGGGCCTACATGTGGGTGATAATTGTTTGAATTTTTGACCTTATTTAATACATGCTTTTATATTCATGTAACCAGAAGCCAGTGTCTTCGTGACTTAGGGAAAAGGACACTTACCATGTTTCCCCAGGTTAGTTAGCTCCGCTGGGGCCTAGGTGTGTGACGTCCCAAGCCAGTGGACTGGAAATGAGAGGCATCTGTAGCAGACTTGTTAGAGTCATTTTTATTTTTTATTTTTGAGACAAAGTTTCGCTCTTGTTGCCCGGGCTGGAGTGCAGTGGTGCGATCTCGGCTCACGGCAACCTCTGCCTCCTGTGTTCAAGCGATTCTCCTGCCTCAGCATCCCAAGTAGTTGGGATTACAGGCATGCGCCACCACGCCCAGCTAATTTTGTTTTTAGTAGAGACGGGTTTCACCATGTTGACCAGGCTGGTTTCAAACTCCTGACTTCAGGTGATCCGCCCCCCTTGGACTCCCAGAGTGCCAGGATTACAGGCACGAGTCACCTAGACCTTTTTACTTCTCCTGCCCGCAGCAGTTATTTCTTTCATGTCAGCACTTCTTTGTGTATTACACTTATCGCTCTGCCAGCAAGAGATAGGATGATGCAGTAAATAGAAGGTCTGTTCAGGAGTCAGGGGCCAGGGGCCAGGGGCCAGGATCCCAGCAGCCATTAGTTCACCCTGGGCCCTGGGACCAAGAACCTTCCCCACTCTGCACTTTGGTTTCTTCTTCTGTAAAATGAGGAGATTAGGCTAGATGATCCCTGAGGTCACTGCTAACCCGGGAATGCTCTGCTCCTGGGTTGTGTGGATTGCACAAGGGCGTATGTTGTTATTCCAAGCCAAACCTCAGCCCAAACTCAGAGGGATCTGCTAGACTTTGGTTGCACTAGGAGCTGTCCTAGGTGCCATTGGGGGTACTGAGCAGTCTCTCCCTTCAAGAAGCTTGTGGTCTTGTGGGAAGAGACACTTAGGGCTCTCTGTAGTAAGCAGTGAGGGGCAGGTCGAGTGAGAAAGATGCTGGTTTTTATTGGACATATGTCAAGGAGAAGTTAATTTTGATTGACCAGAGGTGTCAGAGGAGGCCCCTGTGAGGTGGGGCTCAGCTGTGTCTCCACGGAGGAGCAGGGTTTCAGAGGAGAGGAAAGCTCAGCACAGGTGGAAGTAGGAGCGAGAGGGGAGGCGGGGAGATGAGCAGGTGCTGGGTGGGCTCGGAGGCTCTGGTGCAGACAGCAGGGTGAGTAAAATATGAAGCGGGAAAGTAGGCAGGAGCCAGGCTGCAGAGGGCCTGGGAGGCTACTCACCAAGCCTGAGTGGGGCTGAGCCTTCCTTTCTCAAGGTGGCTGGTGACCCTCTCTCCCTTTAGGACAGCAAATGGGGCCACAGAGTCCCTTTTCTCTACAGCAGTGGCTCTCAACTGGCAGACATATGGCAGTGTCCAGAGATGCTTTAATGGACATAACTGGGTGCGCTGTTGACCCTTTAGAGGGTGGAGGCCAGCGATGGTGCTGAATATGTGATGATGTGGCATTGTGGGGCCTCGCTCCCCAGCACACACTCATCCCGTCTCAGATGTCAGTGTTGAGAGACTCCAGTCTAGAAGCTTATCTTGCAAAATGCTCCCAAAGGTTATTTTCGCAAACTGCCTCACTCTCCCTGAGTGAGCGTCGTAAGAGGGATGCAGAGATTAGGACAGAAGGAGAAAACCGTGTGTACCAAGCCTGGGCACGGATTCCTCTTTTTTTTTTTTTTTTAACCGCTCTGGTATTCCTCCAGAGCTATGTTCCAGTTGCTGAGAATGCCAGAGGAGCAGGGGAGATGGGTGTGCGTATCGCACCTCTATCCACTGGCATGTCCTATCCCAGGGTTCCACCTGTCCTGCCGGGTAATTGTTGGTTTTCCCCAAGCACTTTGCTCCCGTGGGGCAGGGCTGTGCCGTGCCTGTGGGCACCCCAAGCCCTGCATGCAGCCTGGCACAGGAATGCTTAGTGAGTGAGTGTGCATTGAAGGAATGATGGAAGGAGCCTGCAGGTTGAGCAGGGACTTGGGCTGGGCCAGCCTGTGGGGCATGTCCTGCCACTGGCTGTCCTTCTGAGTGAGGGGTCCTCCCCGTGAGGGGCACCATGGAGACTTAGTGCTGCCTGAGCATCTGGTGGGGCACTTGTTGGCATTGGAGACAGCTTTCGTTGAAGGCAGGAGGGAAGCCTCTTCCACCAGCAAGCATTTTCCCCATTAGGTCACCTTGAGCTGGCTTTCCAGCTAAGTGTAGCTCCGCAAGCATGCTGGCATGCCGACAGTAACTCCGTGGTGTGGCCCAACTGTGAAGTGTATGTGGCAATCAAGTTCTGAGTGAGATTAGCATCTTAGATCTCTGCAAGTGGCAGCTTTTAGGACTTTGAAGTGAAGAGCTATGCATGGAAATAGTGATTTCTTTTTAAAATTATATTAATTAGACGACTAAAATACAAAGATGTTTAGAAGTTAAAAAGATTGGCCAGGTGCAGTGGTTCACACCTGTAATCCCAACACTTTGGGAGGTGAGGTGGGTGGATCACGAGGCCAAGAGATGGAGACCATCCTGGCCAACGTGGTGAAACCCGTCTCTACTAAAAATACAAAAAAT
Source organism: Cebus imitator (assembly GCF_001604975.1). Taxonomy (NCBI): domain Eukaryota; kingdom Metazoa; phylum Chordata; class Mammalia; order Primates; family Cebidae; genus Cebus; species Cebus imitator. The sequence continues at coordinate 3,592,327 of NW_016107316.1, forward strand.
TAGCTGGGCATGGTGGTGTGTACCTGTAGTCCCAGCTACTTGGGAGGCTGAGGCAGGAGAATTGCTTGAACTTGGCTGGTGGACGTTGTGGTGAGCGAGATCACACCATTGCCCTCTAGCCCTGTGACAGAGCAAGACTCTGTCTCCAAAAGAAAAAGAAAGAAAAAAAATTAAAAAGATTGTTTGATTTTCAGATACATCCCTGTATTCCAGACAAGCTGATATTTCTAGATTCTTTTTGTCTTAAAACTTTCCCATTTCTTACTTTTAAAGAATGTATTATTGAGCATTTCTTGAAACAAGTCCATTGGCCATTATAAAATATTCATGGTAGGGCAATACATTGGATAGGAAGTGGGTAGCTTATTCACTTACTCAGTAAATATTCACTGTCTGCTACATGCCAAGCACTGTTTTTGGCACTGGGGTTGTAGCAAAGAATGGGACAAAGTCCCTGTCCCCGGAGCTTATGGATGAATGAGAGATGCAGTTGACAAGGGACTATAACGTCATGTTAGTGATCAGTGCTAGGAAGAGAGGGAAAGGCAGAGCGAGGGCCAGTGCCTGGGTGAGGAGTGGGGGCGCGCGTGTTTCATCACGTGGGGGAGGTCAAGGGACGGACCTTCTGGGGAGGTGGGATCCAGCAGAGACCTAGAAGAGGTGAAGGTATGTGCAGTCCCTGCAGATTGGGGGAACGGTGCTCCAGGCAGGAGGAACGGCATGAGCAATTGCCAGCGCAGTTGAGCGTGGTGAGCTGGAGGAAGGATAGGAACACCTGTGTGGCTTCCCAGGAGTGAGGAGTCAGACAGTCTTCGCAGATGGGGTTGGGGTTGGGAAGAAAGGTGGGGCACAGGTCTTCTTGGTCTCACAGGCCATGGTGAAGGCTTTGGACGATGCCTGCGAGAGGTGGCAGCCTCAGGAGGGCTCTGGGTGTGAGTGGGCTATAATTTACATTTTCTTAGAGCACCACACAGAGTCAGAATAGCAGCAGGAAGGTCATTCAAGATTGTCCTAGCAATGGAGGCCAGGAGCCGTGCAGTGTGGATGTGGTGGGAGCACTGGGTGGTGCTGAGGGGCGGTGTCTGGGGTGGAGCAGAGAGGACCTGCTGATCGTATGGCGTCGGGGCTGAGGGCAGGTAGATACCAACGGGGCCCCTGAGGGTTTGACTTCACACCGGGTTAGGAGAGCACCACTTGCTCCTTGCCACTTGCAGCAGAGGCCCCCGAGGAGTCTTGGGGTGACTTGGGGAGGAGCCGTGGCAGCATGTTTGGTTTTGGAGGTACCCAGTTTGAAGTGCGAAGAGTACCTGGGGTCCACAGTGGGCGTGTCCTGCACGGTGGGTGTAATCTGGAGTTCATAGTGGCCTGCAGCTTGGGAGAGGGGTCTGGGCAGGGTTGGTGCATTTGGGAGATACCAGTGTATAGATGGTATTTTAAAATGTTTGAATAATATATTTTACTTAATCTAATGTTAATATTCAAAATAATATCACTTATGTAATCAACATAAAAACGATTAATGAAACATATACCTTCTGTTTTTTTTATAATAGACTTCAAAACTTGGTATATATTTTATACTCACAGCACATCTCATTCTAGACACTAAATTGTTGATGGTTGACAAAAGTGAAATGGAGTCCTGCTAACGCAGTAAAGTTGCGTTCAATAGAATAGTGTATGTTGCTTCAATGTAGATATGGCATTTAGAGCCGTGGAAGTGGGTGAGAGCCCCAGATCCTCTAGAGATTGTGGGGGGTGCAGAGAGATGAGGCCTGAGACCCTGGGCGCTTGTGTTTTTTGAGGCTGGCAGAGCTCATGGGAGCAGTCGATCCACCGTTTCTGGGAAGGGGTGGCTGCTGAGGAGGAGACCACCCAGACACTGGAGGCCTGGGAGCTGACAGACTCAGGTGCTCTGGAAGAAGGAATGAGCCCCCGAGGCAGATGTGCCTGGGAAATCCTTTCCAAAAGAATTGGGAGTTGACACCTGGGTTTGGCAAGATGCACATCATAGGTGACCTGTGCAGGGGCAGCAAGGAAGGGAACGAGAGGACGAGAGTCTGCTTGGAGCGTGAGGAGAGGAAGGGAAGCAAAGAAGCGGACTCAGTGCCTATACACAGCTCTTTGGAAGAACTTTGCTACAAAGGGGAACAGAGAAATGGGGTCTTAGCCAGAGAGAGACTAAGGACGTTTTGGCGCGTGCACGTGCGTGCGTGATGTGTTTGTGTGGTTGTTTTGTCTTGGTTTGTTTTTAGGATGAAATGAGAGATTGCAGAATATTTATGTGCCGATGTGAATTACCTGAAAGAGAAGGGGCATCTGATGGGGTGTGTGTAGGGGCAAATGAACCAAATGCTGAAGCAAAGCGTGTGAATTGGCAGGCGGCTGTGGACCTGTCGCAGGGACCCTGGCCAAGAGCTGGGGCCAGGGGGAGTTCGAAGGGCCCAAGAGCAGGCAGGTGAGCCAGTTTCATCCATCTGAACCTCAGTTTCCATTGCAGTAAAACCCAGGGAAAGCACTCACCCAGCCATGTTCTGCTGAGGATTAAACAAAGTGGGGAATGAAAAAGCGTTTAGTGAATTACAGTGGAAGATATTTAAGCTTATTTCTCCATCACAAGCAAGATTTTGTAGAATATGGACTTTTGTATGTGGGGGAACTTGAAACAGTGCCATTCTTATAAAACAGGGATCAGGATCTATGAATGCAAAAAGATTCCATATCTGATGCCATGAAATGTGAATGTTTTATGTCTTTCAGAAACGGATATAAGTTTCTTTACTGCTCTGCCCGCGCCATCGGGATGGCGGACATGACGCGGGGCTACCTGCACTGGGTCAACGAGAGGGGCACGGTGCTGCCCCAGGGGCCCCTGCTGCTCAGCCCCAGCAGCCTCTTCTCTGCTCTGCACAGGTACCACCTCTGCTCCCTACATCTACACCCGGGGGCCTGTTCCAGCCCTCTCTCTTCCTCACTGCAAGTTTTGTAAGAAGAGCCTCCTCACTAGTCTTCTCCAACCAGTATCCATGCTGCGTAGCAGGCACCAGAAAAATCATTCCAAATGCAGGTCCACACCCGTATTGGCTCCTTGTGGCTCTCAGGCCAAAGTCCAGACTCGGGAGCTTGGTGATTGGTGGCTCCTCTCCGGTCCCTGCATCTCAGTCTGTGTCCCCCAGACCACTCTCTGCTTGGAGCCTTTGCACATGCCGTTCCCCTCTTTTTGGGTTGCTCTCCTGCTCTGTCTCTCCTTGAGTGGCCTGGATGATTCTTAATGGCCCTTGGACCATCAGCATCTGTCTCATCTCATTAGGGATCCTTAAGTGGCCCGTCTACCAACTGCCATTGTCCACCTGGCCTTCGACACCCATCATACTTGTGGTTTTCTGTCTTAGAGTTCTGGGAACACTATTCATTTTAAAGGTCCTCTAACAGACCACTAGCCAATTTCTGATTACCCACCTGCCTTCACCTACTGGGCCATATCAAGGTTGCTAAACTGTGGAAGAAAACGCTGGGCGTCCCTGTAGTTGGAGGCCCAGGGCAATTCACCAGACACCTGGCAAAGCAAAATCTACTGTGGTTGACCATGGGACATTGGTCCCTGCTGAAGGCTGATTGTAAATATCACAGACTTGGTCTTTATGAATGTCACGGGTGTGATTCCACCTGAATTTGAAGACCAGATGAACTGCTTGCTGCTGCTAATCATGCAAACAATGGAAAAATCTAGATGGGCCCCAAATGCCTCATTGATTCTTGTGCATTTTCCTTTAGCTCTGTAGGTACGTCTTCCGTCACGGTGTTGTTTTGCGTAAGCAGTAGCTTTTCTCCTGTAGTAAAAGATCTCAGATTGAGACATGAACGTTCTCGGGGAGAAAAGTGAGGAACAACCTAGTGTATTTCAAGTCCTCAGAGTTACCACAACAGCATTGATCTCAATAGAAATCCTGATATTTTAATGCAGTTGTGTCCCTAAGCTATGCTGACAATTTGCAACAAGCCATTCATCAGCCTGTGTAAAGTAGGAAGGCTTTGCTAGGCTAAGCAAAAAGTCGACACCTTTACGCTGACATCCTACTACTAACAATAAAGTTAAAGTGATCCTTTTCAATTCCTTATTTAAATTATCATGTCCAATGTATATTGCTTTTTGCCTGGGAGGAATTATTTAAAAAGCCCTAACTCTCATTGTTTCTATGTCCTCTTGGAAGGCCAAGGTGCTCCTGTTTGTATGTCCTCTTGGAAGGCCAAATTGCCACCAGCCTGGTCCTTCCCAGGGCTGCTATCAAGGCAAAGCCATTCCATGTGCTGGCTGTCCTGTGGAGTTCTCTAGAATTGCTGGCTAGGTCTGCCATAACACAAATGGCCTTCCTTTTTTTTTGTTTTGTTTTGTTCTGGGGTACATGTGCAGAACATGCAGGTTTGTCACATAGGTATACATGTGCCATGGTGTTTTGCTGCAACTATCAACCCGTCATCCAGGTTTTAAGCCCCTCATGCATTAGTTGCATTAGGTATTTGTCCTAATGCTCTCCCTCTCCTTGCTCCTCGACAGGCCCCAGTGTGTGATGTTCCCCTCCCTGTGTCCAGGTATTGTCACTGTTCAGCTCCCACTTACGAGCGAGAACTTGTGGTGTCTGGTTTTCTGTTCTGTGTTAGTTTGCTGAGAATGATGGCTTCCAGCTTCATCCATGTCCCTGCAAAGGACATGAGCTCATTCTTTTTTTTTGTGGCTGCATAGTATTCTGTGGTGTGTAAGTGCCACATTTTCTTTATCCAGTCTATTATTGATGGGCACACAAATGACATTCCTTAGCACAACTCTTGAACTGGGTGCAGTTCTGATTCTACTGCTAGGTTTGAATTAGGATGAAGCAGAGGAATGTAGTGGGTGGATATGTGTGCAGTGCAATTGGCAAAAGCAAGCCCTCAGCACAGGATGGCGATCACTTAGCCTTTGTTCCTTAGCCTTTTCCCAGTTTACAGCTTTTAATGAAAATAAACTGAGATTTATGTCATTGAACATATTGTTTCCTCTGTAGCGTGTGCTTTTTGTGTATTAACAAAGTCTGATCTGTGGGCATGAAGACACTCCTCCTGGATTTTATCTGAAGGTGTTGCTTTCACATGGATTTATTTAGAGTAAAGTTGCGGTGCATTTTATTTTACTTTTTCCTAAATGGATATTCGTTTGTCCCAACACCACTTTTTAAAAAGACTGTCCTGTCCTTGCTGCTCCGAGATGCTACCGTGGTCATAGAGCAAGTGTCTGTGAACGCGTGGTTCTGTTTTGGGGCTTTTTGTTTTGTTCCATTGGCAAAGGCCTGGACAGACTGGCCAATGCCATAGTGTCCCAGTTCCCACAGCTGCAGAGGCTCCTCACCTTCCCAGCAGCAGAAGTGCTAGGCCTGGCTTTCGCTCATCCTCAGAGTTTGTAGACTCAAATTTCATCAAAACATACAAAACCCTGTTGTGAGTTGGATTGAAATCACAGTGAATCTGTAGAGCAATTTAGGAAGAATTAATATCTCAAAATTATACTGGATCTTCCAATTCAAGACTACTGTCAGTTTCTTCATTTCTTTAGGTCTTTCCTAATATATTTCAGCCATGAAAAATATTAGGAATTTTAACCATGAAGATCTGGCACATCTGTTAGGTTTATTCCTAGACATTTGATATTTTAAAATTTGATTTAAAATACCATTTACACAATTACCTTTTCTGCTTGTTTCTGATGCATGAACATGCAATTTTTGTACATTGACTTGTTAACCTTATTAGTCTTATTAATTCTGGTAATTCATGTGTAGTTTCATCTTTTAATGTGCATATTTGTTTTTTGTGATGACAGTTTTTTCCCCCGAATTCTTTCTAATATGTATAACTTTTATTTATTTTTCTT
>NW_016107316.1:3598501-3609665 GCF_001604975.1 Cebus imitator
GGTTTCACCATGTTGACCAGGATGGTCTCGATCTCTTGATCTCGTGATCCACCCGCCTCGGCCTCCCAAAGTGCTGGGATTACAGGCTTGAGCCACCGCGCCCGGCTGATTTTAACTGTTAATAAGATGTTCACTGTAGGTGTTTTCAGTATTCCCTTCTGTTCCTGGTTGGAGTTTCCATTTGGATTAGATGTTAAATTGTATCAAATGCCTCCTTTTAAATTTAAATTTATATATATATATATATATATATATATGTATTTTAAGTTGGAAGATAACTGGTATCAGATATCCGTTTTGTATCAAGACGATCATGTTTTCTCTTTTAACCTGACAATGTGTTATATTAATTTTAAATATTAAATTGCTATTTCATTCCTGGAATAAACCCAGCTTTTATACGTTGCTATAATTTGCATACACACACACACACACACACACACACACATCTATGTATATATATATTTTTTAGAACTTTTACACTTATATTCACAAATGAGATGGGTCCACACTTTGCTCATACTTTTCTGTTTTAGGTTTTTTTTAAGGTTATGCTAGCCTCATCAAATTAATTTGGAGATGTTCCTTTTTGTTTTTAATGCTCTGTCATTCTTTGTTCCCTGGATGATCAGAATTCTTCTTGAAATTGTTCATCCTTAGAGTTTTCTTTGTAGAAAGACTTGGAGGTATGGGTAGAAAGACTTGGAAGTGTGGGTTCACCTTCCATCTCCTGCTTTTCTGGGATGTCTTAACTGCCTGACACATATTAAACTTTTGAGGGTTTGAGTTTTCCTAGCGTTGTGGCAGCTTTGTCAGCAAAAAATAGTTTGATGCTAAAGGAAGCGTAGCCTCTCATGTTAATCTATTATTTATTTGTTTAACAGAGAAGTGATTGAAAAGAAGCCAGAAAAGTTTAAAGTCCAGTGTCTGACAGACATCAAAAACCTGTTTTTCCCCAATACGGAACCCTTTTATGCTGCTTTTGGAAACCGGCCGGCTGTAAGTAGTAGGCAGGGTATGGAAGAACCCTTGAAGTGACTGCCTTTTCTGGTTGCTGTCATCTGAAAGCCCCATCCTAGAACTGTATGTAGAGTCAGATTCTCATCCTAGAAGCAGCAGCCTGGTGAAGAACCACTTGCCCACATCTAAAGGCAAGAGGATTACAAATTATCTTATGGCCTCCAGGCTTCTTTGAAGGTTTGCAAGTGGGTCAAAGCTTGAGATGTGGGACTTAAAACTCCAAATTCCAAATCACTCATTAGAGCAGTAAAGCAAGAACATATAATTGGATTTGGTTCTTTCTACCAGAAGGGAACCACAAAATTAGTCCTAACCATGATGGTGAATTCAGCATCTCAAGTTTGAAGAGTGTAGTATTGTCTGATATCATGAAAGAAGTGCTTTGAGGTTTTGCATGTATTGCCCAAATTTACTGGAAAGCCAAGTATTCTAGAGAATATGGTTGGGTACTAATTGCTCCATGGGAAAGTCCTACTTTTGAAAGTTATGACAGATTTTCATGAAGTAGGAAAATGGGTCAGAGAATAACCTGAAGGAACATTAGAATTGCGGGGGATAGGCTAGGTTGTCTTTTCTTTAACTCAGTCCTTGAACAGCTGAGAGAATTGAGACCCAGAGAGCAAATCTAATTGAACAGTTTCCCATCAAAGGATATTCTTGTCACTGTACCACTTTGAGGTAGAGCTCTGGTTAATGAAAATTTGCGATGTCATCAAATCAGAAATACCATGTACGTGTTTTTACAGTGAAATCTTTTTTTCTAATGAACACTTTAAATCACCTTTACTAAATATAGGATGTGTATTCATACAAGCAAGTAGGAGTGTCTTTGAATAGAATATTTACCGTCAACCCTAAAGGAGAGCTGGTACAGGAGCACGCGAAGACCAACATCTCGTCGTGAGTGTTGTGCATGTTTTATGTGACCATTCTGTCAGTTCCACTATTTTAACATGGCACTTCACGCTTTGCAGTGTACCTTATCTCCTTTGCTGCCTATATGTTAATGTCTAATTCTTATCTGAAAAAATATATTTCAACTCCTTGTATTTTGTCCAGAACGTAACTTTTAGACAACTGAAATTAAATCAGATCCCCCTGAGTCTAAAATTTTAAACTCATGGTTAGATTCTGCTACAGAATGGAATTAAATGAATTTGAAAACTAGTAGTTTAGATTTGCCAAGTTAGGTCTGAAAGCCTAGAATGTGAATGAGAAATGTAACCAAACCGAACCATGCGAAGCTATATTTAAAGATGAGGAACTGTATATCTCTTCACATACCAAATGTTTCTTACCAGAAACATTGCTGTGCAATTGTTAAGAATTCCCCTCATATTTTTGGTCAAAGCCCACTTTTCCTGAGTTGGTGGGCTAAATGGGATTACTTTTTCTAATGAGGCATCCTTGTGTGCTTAGAATCACTCCTTTTTTTTTTGATATGGAGTTTTGCCCTTGTTGCCCAGGCTGATCTCATCTCAGCGCAACTTCTGCCTCCTGGGTTAAAGTGATTCTCCTGCCTCAGCCTCCCCAGTAGCTGGGATTACAGGCATGCTCCACTACTCCTGACTAATTTTGTATTTTTAGTAGAGATGGGGTTTCTCCATGTTGGTCAGGCTGGTTTGAACTCTCGACCTCCGGCGATCCTCCTGACTTGGCCTCCCAAAGTACTGGGATTACAGGCATTAGCCACTGTACCTGGCTTAGAATCACTCTTGGATTTTATCCTGTTCCCCTTGGATTCCTGACTTCTTAGAATGGAGCGCACTTCCTCATTCCATGCTGTGGGGAGGTTGGCCCACTGGGTGACATCAGCCCAGGCAGACATGTGTCTTCCTGCCTTGTCCATTTCAGAGACTTCACCTCTTCTGGCCTGCTCTGTACAGACCTGGAAGAGCCTCGGGCCTTGGTGACCCCAGAGAGCCTGATGGGGTCCTCTTTATCTGGAGGGGTTAGAGGGGGAGTTTGGTTCTAGGAGATCCCTGTGGATTGGTTTTCTCCATGTAGCTCCTGTGGTTTTAGACAGAGAGCTAAGTTCTCTCTAGGGCAGATTTTTACTTTCAAGATGGTCCTTACACCAGTTGGATTCTAATTGAGTATGAGTAGGGCAGTTCCAGGCTAACAGGAGTCCTGGTGTCCCATAAGACTCCTCTAACCCTACAGCCATGCCATTATCCAAGCAGTCCTCAAGGTATATGCAGAGAGAGGGGAGGATGGAGCCAAGGCCCTGTTCCCTCCTGCAGAAGGCGAGTGAGTGTCAGGCTGCTTCCTGATTGGACGAAAAACTGCAGAGCTTGATTCCTTTCTTGACCCTTCCTTGTGGTTCTGCCCCGTCCATTGTTCTAAGTGGCCAACTGTGACAGTGTCTCATTCCCAGTCCTCCCTTATTCCCCAGACTGGAGAGGACCTAGTAGGTTTCTGTTTAGGATCTATGTTAGTCTGTTTTCATGCTGCTAATAAAGATATGGACCCAAGGCTGGGTAATTTATACAGGAAAAAAGATTTAGGCCAGGTGTGGTGGCTCACACCTGTAATCCCAGCACTTTGGGAGGCTGAGGTGGGCAGATTACCTGAGGTCAGGAGTTTGAGACCAGCCTGACCAACATGGTAAAACCCTGTCTCTACTAAAAATACAAAAATTTGCTGGCCATGGCGGCATGCACTTGTAATCCCAGCTACTCTGGAGGCTGAGGCAGGAGAATCACTTGAACCCAGAGGTGGAGATGGCAGTGAGTCAAGATCACATCACTGCACTCCAGCCCAGGTGACAGAGTGAGACTTGGTCTTAAAAAAAAAAAAATAAAAGGGAGGCCTCAAGATCATGGTGGAAGGCAAGGAGAAACAAGTCACGTCTTACATGGATGGCAGCAGGCAGAAAGAGAGCTCGTGCAGGGAAGCTCCCCCTTATAAGACCATCAGATCTCACGTGACTTATTCACTATCATGAGAACAGCATGGGAAAGATGCCCCCATGATTCTGTTACCTCCCACTGGGACCCTCCCACAACACATGGGAATTCAAGATGAGACTTGGATGGGGACACAGCCAAACCACATCAGGATCGAAAGTAACTCTCAACCATTGAGACACTGTCCAGGAATGGGAAAGTGGCAGGTCTTGCCATGAGGTGCAGGGAAAGAGAGACTCCAGCATTGGAGAGGGTTTGGCTAGGTGGCCTCTGAGGCCATTGCATTGACTGAGGCCCTAGGGTTAAAATGCACACCTCACCCAGGGCTTGGCCCCGGGTGGAGCTCTGCAGACTTTCTGTCATTTACACCTGGACTGGAGGTGGGGTTGTTCCTGTGAGAGAGTAACTTTCCTCCCCCGGGAAGCACACATTTCTCTGGGATTGAACTTGGAATAGCTGTTTCTGAGCCAAGTAGGTGCTTTCCCTTCAGAACTGGGACAGACATCTGAAATGTCTTCAGATGGATGGGGCCACACAGGGGAGCAGCTCAGTTCTTTCTCCCTGTGTCTGTGAGTGTCTGTGCATGAGTTCTGCCTGCTCAGGAGGAGCCCCGCACATGGAGGTCGGTCTCGGGAAGGTGTGCAGATGGAACTGGCCTGGTGCTCAGAGCGTGTGAGAGCAGGTTTGGTTCCAGTGCCCACCGCAGGCTTGCAGTCAAGCCTGCAGGGAGGGGCCTTCCTGCCGCAGCCACAAACCTCAGACAAATAAGCCTTAAAACCAGGAGGTATTTAAAAAATCTGTCTGTTTGTTTGAATCCCCAGGAAAGACATAACTCTTGGTTTTGTATTAAGAGACATCATTTTCCCATTTTGTGCAAGCACACAGTTTCTCATAAGTCGTTCAGAGGTCCTTTATTCAATACACACACTCAGCCTTATTTAATACGTTACTTTATACCTCACAACATGCAAATTCCTGAGATTGGGATTTTGAAAGTTCCTTAGGTTCTTAGCAATTTGGAACTAGACAGGGATCAGTGACTGTCAAGGGGGAATCTGGGGTTGGCTGGCAGAGGGCTGGGTGTGTCAGAATCTCAGTTTGGAGGTGCCTGGAGGTCTGAACATGCATATGCAACGTAGCAACTTTCTTTTCATAGCACAAGCCACAGAAACTAATACACAACAGCTTTTTGGGCATGCAAAGAAAAGAGAGCAAGAGAACATTGTAGGGAGCATTGGGAAACCTTGCTGTAATTCAGCTCCACACACTATAAGGATGAAGGGCTCCGGGAAGGCAAGACATTTGTTCAAGGTTACAGCCAGTGGGAGAGCCCAGGTCTCTTGACCGTCATGCCAATTAGGGCTTTTTCCCCTAAGACATGTTGATAATTTGTTGTTTAGATACATTTGAGCACCCAGTATACATTACTTTAGTGTTGCATATGTTATTTTATTTAATTATCCGTAAAACTGTGGCATAGTTTTTATCTTCCTCCCTTTATAGTGGAGGAAATTGGCTTAGAGAGGTTACGCCATTTGCCCAAGATCACGCAGCTAGTACATGGCAGAGCTGAAGGTCAAGTCAGTCTACTTAAGCCCGGACCCAGCTCCTTTTCACTATGCAATGAAGCAATCTTTGTCTGATCCTCCAAAGATGTGTGTTGTCTGTGATTCTTCCCCCGATGTCCCTAATGTGACCCCCGCCGCAGGCTCTGTCCGTTGGTCATGCTGACATCCTCCTGCCCTCTTTCCCTCGGCTGTCTCCCCTTCATCTGTCCTTCAAGCGAAGTCAGGGCCTACCCACCTCTTCCCCAGGGCCGCCTCTGACACCTCCTTTGCATACCCTTCATTTTTGTCTCTTGTTTCCGATTCATCAATAACAAATTATTCTAGAATGACTTCGGTCATGTGAATCAGTAGGTGGTCCGCTCCTTGAGGTTGTAGCTCTCTCTTGACTTCTGCATGCAGCCCTGGGTGCGTAGCTGGTGTCGCTCAGTGGCAGTGACGATGTCCCTTTCCTTCCAGGTACGTCAGGCTCTGTGAAGTGGTTGACCATGTTTTCCCATTGCTGAAAAGAAGCCATTCTTCAGACTTTCCCTGCTCGGATACCTTCAGTAACTTCACCTTTTGGAGAGAGCCACTGCCACCTTTTGAAAACCAGGACATTCATTCTGCCTCCTCGTAAAATGTCCCAAGCAGCCTCTTGCCAGCAAGTGCAGAGCCTGGTGGTCACCCATTAAAAGATAGTTCTCCCCAGAGCACACAGCTCCAGCTGGGAGCCTGACGCATCGCCATTTGCCTGACAGCAGAGAGAGTTGAGAAGCATTTCTCCTCTGCCCCACCCCAGGGGGGCATGTTTCTAAGCAAGATAGGAAGGGAGTACTTTCTAGATGAGGAATTGGGTGCATTTGTACCGTGGAAAGCGTTCCTCAGTTGTGGGTGAATGCCAGTGACCACCTTTCCGGCCTGCCCCAGCAAGTAGCTATTGGTTCATGTGCAGCTTGGGCCGGTGAAACCGAGGAAGAAGGTGGCTGTCTGAGGGCTGTCCCCGCTTAGGACAGGGTCAGTCGAGGAACGCCAGATGTGCACGGTTCTTGGCAAAGTAGGGGGCACATTTCCATTATAGTGATGTTAGTGCCACCGCCTTCTGAACACAGTGGGGAAGGGAAGTGAAAGCTCACGTGACCTGGATCTGAGTCTCCCATGGGAATCCAGGCGTCACCGGGTCCAGGCCTGGCCTCAGATTTGGCCTTGTGGATGGGCCCCTGGCAGTGTTTGCTGACTAGTCTCATGTTTAGGTGATAAGTTTTTCTTTAATTCCATTGGTTAATGATAGCCTATTTAATTGGCATATCTCCCCCATTATTTTTTGGGGCTCAAGGCCGGAATATTTATGCCTTAACGTATCAATGGCAGACATTTTATTTAGAATGCGCTTTGCCTAGCTCTTGGCAACTTTGTAACGCCTTGGATGAAAATGATAGTAAATATTACTAAGGTGGTGTTTTGAGTGAGTTCGGCACTGCCGCGTCCTTCCATCCAGCAAGGCGCTGCCGAAGACGTCGACTTGAGCACACGTACGCCAAATGAGAACAATACCAACTCCTATCGGGAGCCCTCCAAAGAAACTGGTTGGTTTTAAGAAAATAGTTTCAAGAAGTTAAAATATATTCTTTGTAGATATTATTTATTGTTTTACTCTGCTTAGGTTACTGTGATAGGCATTTCAGTCATATTCTTTCTATACCACAGTCATTGATATATTCAAAAGATAATCTGTGTTAGTCTCCTCAAAGGGCTTTATTCTGTCTTTCTCATAGACTGACCTTCTTTGGGAATTTATGAGGTCATTTCTTTTCCTTAGCTTTTTCCACTCAAATTAAGGGCAAGTGAAAAAGTAATAATTTGAGTGGCATTCTTTAAGCCGATAGAATGTGATTCTTTTACTTGTTTATTACACCGGCTTATGGAGAGAACCATTGGAAAAGTGTAAGAATTATTTTGGTAAAAGATTTTGCTTTACTTTTCGAAGCATTATTTTTTTAAAGAGTGTTTTACTCTAATGACTGAAACATTTTCCTATTTAAATTTCATCGTTAGAGTGACAGGAGGCAAAAAATGGAACAGCTGAATGCAGTTTTACTCTTTCTGTGAAAGAAAATGCACAGGGTCGTTGCCTCCGTTGCAGTGGTGGGCTCTGTTAGCATCGACTGCCTTTGCCGAATGGTTCATGTGGACACACAAAGGCAAACCTGGATCTGCCATTGATTGCAGATTTCTGTAGAAACGGGTGTGCATGCGCAGATTCCCTTTTGGAGACATTAAAAATAATTTAAAATAGTCCTGCCTGAGGTTGCAGTGAGCCAAGATTGCACCACTGCACTCCAGCCTGGGCAACAGACTCCTTCTCAAAGGAAGAAAATAGTCCTGCCTTAACTAACTCCTCTGCACTTGTTCACTAGTAACCTAAGGAGGGTGTGTTCATTCTTTATGCAATGAGGGTATTTTTGAGTGAATTTTAACTGCTGTGAACTCAGTATAAGCTCATGTTGGCCTGCAAAGGTTCACACAGTTTCTCCTTTGCGCCCGGGAGGAACTCGGGCTGCGAGGATGGGGTGACGCATCCCTCAATGCCGTTCACCTCCGAGCGACCCTCTGCAGCGCGCTCTCCAGGTGGAGTTTCAGAGCATGCAGTTTTGGACTCTGAATTTTGAGGTACCTTAAACTTCCACATCACTGCACCCTGAAACAAAGCATGTCTTCCAGAAAGTCACACTCTCAGATCTGTGTCAAGTTCAGTGTGAGCCCTCGCGAGGCCGGCTTCTGAAAATGAGGTTGTCAATGGGCTGCACTCATGCATATGCAAGTTGATTTATCTCTGTGTACATGACTATAACCCAGTGACGCTGAGGTCATTTGCTGGAATGCCGTATTTGGACCACACATTTCAAAGTTGCCCTATGGAAACGAGTCACACCTAGTGACAAGTCATCCAGTGGTTGTCACCTGTGATGAAGAAAAATACGTATACCTGGCATAGAGAAAAACATATACCTGGTACATTGGAGAAAAATAATTATACTTTCAAAGAGACTTCCCTTGGCAATTTTAGGTTTGGATCACCGCTGCAAGCACATTTTATTTACATTTGATCTGTATTTGTATATGCTGGTGCAATGATATAATCACTATCATACTTCATTGTGTTGCACTGGATGCAAAGTTAGAAAATATTGCAATAAATGAGACCGATGAAAGACTTCTCTGAAAATCAGGCGTGTGAATTTTACATAGTTTTTGGTAAGTTATTAAGTTGTTGATTTTCTGGGGGATGTTATCAAGCATATTCTAAAAATATATCTTCAGGCTATGAATTGTTCATGATTTAGAATAGATGTTTTTTCCTGATATTTTAGATTTAAATGGTTAAAAGACCAACCTTCTCTATGAACTTGGGAGGGACCGAGGGATGAAGGAGGAGAGGGCAGGCCGTACCCAGGGGCCCTCTCTGCCCTGGTGGATGATTCAGGAGCAGGGAGGTTTCAGTCAAGTGAATTTCATGAAGTGCCTCCCAGGGCCTGGCCCAGAATCAGTGTTTAGCACATGGCAGTTCCCCAGCCTCACATCTGCTGTCCTCATTTTTTGGACTCTTCTCTGTTGTATACCCCAGATTCATTCTTCATTTTGAATGAATCAAAATCCTTGACTAGTCCAATCATATAAGCTGAAAACTGTCATAATTCCTATTGATTTTACATGTTGACCTGGCAGGAGATTTCCTGTTGATTTACCTGTGTCAGCCTAAGCATTTCTGGAATAAATGGAAAAGTATTGGCCCCTAAAGGCAACATAGCTGGCCAAGATCCTAGGCTGAATTCCTAACGAAGCCTAAATCCAAACAGTTCATCTCTAGGTGCCTGTAGAATTAATGCTTTTGCATCTTAAAAAACAAAACCTCATTTTGTTCTGGACCGTCACGGATTTGTTCCAACTCTGACTTCAGTGTGTGGGCTCTTTTATCTATAAAATAAAGATTCGTCTAGACTGTTGTCTTGGGCCTGTCGATTCCCACGTGCTGGCGGAGCTCTGCAGGCAGCTCTCACGTGTGCAGGGGAAACGAGCTTGGGAGCTTGGATTTCCGCAGTGTCTCAGCTGTGATCACCTGAATGTCTAAAATGCTTTATAGCCTCGTTCTCAAACACTGACACATCAGCACTCTTGCATTGGAGGCTGAGGAATGTTGATGATGGGGCCACTGGCCATCAGCATCGGAGCCCAGAGTGCCCTTTCCAGGAAAAGGGAATGCACGTGGCCCTACTATAGCCCTGGAGGAAAAAAGTCGGCTGCATCTTAAAAAATTAAAAAACTGGCTGGTAGAATAGAAACGTGGCGTACCCTCATCCGCTGCTCCAGGAGAAATTGTCCCGCCTCCACTCACATTCGTCTGCCTCTGCTCTTTTATTATTTAAAGTCTGTTTTCTTATTTTCATTTTTTTGGGAGACAGGATCTTGCTCTGTCACTCAGGCTGGAGTGCAGTGGTGCGATCATAGCTTGCTGTAACCTTGAATTCCTGGGCTCAGGTGATCCTCCTGCCTCAGCCTCCAACTGGCTAGGACCACAGGCACATGCCACCACACCTGGCTAATTTTTGACCACTACCTTTTGTATTTTGTATTTGATCTTCAGATCTAGTTGGGAGCAGCACTGTGCCCCATCTCTGCCTTAAAGTAAGAGAAGGCGGTGAAAATGCCACTGGGTTTTCTGCCTTTCTGCTTCCACCCCCCTTTTCAACTCCTGCTGCGTCGAAGGTGGTGGTCAGTGTCACTTCTGTTGCAAGCCAGGCAGGGGGGGCTTGGTACCTCAAGGAAACCAGAACCTGAACAGACAGAAGCTGACCCCGGAAGTCAGTGGGCCCACATGGCCACCTGAGGGCACAATCGCTTTTGGTTTGGCAGCACAGCCTTTGAAAAAAAAAAAAAGTCTCCGCTTTGACAAAGGCCCCTTCCCGGGTGGTGCTGGCCTTGGAGACCAGCCAGGCTGTGGATCCGACTTGTGAGGGGGGGGGGAGTTCCTTAAGGGACTGTTTTGGTACCAACGTGGCTGAAGTTGGCACAGCACAAGGTCAACAATAACTGGCTGGAAAGGGAGCTGTCTGTGGCTCTGTTTGTTCAGGTCTAAAAACCATTTACATTTGTGCCTCTCACAGTGGAGTCTGCAGTTCCAGCACTAGGGGACTTGTTAGAAATACAAATGCTTGGGGTCCTTACCCTAGACCTGCTGAATCTAACCGTGGACGAGGGACTGGGTTATCCATTTTAAGAGGTCCTTCAGGGGATTCTGCTTCTTGTACAAGTTGGAGACGCAGGGTTTACACGGTACAGCGGAGGCCCTGCCTCCTGCTCCCAAGTAGGCTCTCCTGTATTGCTCAGCTCGCTTCTGACTTTAATTTGGCCTGGCCAGAGCATCGCTCACTGCCCAGGGCTCACACAGAGCTGCCGCAGGAGGGAAGCCCCTGGAAAGACTGTTTTCCCCACAGCCACTCCTGAAAAGGAGCTTGGAAACCCAGTATAGATGCTCGCTTGAGTCACAAGGTGTCGTTGTGATCCTCTGATACGCAGCTTCCAGCCTGAGATGCCTTCCCAAGGATCTCAGATGTGAGCGGCCCAGACTGGGAGGCGATTTCAGGCTGTGCAGCCTGGAGCGTGTGTGTGGTGGGGGTGGGGGGGATGGGGGGT
>NW_016107316.1:3610904-3622784 GCF_001604975.1 Cebus imitator
GTGCATGTGTAAGTGTGTTGGGATTTGGAGTGTGTGTGTGTGGTGGGGTTTGGAGGATGTGTGTGTGTGTGGTGGGGTCTGGAGATGGTCTGCATGTGAAGGAGAAGACCTGGGCTGTGCCCAGATTGCTAATGGCTCCCTTCCTCCCTCAAATTGTTGGAGCCTGGAGGTGCCTGTCCTGATGCCAGGATCTTTTCATTGGTGCAGGAAGTCCATTCAGCCCTGCATTGCTTTTAATGAGTTTTGCAAGCAAGTGGCCTCTTCCTGTGACTCATTCTGCCTTTTGTGCACCGGAGATTGTGGTTTTAAGTTTCACTTTGGAAAGTAACCACCACTTCTGCTGCTTTCTCCCTGTTGGAATCTGAACAAGTTACATTCATTTTGCAACAAAGAAATGTAAATGTAGGAGCTGCCAGTCATATTTCTGCTCTGATTGTAAAAACATCCTTTTCCGAGATGGTTGACAGAGCCAAGCTAAGAAGAAATGGTTTATATTTTCAAGTAACACATTCATCGGTGAACTCCGTATTTCCCTCTTCCTCACCCACCAGCTTTGCTTTTGTTCTTTGTCTTCTTGATTCATATTTCAGGGAGATCCTAAAAAAAATAAACAGTGCTTGTTGATAAGTGAGGCGGTTAACCTCTAATTTATTGAAAGAGACTTCATTCAGGACAAAACTTTGTGCTTTTGCTTTCACGCAGCACACAGAGGATGACCATGGAGATAATTTCTTGTTCAGTAAAATGTTTTTCCTCCCGACCTTCCACACAAATCCACTTACGGTATCCGAATAGATGAATTTCTTGGGATTAGTGAGTATATATGTTAAGTGGACAAATATACATATTTTCTCTCAAATTTAATAATGCAGGCATCTTTAACATGTTAGTGTTGAACTAAATTTTTTTATATAGCTTTATTTAAAATGTACAAACATTAAACAGTAGCTCTTGTAAAAATGCATTTAAGTACAGATAAAACTATAGCACTAATAGGTGGGGCACAGGGACTCATGCCTGCAATCCCAGCACTTTGGGAGGCCGAGGTGGGTGGATCACTTGAGATAGGAATTCGAGACAAGCCTGGCCAAAATGGTGAAACCCTGTCTCTACCAAAAATACAAAAATTAGCCAGGCATGATGGCACACACCTGTAATCCCAGCTACTTGGGAGGCTGAGGCAGGAGAATCACCTAAACCTGGGAGGCGAGGTTGCGGGGAGCCGAGATTGCTCTACTGCACTCCAGCCTGGGCCACAGAGTGAGACTGCCTCTCAAAAACAAAAACCAAAACAAAACTGTAAGGTACATCGCCGAGGCAAAATGAGGAAACTGAGGCCAATATAAGAGAATGGAAAGCCAATTTATTCTGCTCCCAGGCGAAGTTCTGTGGTCCGGGAAGGGGCCAGAGAACTCGCACTTGACTTCCTAGGGCCAGGGTTTTATAGGGAATGGAGGTACTTGATTGGTTACTGGGAAACAAAATGAAGACAACTTCATTGGTTGTAGGGGGACAGGGCGCGGATGGGGAGAGCTGCTATTGGTAGGCAGGCGGGACTACTGGTAAGTGGGCTGGCCGGGGACGAATGGGGCAGGCTGCTATTGGGCAAGATTTTGGTGGGGTCTTTTAGGCCTTGGGCGGGGGGTTGAGCTCATAGTTTGGTGCTGAGTGTAGATCTGGGTGCTGTAGGCAGAGGTGGGTGTGGGGAACCCACGTGGAGAGGCCAGATGCTGAGTAATGTGTTTGGAATGATGACATAGTTATCAGGCACGGAGTGGGCTGGGTGTGTCAGTTTAGCTCCCAGCGAGGCAACCGGCCTTACAAAAACTATAGCACTGATAAGAGTTCAAATTGACATGGGTGGAAAGTGCTGATGTACTGAAGCTAGTGCAGTGATGTTGGATTTCGGTTTATAATCAATATATCTGTGTTTTTTGTGTCATTTGTCAACTTCATTCTTCTGACTTGAGCATAATGGACAACCATTAAAATCATCATAACACTGACTTCTACAAAATGCAGTGATGAAAAAGTTCTTATTCCATATCGACATCTACATTGACTGCCAATGAACTGTTGCACATTTTTACACCAAAAATGGGCTCTCCTTGATCCATTGTCTCATGGGACAAATGCAACACTGACTTGGATTTGGGGTCTTTTAAGTTCGGCCAGGGACTACACCACCCAGACTTCATTGTCCTGATTTTCTCTTTTTGAAGTGCCATGAAGCCTTGGTTTGGAGGTTACACAATCATTTCACTTACTCAAATCCTCCACACACTTAGGGATGTACATGGAGCGGTCCTGCTCTCTGATCCATCCTTGGGCAAAGGCTCAGTGGTCTCATGGGGGAGAGAGCTGCTTCTTCCATGGGGAGAAAAGAAGAGCAGCCAAGGAGACCTGCAGGGAGCCACTTCCAGACCTGCACCTGCTCTGCCGCCCTCTGACATCACGTGGAGGGGCTGAGTGTCTAAAGGAATGGGTGGGGAATCCTGTTTTTAGAGATCCAAAGCAATTTTATCACTTCTAATAATGGTTTTGCTTGCTTTGGGAGCAAGCTGGTAGATGGGCAGGTGATAACTTTTGCATGGATTTGGGGGGCCTTGAGATGGGAGGCAGCTTTCTTTGGGGATCAGGGACACTGGTCTGGGTACCTCTCATTTCCCACAGGCAGCTTCAGTTGCAGGAAAGTGGTCAGGGTGCGAGGTAGCTAAGCAGTCTCAAAAGCCTAAGGTCTGATCTGATTCATGGAGTGCCTGGATAAAAGATGGGGGAAGGATCTTAGCATGACACCTCCAGTTGAGTGGGACGGTGGAGGGGGTGGCCTTATGCACCCACCTCTCTACCCTGAGACACCAGGCTGATCAGAAAGCACCACCCCCAGGGGATTCTGGAGATGCCCTTGACATCCACAGGAGGAGGAAGATTTGACCTTGACTTGACTTTGGTTCAGAGGAGGTGTGGCTTATTTTTCCCACAGCAGCAGCAGCAGCAGCAGTAGCTGGCGACCAGCATCATTTCACCACAGTGTGAAACCGTCGGGTGATGTATAAAGGTGAATTTTAGACCCAGGGGGTAGTCTAGGGTGTCCATGTACAATGCATGAAAATGTGAGCTCTGAAAAGGGCAGACATTAAATTGAGGAAGTCCTGTGTGTGCCTGGTAGTATCTCACTGTGTTTGTGGAGCACTCATAGCTGGTTGATGTGCTTGTTCTTATGTTCATTAAAACAAGTCCTCTAGGCACTTCTCTCAACTGGCACGCCAGTAGATGGCCTTTACAGTAATGCACCTTCAAACATCTTATCTGGCTGACAGCTTGCACATTCTTTTTTTTTTTTTTTTTTTTTCTGAGATGGAGTCTCCCTCTGTTGCCTAGGCTGGAGTGCAATGGTGTAATCTTGGCTCAGTACAACTTCTGCCTCCCGGGTTCAAGCAATTCTCCTGTCTCGGCCTCTGGAGTAGTTGGGACTTCAGGTGCATGCCACCAGGCCCAGATACTTTTTATATTTTTAGTAGAGACGGGGTTTCACCATATTGGCCAGGCTGGTGTTGAACCCTTGACCTCATGATCCGCCCTTTTCGGCTTTCCAAAGTGCTGGGATTATAGGTGTGAACCACCATGCCCAGCCCAGCTTGCACATTCTTTAGCTTGTTGGTCACTCTCCTCTCCCCAATGCAAGCCACATGTACTTCTTAAGGCCCAGCTTCAGCCTTACCTTCCCTGTGGTCTCTTTCCAGCAGACCCACACAAAACTGTGCTTTCGAAACTGCCAGGTAAGACACAACTGTTTAGTTTTATTATCATTGCTATTTCCATATCACTGTTTACAGTCATTAACTTCATTTTATTGAGGGGAAAATTGAAATTCAGAGACTTTTGTCTAAGGTCCTCCAACTAGTACAAGGCAGAGCTAGGATTCAGGTCTCCAAATCCAGAATGATCGGAGGGTCATCAGGCTTTGTCCCACTGTTTCCAGCAGTTGAGCCCTGCACCCACCAAGAGTGATGGTCCTATGTGCGGTCACTGGACGATGGAGGTGAAGTGGGGAGGCATCAGTGACAGCCACGTTGTATGCCTGCTGCATGAGCCAGACCACAGGACAATACTCAAAGAGAGGCACCAACATCCATCCTGTCTGAGCTGATGACGGTAAGAGGCCACAAAGCCATGAAAATGATTTGGAGCAGCCTCCACAAATTCCTCAGGGTTGAATCATTGTGTGCACCGCAGAGCATTTGCTTTGTAAAAAAGCTAACATTGTGAAAAATGGGGTAGGTGCTTCCTGTTTTGACCAGGAACAAATGCAAACCAGACCCTGCTCCTCTCACCAGGCAGTTTGCTCTTTCAATTCAGAGATATCTGCAAGGACCCAATTATGCCGTGGTGTGGAATGGAGCATATATGTAACTGGGGTTCCTGCAAAAGATACCATTTCCTGGCTGAGTGGCAAGATTGGCCAGGACACCAGGAAATCAGAAGCCTGTTTGAACACATGAGATTGTGAGCTGGTGAGACAGTGTTTGGGACAGGACTAAGTAAATTATGTTTCTCTTCTGCCTTCTGTTCTTTGTCACTAATGTAAAATATACAAAGGAGTGACATGTTCAGTTGCTGAATTCCTGACGTATTATATCCTGGTGGAAATGTTCACTGGGGTGGGGCTTTCTGTGTATGTTGGGGACAGGGACAGGGAGTTTGGAGACTCTGAGCCAGGAGATCTGGCAGAGATGGCTGCTTATCCTCTGAAGAGTTCTGCTTTCCTTCCATATGGTAGAGTAGTTGCTGAAAAGCAGCTGCCCTCAGGGGCTATATTTTCCCACTCCCACCCCCTTATTAGGTGGGGCCATGTCACCCCATCTTGCCAATGGGAACATGAGCAGTAGTGACCTTAATTACTTCTGGGCCAAAGTAGTTAAAAAGCAGGTGTAGCTTTGTCACATTCTTTATCTCTGTCCATCAGCTGGGAGCAACGATCTCTAAGAACCTGGGTCCCTGAGTCACTCTGTGGAAGGCAGCCTGTCAAGTACTAAAATGGACTTTGTGTGAGTGAAAAGTAAACTTCCAGCATGGTGAATCTCTGAGGTTTAAAGGTTTATTTGTCACAGCAGCTAGCGTTACCTAACTGATACGGGGAGTGAGAGGACAGATGAGGGAAGAGATTTGGATCACAGAGGAGTGAGGCGGCCACCCAGGCCTTCGGTGATGGCCGCAGCCCATGAGCTTTAGGAGAGGTTGCATTTCATTTTGAGTTTTATGTTTTCTTTTTCTATTTGTGGTTTCTTTATCACACCCTCAAATCTTAAGTAAAATGTATTGACAACCTCATCCTACATTCAGTCTGTGTTAGAGTTTTGTGGGCACAAAAGGAGAAGGTGTGCCCGTGGCTGGGGTGAAGGGGTGTGGCTGTGTGAAAAGAGGATTGCAGTCTTCTGGCGCAGTGATGTGGCTGCTCCAGAAGACTGCAATCTTCTGGCCTCCCCTGTGCTGGGAGGCTGGAGGGCATGTCTCGGCCTCTCTGGGGTCCCCTACAGCACAGCAGTAAATGCTTATGTGTGCCCAGCAGGCTTCTGATCTTTCCCCTTCCCATGCCCAGCTAAGTGGGCACCTGGCTGTCTTCACACCTCTAGTGAGGTAGGTGCAGTGCCTCATTTGGCCTTCTGGTGGCCGGAGGTGCCCATCAGAATTAATCCAGGGACAGCAGGTCAGATACAGAGGACATACATTCATTGGGACATGCCACCACCATCTGAGAACACTATGAAAAACAGAGAAGAAATGGAAATTCCTGACATCATGTGTGGGCGGTTTACATACTGGTGTTTTGGATTCAAGGGAAGGGAGATCCCAGCAGGCTAGAGACATGGCAAAACTCAGATGATACATGGATTGCTACTTTCACATGGTTGGGACATCTACAAAAGAACACTAAATTAGAGTTTAAATTTCCTTTGGTGCAGTCATACATATTTTTGACTTATTCAATGGGGCTTTAGAAATCATCGCTTAATTGAGTTTATTAATTGTTTGGGTTAATTTTTAGATTGCTTACCTCAAATCTGCCATTTCCAGGTGCCCCGGGAAGAGACTGACTGACACACAGTGTAAAGAGGGAGCCAAGCAGGTCCCAGGTCCCCTCCTCTCCCAACTCCCTCATTCTTTCACTCTTAAGCCAAAAGCTTTGTTTTCAGTCTGAGACACCTGTCTCGCCATGGCATTCAGGACAAGTCTGTGTTTCTCGGCTGTTTGGAGTTTTATTAACTAATAGGTAGGTTTTCATCTGACAATACTTGTCCTCAGTAGCTTGAAGCAAAGCACTGTTGAGGCAACAGAACACATCAGAGTGCCTCTGTTTCCTGGGAGCTCACGGCTCCATGCTAGGATGAGGCCAGACAAGCGCAACTATAATCTGAGGTACACAGAAGTAGGTGCCTTAAGAGAGACACAACCATGAGCTACTGGAGATGGGGACTTATATCTTCCCTGTGAATGTACTTAATCATCTGAAATCACTCTTCCCTCTGCCATGGACAGACACTGACTAGCTGACTGTGCATACGTGTGCATGAGCATGTATGGGTGCTAGGACCTGAGGGTATAAAAAAGCATGGGTCATGATTCCTGTCATCAAAATCCTTACATTTACCCAGCAAGTCTAATTTTAGATGTAAAAAGCCATGGGTCCAACAAACCTATTATGTAACTTTTTTTTTCATGTATTCAAGTGGGATAATTCAGGAAATGGAAGAAAATTTCAGACACTATAATGTCTTCAGAAGGGTAGACTATTGCACTCATAAAATGAGAAATGGATATCACGAAAAAAAACAACAAGAACAATCCATTTGGGGTCTGGGAGATAGGGCCTCCAATTAAAGAGAAAGGTAGAGAAAACTCCGGAATGTCAGCTTCTCAGATACTTTTTGCATGCTAAGACAGTTTTGGGGACTTAAGATTAGTGACTAAAGCAGAGAACAAAACAAATGAAATCCCTGTCCTCAAGGTGCTTGTATTCCACATGAGGGACATAGAAACCAATAACATGTCAAGTATTAATACGGTCTGCAAATAAAAAAGGAGCAGGGGGGAGAGGAAAGTGGAGTAATGGAAAGGCACCATTTTCCAGAGAATGAAGCCAGGGGTCCACCCCTCTACTGCAGTGACATGCCCCTCCTGATTCTCATTTTCAACCCTTTCCCCTGCTTATTCTGGAATTTACTTTTATATTTCTAAGTAAAATGAACATACTACAATATTTCGATTAATGAAATTAGGCATTCCTTATTGACTTACGATGCCAGATGAAGTTTGTTTGTTTGTTTTTTAATTGCCTTTTAGGTTTTGGGGTACATGTGAAGAACATGCAGGATTGTTGCATAGGTACACACATGGCAGTGTGATTTGCTGCCTTCCTCCCCGTCACCTATAACTGGCATTTCTCCCCATGTTATCTCTCCTCACATTCCCACCCCCCGTCCCTCCCCCATTTCCCCCAAATAGACCTCAGTGTGTAGTGCTCCCCTCCCTGTGTCCATGTGTTCTCATTGTTCAACACTCGCCTGTGAGAACATGCAGTGTTGGATTTTCTGCTCTTGTGTCAGTTTGCTGAGAATGATGGTTTCCAGGTTCATCCATGTCCCTACAAAGGACACGAACTCATCATTTTTGATGGCTACATGATATTCCATGGTGTATATGTGCCACATTTTCCCTGTGCAGTCTATCATCGATGGGCATTTGGGTTGGTTCCAGGTCTCTGCTATTATAAACAGTGCTACAATGAACATTCGTGTGCATGTGTCCTTATAGTTGAACGATTTATAATCCTTTGGATATATACCCAGTAATGGGATTGCTGGGTCAAATGGAATTTCCATTTCGAGGTCCTTAAGGAATTGCCACACTGTCTTCCACAATGGTTGAACTAATTTACACTACCACCAACAGTGTAAAAGTGTTCCTATTTCTCCACATCCTCTCCAGCATCTGTTGTCTCCAGATGTTTTAATGATTGCATTCTAAGCAGTGTGAGATGGTATCTCAATGTAGTTTTGATTTGCATTTCTCTAATGACCAGTAATGATGAGCATTTTTTCATATGTTTGTTGGCTTCATGTATGTCTTCTTTGGTAAAGTGTCTGTTCATATCCTTCGCCCACTTTTGAATGGGCTTGTTTGATTGTTTCTTGTAGATCTGTTTTAGTTCTTTGTAAATTCTGGATATCAGCCCTTTGTCAGATGGGTAGACTGCAAAAATTTTTTCCCATTCTGTTGGTTGCTGATTCACTCTAATGACTGTTTCTTTTGCCGTGCAGAAGCTGTGGAGTTTGATTAGGTCCCATTTGTCTATTTTGGCTTTTGTTGTCAATGCTTTTGGTGTTTTGGTCATGAAGTCCTTGCCTACGCCTATGTCCTGAATGGTTTTGCCTAGGTTTTCTTCTAGGGTTTTTATGGTGTTAGGTCCTATGTTTAAGTCTTTAATCTATCTGGAGTTAATTTTAGTGTAAGGTGTCAGGAAGGGGTCCAGTTTCTGCTTTCTGCACATGGCTAGCCAGTTTTCCCAACACCATTTATTAAACAGGGAATCCTTTCCCCATTGCTTGTTTTTATCAGGTTTGTCAAAGATCGGATGGTCGTAGATACGTTGTGTTGCCCCTGAGGCCTCTGTTCTGTTCCATTGGTCTATATCTCTGTTTTGGTACCAGTACCATGCTGTTTTGATTATTGTAGCCTTGTAGTATAGTTTGAAGTCTGGTAGTGTGATGCCTCCTGCTTTGTTCTTTTAGTTTAGGATTGACTTGGCTATGTGGGCTCTCTTTTGGTTCCATATGAAGTTTAAGGTGTTTTTTTCCAGTTCTGTGAAGAACGTCATTGGTAGCTTGATGGGGATAGCATTGAATCTGTAAATTATTTTGGGCAGTAGGGCCATTTTCATGATATTGATTCTTCCTAACCATGAACATGGAATGTTTCTCCATCTGTTTGTGTCCTCTCTTATTTCATTGAGCAGTGGCTTGTAGTTCTCCTTGAAGAGGTCCTTTACGTTCCTTGTTAGTTGTATTCCTAGGTATTTTATTCTCTTTGTGGCAATTGTGAACAGAAGTTTGTTCTTGATTTGGCTCTCTTTAAGTCTGTTATTGGTGTATAGGAATGCATGTGATTTTTGCACATTGATTTTGTATCCTGAGACTTTGCTGAAGTTGCTTATCAGTTTCAGGAGATTTTGGGCTGAGACGATGGGGTCTTCTAGATATACAATCATGTCGTCTGCAAATAGAGACAATTTGACTTCCTCCTTTCCTATTTGAATGCCCTTTATTTCTTTTTCTTGCCTGATTGCTCTGGCTAGAACTTCCAGTACCATATTTGAATAGGAGTGGTGAGAGCGGGCATCCTTGTCTAGGGCCAGATTTCAAAGGGAATGCTTCCAGTTTTTGCCCATTCAGTATGATATTGGCTGTTGGTTTGTCATATATAGCTTTTATTATTTTGAGATACGTTCCATCAATACCTACTTTATTGAGGGTTTTTAGCATAAAGGGCTTTTGAATTTTGTCAAAGGACTTCTCTGCATCAATTGAGATAATCATGTGGTTTTTGTCTTTGGTTCTGTTTATGTGGTGAATTATGTTTATAAACTTGCGTATGTTGAACCAGCCTTGCATCCCTGGGATGAAGTCTGCTTGATCATGGTGGATAAGCTTTTTGATGTGCTGTTGCAATTGGCTTGCTAGTATTTTATTGAAGATTTTTGCATCTATGTTCATCATGGATATTGGCCTGTAGTTTTCTTTTTTTGTTGAGTCTCTGCCAGGTTTTGGTATCAGGATGATGTTTGTCTCATAAAATGATTTGGGAAGGATTCCCACTTTTTGGATTATTTGGAATAGTTTCAGAAGGAATGGTACCAGCTCCTCTTTGTATGTCTGGTAGAATTTGGCTGTGAACCCATCTGGACCTGGGCTTTTTTTGGGTGGTAGGCTCTGAATAGCTGCCTCAACTTCAGACCTTGTTATTGGTCTATTCAGCATTTCAACTTCTTCCTGGTTGAGGCTTGGGAGGATGCAAGTATCCAGGAATTTATCCATTTCTTCCAGGTTTACTAGTTTATATGCATAGAGTTGTTTGTAATAATCTCTGATGATGGTTTGAATTTCTGTGGAATCTGTGGTGATATCCCCTTTATCGTTTTTTATTCCATCAATTTGGTTATTCTCTCTTTTCTTTTTTATTATCTGGCTAGTGGTCTGTCTATTTTGTTGATCTTTTCAAAAAACCAGCTCCTGGATTTATTGATTTTTTGAAGGGTTTTTTGTGTCTCTATCTCCTTCAGTTCTGCTCTGATCTTAGTTATTTCTTGTCTTCTGCTAGGTTTTGAGTTTTTTTGATCTTGCTCCTCTAGCTCTTTCAATTTTGATGCTAGAGTTTCAATTTTAGATTTCTCCTTGCTTCTCATGTGGGCACTTATTGCTGTATATTTTCCTCTAAAGACTGCTTTAAATGTGTTCCAGAGATTATGGTATGTTGTGTCTTTGTTCTCGTTGGTTTTGAAGAACGTCTTTATTTCTGCCTTCATTTCATTGTTTACCCAGTCAACATTCAAGAGCCAGTTGTTCAGTTTCCATGAAGCTGTGCGGTTCTGAGTTAGTTTCTGCATTCTGAGTTCTAACTCGATTGCACTGTGGTCTGAGAGACTGTTTGTTATGATTTCTGTTCTTTTGCATTTGCTGAGGAGTGATTTATTTCTAATTATGTGGTCAATTTTAGAGTAGGTGTGATGTGGTGCTGAGAAGAATGTATATTCTGTGGATTTGGGGTGGAGAGTTCTGTAAATGTCTATTAGGTTTGCTTGTTCCAGGTCTGAGTTCAGGTCCTGGATATCCTTGTTAATTTTCTGTCTGGTTGATCTGTCTAGTATTGACAATGGAGTGTTAAAGTCTCCCACTATTATTGTGTGGGAGTCTAAGTCTCTTTGTAAGTCATTAAGAACTTGCCTAATGTATCCGGGTGCTCCTGTATTGAGTATGTATATATTTAGGATCATTAGCTCTTCTTGTTGCATTGATCCTTTTACCATTATGTAATGTCCTTCTTTGTCTCTTTTGATCTTTCTTGCTTTAAAGTCTATTTTATCAGAGATGAGAATTGCAACTCCTGCTTTTTTTTGCTCTCCATTTCCTCCATCCCTTTATTTTGAGCCTTTGTGTATCTTTGCATGTGAGATGGGTTTCCTGGATACAGCACACCGATGGGTTTTGGCATTTTATCCAATTTGCCAGTCTGTGTCTTTTGATTGGGGCATTTAGTCCATTTACATTTAGGGGTAATATTGTTATGTGTGAATTTTATACTGCCATTTTGATGCTAGCTGGCTGTTTTGTTCGTTAGTTGATGCAGATTCTTGATTGTGTTGATGCTCTTTACCATATGGTATGTTTTTGGGGTGCTTGGTACTGGTTGTTCCTTTATATGTGTAGAGCCTCTTTCAGGAGCTCTTGTAAAGCAGGTCTGGTGGTGATGAAATCTCCAAGTACTTGCTTGTTCACAAAGGATTTTATTTTTCCTTCACTTACGAAGCTTAGTTTGGCTGGATAGGAGATTCTGGGTTGAAAGTTCTTTTCTTTAAGGATGTTGAATATTGGCCCCCACTCTCTTCTGGCTTTTAGGGTTTCTGCTGAGAGATCTGCTGTGAGTCTGATGGGCTTGCCTTTGTGGGTAACCCTACCTTTCTCTCTGGCTGCCCTTAGCATTTTCTCCTTCATTTCAACCCTGGTGAATCTGAGGATTATGTGTCTTGGGGTTGCTCTTCTTGAGGAATATCTTTGTGGTGTTCTTTGTATTTCCTGGACTTGAATGTTGGCCTGCCTTGCTAGGTTG
>NW_016107316.1:3624244-3645753 GCF_001604975.1 Cebus imitator
TTTTTTGTGGGGAGTGGGGGTGGGACCAGCCGAGCCTGATCACCTGGCTCCCTGACTCAGAGTCTTTTTATGTTGTTGTTGTTGAACGGTCGACTCTCTCCCTGTTGAAAAGGCGCTGGGATCTCCCGTGCTGTGATTCACTGAGCTGGCTGAAACAGTGGCGCTGAGATTCCTGGCGGTTTTTTTGCCTAGGAATCTCCTGGCCTGGCTCGCTATTTCAGATGAATGGGCGACTCTGCTGTCTCAGGGCTCCAATCATCAGCTAAGAGGGCACCCGGACCAGTGTCTTTTGTACAGATAACCGCCGTGCCAGGGCACGGTCTAATGGGGCTGAAACAGCCATGCTGGCGACCCATGCGGCTCCTCTACCTGGGAATCTCCTGGTCTGTGGGCAATAAAAATCCATCTGGAAATGCGGTGTCCACTCACCCTCTGCACTTTCACTGGGAGCTGTAATCCTGAGCTGTTCCTAGTCGGCCATCTTCCCCTGGTCCCCCCGAAGTTTTTGTCTTTCATATACACTTTTTACCATCCCTAAGCCTTATAGTATAAAAATATCATGTTTTTTATTTCTGTAACTTTTGGCTTTTCCTGGAGTTAAAATACTCCATTTTTGATGGCTCATTATTTTTTCAAATTATTACTACTGCCCCTCTCCCAAAAAATGTTATGGGAAAAAAATCTCTGTAATATTTTCCACAGTGTTAAATATATTTCTCCTTTTTTCCTCCTGGAACTCCTCCCACTGAAGTGCTCTCTTCCTGAACGTTCTGGTCTAATGGGGCTGCTCTGACCCCCAACAGGCCGTCATTCTGGAGTCTTCTCTGCCTTTCTCCTTACTTGGAGGCCATCTCCCAGATCCCAGATGGATTGTTCTTAATGCTTTTTTCCATGGTATCCATCTCTCATTTTATGAGTGCAATAGTCTACCCTGCTGAAGAGATTAGTTATAGTGTTTGTGAAATTTTCTTCTGTTTCCTGAATTATCTCAATAATAATAGTGACTCCCCCAATTTTGCTTGTTTGCTTTGGTTTCTACTGGCAACTTCCCTCAACTGTCTGGTAATACTTGATACTGTTTAGATGTATGAGAGATGCCCTAAAAAGTTGTGGGGTGGGGAGGTGGCTGTGCAGGGTGGCAGGTATCTGTGTCTATCTGTGGGTGGGTGTGGGTATATGAGTGTGGGTCTGTGTCTATGGGGTATGTATGTGGCAGTGTCTTTTCTATGTACATGGGGGTGTGTGTGGGTATGTCTTTGAGGGGTGTGCAGATCCTGTCAGCCATGGGCTTTGCTGCCGGTAATCTGCATGTTCCCCCAACATCAGCACCTTCAGCTCTCCTCACTGGGGTGATTTGGTCTCTGCAGGCAGGCTGCCTGGCCTCATGGTGGGAGGTGGCGCTTGTGGTGAACTGCCTGCCACATGCCACAGTTGGACCAAGGAAGCAGCTGAGGAGCCCCACCGCTCACTGTGCAAGTGCCTCCAATGCCCAGTTTCAGTCTAACACCTCACCTTGCATCTTTTCCCCAACTCCAGGACAATGCACCTGCATTAGCCACTCCAGTGTCACCATGGCATAAGCCACATCTCAATTTCCCACTCTCTACAGAATCATTGCCATCATCATACAAATCTGCTGTGATGTGTCCCATCAGCGTAAAACCAGCCTCAGCTCATATTCCTCTCCATGACCACCCATTTCTCTCTGCTTCCCTTTATGGCCAAATCCTCGGAAGAGATAACTATATAGTCTGTCCTTTCAATCCATGGATTTCATATCTGTGGATTCAATGAAGCATGGGTCAAAAATATTTGGGGAAAAAACTGTGTCTGTATGGAAGACATGCAGGCTTTTTGCTATTATTTCCTAATCCATATAGTATAGCAACTATTAACATGGCATTTACATTGTATTAGGCATTATAAGCAATCTAGAGATTATTTAAAGTACACAGAAGATGTGTATAGGTTGCATAAAAATACTACACCATTTTATATCAGGGGCTTGACATCCATGAATTTTGAGATCCACAGAGGTCCCGAAACCAATCCCCCGTGGACATCAGAAGCTGTCCTTGCTTTTTCCCCTTCCTCATTTTCCTTCTCTCTTCCACCCACTCCAAGTTGACCTTTGCTCCCCACTCCAGTGTACCCACTCAACATCTTCAATGAACTCCAGGTGACAGAGCCAAGAAGTTTAGTCTCCATCTTACTTGGGCCAACAGTCAGGGAGGAATTTGGCCATGATTTGTCTCTTGCTCTTTCCTCAAAGTCTCAAATGCCGCCCAGATGTTTCCATCCAGGGAGCAGGGAGAACGGGGCAATGGAGGAGCAGCAGTGTGGCTGGAGGACTGACTCTGAAGGGCAGCAGTGACGCTGTTGAGAAGTGGGTGGGGCCACATCATGCGTGTGCCAGCCAGGTGGCCTGGCCTGATTTCTTATGTACTTGGTGGCCACTAAAGGGATGAGGAGTGGGGAATGGCAGAGTTGGGAGATGCTTTAGAGGAATCACCTAGGTGGTGGTGGGGACAGTTGGGAGGGGCTGGGCAGGGAAAGGGAACCTTACCTGAAAACCCTCCAGGTGGCTCAGACTGGAGAAGCTGATGGTCCAGCTACATGGGCATGAAGGAGGGGAGCTGAGAAGAGCCAGGGAGGAAGCTGGGATCACTTCCAAGTCTCCAGCATAGACACGTGAGTGCATGGAGGGCCCATGACAGAGTCCTGCCGCCTGGAAACACAGAGCCAGCTGAGGGCCTACCTGGAAGCCCCGGGGTCCACCTGAGGCAGGTCAAGTGGTTGACCCTGGGGAACAGCCAGCAGGTGGGCAGTGAGCAGCAGGCAATGTGTCCATTCTGGATATTCCTCATTGTTCTGAACAAGGCGGCAGGAGAGACACAGCCCCGCTGGAGAAGTCACTGATAAGTCTGCTCTGCAGAGTTTCAGAATGGTGCCAGCCCCTCCAGGCTGCTCCTCACCATTCCCTGCCCTATCAGCTGGCCTTGGCTTCCCTTTCAAGGATGTGTGAGGCCACAGGAACAGGGAGGCCAGTCTACCTGGTGAGGTGACCCCTGACTCATGTTGAGGTCTCCCCTGTGCTGGGTGGCTGGAGGGAATGCCTCAGCCTCTCTGGAGTTCCTGAAGCACAGCTCTAAAGGCGCATGTGCACCTAGCAGGCTTCTGCTGTCTCCTCTTCCCACGCTCGGCTGAGTGGGCACCTGGCTGTCTTCACACCTGTAGAGAGGTAGGTGAAGTACCTTATTTGGCCCCAGACCAGGGATGATCTCCATACCAGCTCTTCTTGTATTTTTGAGAGTGAATAGGGGTTGCTGACAACTTGTCCAGATGAGTGAAACTAATATTTGCTTCCTATGTGCCTGTTTATTCTTTAAAAATTTTTTAAATTATATTTTTAATAAAAAAAAGGAAAAATGAATATATTTATGGTATACAACATGATCCTTTGATATTTATATACTTTGAGGACTACGATAATGTATTATATTCTTTAAAACTGTCTCATTACAACCTTTGCCTCCTGGATTCAAGCAATTCTCATACCTCAGCATATCGAGTAGCTGGGATTACAGGCGTGCACCTCCACCCATGGCTAATTTTTGTGGTTTTTTTTTGTAGAGATGGAGTTTCACTATGTTGGCCAGGCTGGTCTCAAACACCTGACCCCAGATGATCCGCCCACCTTGGCCTCCTACAGTGCTGGGATTACAGGCATGAGCCACCATGCCCAGCCGAGAGTAGATTTTAAATGTTCTCATCACACAAAAAAAATGGTAAGTATATGAGGTGAAGGCTATATCAATTAACTTAATCATCCCACAGTGGATACGTATATCAATGGCTGTTAATTCTCTATGTTTATATGCATTACAGTTGAGGAATGGAGGAGGATAATTGATATTTATGGCACACTTTGGCTAGAAATCTTTGAGAATACTCCTTGTGAGTTTTGCATGAAAAGGAGATTCTCAGGGTGGGGAGCTGAGCCTTGATCTGTGGGATCTCCAGCCTCACTTGTTCTGCACAGGATGCAGCAGCTCGTGTGTCCCATGAGAATGACCGCTGTAGCTGTTGCTGGTGAGAGAGGCTAGAACAGAGCACCTTCTGCATCTCATCAGCAGGGATCCTTAACCTGGGTTGTATGTTAAAATTAGCTGGGGGAGGAGGTGGATTTAAACAATTACTAATGCCCAAGTCCCAGCCCAAACCATCTGAATCTGAATCTCCATCTACCCCCTCCAGGTGGGGTCAGCTTGGCTGGGAAGTGTTTACAACATAAACTCTGATTGTCATTATGGATTTGAAAGACTCAGCCTGTGGCTTCAACCACAGCAGCGTGACGGTGGATTTTATCTATAAAAGGATAAAGACCTTTGTGGGCCGGAGGGAAGAAATTATTTTACAAGGGATATTCCGTCTTGAGTAATGCATGGGAAAACCCACAATGGAATTATCAGGAAACAAAATGCTAAAAATAAATGTGGCATGCTTCCTTGATAGTAGAGACAGATCCTGATATTTGCTTCAGCATGGGGGTGCCAGGACCACCTGGGGAGCCAGAAATGAAGAGATCGTAAGAGGCAGAAGGGAGCCTCTAATGAAATGCAGAAACTTCAATTTTCTCAAGTTTGCTGAAGGACTGAAGCCAGTGTCTGGAGGGCAGGCAATTTGCAACTATCAACATGAGCCTCCTCGAAGATGAAGTCTATCTGCTGAATTTGTATTTATAGATAAAATACACCAAACAATTGGCAGAACTTGCTGGTATGCTGGTGAAGCTGAAATCATATGTACTTAATTTTTCCATATGTTTTCCACTTATTTTTCTTCTTTCAAAAGTTCTCTAAATGTCCATTACAGTGTTCGGCTTGGGTCTGAACTGTATTATGAATTGGCCCTGCCATCATGATTTTGCTTGTAGTAACTTTTCTAAGGGCTTGAAATTTGCTTGAGTTTTCTAAATTCTGTGAGTGAGGGGACAGTAATGAGAGAATCTTTGTTGG
Source organism: Cebus imitator (assembly GCF_001604975.1). Classification (NCBI taxonomy): domain Eukaryota; kingdom Metazoa; phylum Chordata; class Mammalia; order Primates; family Cebidae; genus Cebus; species Cebus imitator. Next base: position 3,629,263 of record NW_016107316.1, read on the forward strand.
CTTCTTGGAAAAGTGGGACCCAGGAAGACTTGGGATTAGATTTCCAGTCCTTTGCAGGTGCCAGAAGAATCCCTTCCATTGAAAAGTGGTTTGGAAAGCAGTGTCTTAAGAAGAAATCCATCTAAAATCTTCTTCCATCAGGAACTCCTCTCTCTAACAGAGCAGAAAGGAAAATTTGAAAAGAAAATTATTTATTTATTTATTTTATTTATATTTTTATTGTACTTTAGGTTCTGAGGTACATGTGCAGATCGTGCAGGATTGTTGCATAGGTACATACATGGTAAGGTGATTTGCTGCCTTCATCCCCCCATCACCTATATCTGGTACTTCTCCCCATGTTATCCCTCCCCACCCTCCCCATCTCCCACTGTCCCTCCCCTGGCCCCCCCAACTGACCTCAGTGTGTGATGCTCCCCTCCCTGTGTCCATGTGTTCTTGTTGTTCAACACCCACCTATGAGTGAGAACACACGGTGTTTGGTTTTCTGTTCTTGTGTCAGTTTGCTGAGAATGATGGTTTCCAGATTCATCCATGTCCCTATGAAGGACACAAACTCATCATTTTTTTATGGCTGTGTAGTATTCCATGGTGTATATGTGCCACATTTTCTTTATCTAGTCTATCATTGATGGATATTTGGGTTTGTTCCAGGCCTTTGCCATTGTAAACAGTGCTGCAATGAACATACGTGGGCATGTGTCTTTATAATAGAACAATTTATAATTCTTTGGGTATATACCCAGTAATGGGATTGCTGGGTCAAATGGGATTTCCATTTCTAGGTCCTTGAGGAATCACCATACTGTCTTCCACAATAGTTGCACTAATTTGCACTCCCACCAACAGTGTAAAAGTGTTCCTACTTCTCCACATCCTCTCCAGCACCTGTTGTCTCCTGGTTTTTTTAATGATCACCATTCCAGCTGGCATGAGATGGTATCTCAATGTGGTTTTGATTTGCATTTCTCTAATGACCAGTGATGATGAGCATTTTTTTCATATGTTTGTTGGCCTCATAGATGTCTTCTTTTGTAAAGTGTTTGTTCATATCCTTCACCCACTTTTAATTTTTTTTTTTCTTGTAAAACTGTTTTAGTTCTTTGTAGATTCTGGATATTAGCCCTTTGTCAGATGGGTAGATTGCAAAAATTTTTTCCCATTCTGTTGGTTGCCGGTTCGCTCCAATGATTGTTTCCTTTGCTAATCTCCAGAAGCTCTGGAGTTTAATTAGATCCCATTTGTCTATTTTGGCTTTTGCTGCCAATGCTTTTGGTGTTTTAGTCATGAAGTCCTTGCCTATGCCTATGTCCTGAATGGTTTTGCATAGGTTTTCTTCTAGGGTTTTTATGGTGTTAGGTCTTATGTTTAGATCTTTAATCCATCTGGAATTTATTTTAGTTTAAAGTGTCAGGAAGGGGCCCAGTTTCTGCTTCTGCACATGGCTAACCAGTTTTCCCAACACCATTTATTAAACAGGGAATCCTTTCCCCATTGCTTGTTTTTCTCAGGTTTGTCAAAGATCAGATGATTGTAGATGTGTGGTGTTGCTTCTGAGGCCTCTGTTCTGTTCCATTGGTCTATATCTCTGTTTTGGTACCAGTACCATGCTGTTTTGATTACTGTGGCCTTGCAGTATAGTTTGAAGTCAGACAGCATGATGCCTCCAGCTTTGTTCTTTTTGCTTACGATTGTTTTGGCTGTGCAGGCTCTCTTTTGGTTTCATATGAAGTTTGATATGAAGAAGGTCATAGGTAGCTTGATGGGGATAGCGTTGAATCTGTAAATTACTTTGGGCAGTATGGCCATTTTCACGATGTTGACTCTTCCCAACCATGAGCATGGAATGTTTTTCCATCTGTTTGTGTCCTCTCTGATTTCATTGAGCAGTGGTTTCGAGTTTTCCTTGAAGAGGCCCTTTACATCCTTTGTTAGTTGTATTCCTAGGTATTTTATTCTTTTTGTAGCAATTATGAATGGGAGTTCACCTTTGATGTGGCTCTCTGTTTGTCTGTTGTTGGTGTATAGAAATGCTTGTGATTTCTGCACATTGATTTTGTATCCTAAGACTTTGCTGAAGTTGCTTATCAGTTTCAGGAGATTTGGGGCTGAGACAATGGGGTCTTCTAAATATACAATCATGTCATCTGCAAATCAAGACAATTTGGCTTCTTCTTTTTCTAATTGAATACACTTTATTTCTTTTTCTTGCCTGATTGCTCTGGCTAGAGCTTCCAATACTACATTGAATAGGAGTGGTGAGAGAGTGCATACTTTTCTAGTGCCAGATGTCAAAGGGAATGCTTTCAGTTTTTGCCCATTCAGTATGATATTGGCTGTGGGTTTATAGTAAATAGCTTTTATTATTTTGTGATACGTTCCATCAATACCTAGTTTACTGAGGGTTTTTAGCATAAAGCGCTGCTGAATTTTGTTGAAGGCCTTCTCTGCTTCTGTTGAGATAATCATGGGGTTTTTGCTTAGGTTCTGTTTATGTGATGGATTATGTTTATAGACTTGCATATGTTGGACCAGCCTTGCATCCCTGGATGAAGCCTACTTGATCATGGTGAATAAGCTTTATGGTTTGCTTTTGCATTCAGTTTGCCGGCATTTTATTGAAGATTTTTTGCATCGATATTCAGCATGGATATTGGCCTGATGTTATGTTTTTAGTTGCCTCTCTGCCCAGTTTTGGTATTAGGATGATGTTGGTCTCATAAAATGAGTTGGGGAGGATTCCCTTTTTTTGTATTGTTTGGAATAGTTTCAGAAGGAATGGTACCAGCTCCTCTTTGTACATCTGGTAGAATTTGGCTATAAACCCGTCTGGACCTGGGCTTTTTTTTAGTTGGTAGGCTATTAATTGCTGCCTCAACTTCAGCCCTTGTTATTGGTCTATTCAGGGCTTCAACTTCTTCCTGGTTTAGTCTTGGGAGAGTGCAAGTGTCCAAGAATTTATCCATTTCTTCCAGATTTACTGGTTTGTGTGCATAGAGTTGTTTGTAGTAATTTCTGATGGTAGCTTGTATTTCTGTGGAATCGATGTTGATGTCCCCTTTACCGTTTTTTATTGCATCAATTTGATTCTTCTCTCTTTTCTCTTTTATTAGTCTGACTAGCGGTCTATCTATGTTGTTAATTTTTTCAAAAAAAACAGCTCCTGGATTTGTCAATTTTTTCAAGGGTTTTTTGTGTCTCTGTCTCCTTTAGTTCTGCTCTGATCTTAGTTATTTCTTGTCTTCTCCTAGCTTTTGAGTTTTTTTGAGAGTTAGCTCCTCTAACTCTTTCAATTTTGATGATAGGGTGTCGATTTTAGACCTTTTCTTGCTCCTCATGTGGACATTTATTGCTATGAATTTCCCTCTAGACACTGTTTTAAATGTGTCCCAGAGATTCTGGTATGTTGTGTCTTTGTTCTCATTGGTTTTGAAGAACATCTTTATTTCTGCCTTCATTTCATTGTTTATCCAGTCAACATTCAGGAGCCAGTTGTTCATTTTCCATGAAGTTGTGTGGTTTTGAATTAGTTTCTTAAACCTGAGTTCTAATTTGATTGCACTGTGGTCTGAGAGACTGTTTGTTATGATTTCTGTTCTTTTGCATTTGCTGAGGAGTGATTTACTTCCAATTATGTGGTCAATTTTAGAGTAAGTGAGATGTGGTGCTGAGAAGAATGTATATTCTGTGGATTTGGGGTGGAGAGTTCTGTAAATGTCTATTTAAAGTTCGCTTGGTCCAGATCTGCATTCAAGTCCTGGGTTTCCTTGTTGATTTTCTGTTTTGTTGATCTGTCTAATATTGACAGTGGAGTGTTAAAGTCTCCCACTATTATTGTGTGGTGTCTAAGTCTCTTTGTAGGTCATGAAGGACTTGCTTTAGGTATCTGGGTACTCCTGTATTGGGTGCATATATATTTAGAATAGCTAGCTCTTCTTGCTGTATTGATCCTTTTACCATTATGTAATGCCCTTCTTTGTCTCTTTTGATTTTTGTTGGTTTAAAGTCCATTTTATCAGAGACTAGGATTGCCACCCCTGCTTTTTCTTTGCTCTCCATTTGCTTGGTAAGTCTTCTTCCATCCCTTTATTTTGAGTCTATGTGTGTCTTTGCATGTGAGATGGGTCTCCTGAATACAGCACACCAATGGTTCTTGGCTTTTTATCCAATTTGCCAGTCTGTGTCTTTTGATTGGGGCATTTATTCCATTTACATTTAATGTTAATATTGTTACATGTGAATTTGATCCTGCCATTTTGTTACTGGTTGGTTGTTTTGCCCTCTGGTTGGCGTAATTTCTTCATTGCATCATTGGTCTTTACCATTTAGTTCTTTTTTTCAGTGGCTGGGACTGGTTTTTCCTTTCTGTGCTTAGTGCTTCCTTCAGGAGCTCTTGTAGGGCAGGTCTGGTAGTGACAAAATCTCTCAGCAATTGCTTGTCTATAAAGGATTTTATTTCTCCATTACTTATGAAATTCTGTGTTGAAAGTTCTTTTCTTTAAGGATGTTGAATGTTGGCCCCCACTCTCTTCTGGCTTGTAGGGTTTCTGCCAAGAGAGCCACTGTGAGTCTGATGTGCTTCCCTTTGTGAGTGAGCCAACCTTTCTCTCTGGCTGCCCTTAGCATTTTTTCCTTTGTTTCAACCCTGGTGAATCTGACAATTATGTGCCTTGGGGTTACTCTTCTAGAGGAGTATTGTGGTGTTCTCTGTATTTCCTGTATTTAAATGTTGGCCTGCCTTGCTAGGTTGGGGAAGTTCTTCCGGATAATATCCTGAAGAGTATTTTCCAGCGTGGATTCATTCTCCACATCATCTTCCAGTACACCAATGAAGCGTAGATTAGGTCTTTTCACATAATCACATATTTCTTGAAGGCTTTGTTCATTTCTTTTCACTCTTTGTTCTCTTCTTGCCTTCTCATTTTATTTCATTGAGTTGATCTTCAATCTCTGACATCTTTTCTTCTGCTTGATGTATTTGACTATTGAAACTTGTGTGTGCTTCATGAAGTTCTTGTGCTGTGTTTTTCAGCTCCATCAAGTCATTTATGTTCTTCTCTAAGCTGGTTATTCCAGTTAGCATTTTGTCTAACCTTTTTTCAAGGTTTTTAGTTTCTTTGCATTGGGATAGAACACGTTCCTTTAACTAAGAGAAGTTTGTTATTACCCACCTTCTGAAGTCTCCTTCTGTCAATTCGTCAAATTTGTTCTCTGTCCAGCTTTGTTCCCTTGCTGGTCAGGAGTTGTGATCTCATGGTGGGTGAGAGGTGTTCTGGTTTTTGATGGTTTCATTCTTCTTGCACTGGTTATTTCCCATCTTGTTGGATTTATATAGTTTTGACCTCAGGTAGCTGCTTGGGGAGGCAGTCTTTCTTTTGTCTGTCTGCAGAGGCACTGCTAGGCTGCCACGGATTCAGTGGAGCTGCTATGTCTTTTATTTACTTAGGAAAATTAGGCCAGTTTCTGCAATGGTGGCTGCCCTTCCCCCCACCAAGCTCGATTGTTCCTGGTTGCTCTCTAACTGATGTTCTTGGTGCAAAAATCTGGAGTGAGAGTTTATTAGCCTGCTGGGCTTTGTGTGGGGTTGGGAGGGGGGAGTGAGGGGACCTGTCCTGCCATGTGGGCTGTTTCCCTGCTTTCAGTTCCCCTTCATTCTGGGGGACAGGTAGCTCCATCCAGCCAGCTTTCTGGCTTTCATATCAGCCAGTGCTTCTGCGTAGATCTATGCTGACAGCCTGGGTGCTGGCCAAAGTTGCTGTTCTGCCCTGTTCAGGCAGCTCACTGAGGCTGTTCAGCCCAGTGAAGATCTCCTGTTCTATGGGTTGTAGAGGGCTTGGGTGGAGCACTGTATCCAAACCAAAGTCCCAGAGTGGGAGATCCCCTGGTCCTCCAGTCAGTTGCATGAACTTCCTGGGTGGGGCAGTGCCCAGCCTTGTCTGAACTTGCCCTATTTTGTTTATACCCACTGTCCAACCAGATCCACAAAATGAACCTGGAACCTCATTTGGAATTGTGGAGACCAGTTGGCTTCTGAGTCTCTCTTGCTAGGAGCTGCTTTCTGGAGCTGCCTCTTATTCGGCCATCTTGGGATCTGAGAATTATTTTTTACTTCAATTTATTTGGACTTAAAAAAAATCTAATCATTTAAAAATGAGAAAGAATTGGGCAGGGCACAGTGGCTCATGCCTATAATCCTGGCACTTTGGGAGGCAGAGGCAGGTGGATCACAAGGTCAGGTGTTTGAGATCAGCCTGGCCAACATAATGAAACCCCATCTCTACTAAAAATTTAAAAAGTTAGCCAGGCGTGGTGGTGGGTGTCTGTAATCCCAGCTGCTCTGGAAGCTGAGGCAGGATAATCTCTTGAACCTGGGAGGCGGAGGTTGCAGTGAGCCGAGATTGCATCACTACACTCCAACCCAGGTGACAGTGAGAGACTCCATCTCAAAAAACAAAAACAAAAACAAAAAAAAAAAAAAGAGAGAGAAGGAAAGAATTGTGTGTCCATATTTGAGATTGTTCTTCAGTCTATATTTGGGTGCATCATGTGATCTCTCCAGGGCCATAATAGACCACACTGCTGAGTTTATGTATTATGTGAAATAGAATAGGGGTAAATTTCAGAATAGGGTATAATATAACCTTGGAGTTAATCTAATTAATATCCTGTTCTTGCTCATTTCAGAACCTTTGGGAAATCCTATGAAATAGTAGTAGAAGTTGAGGGAGTGGTTTCACAGGTACTGTCCCACCCTCAGGAGACAGGTAATTCATAGATGCACTTGCACAGTTAAATCATATTCAGGGAGTGCACCCCAGAATCTGATGAGAGCAGCCACCCTATTGGTTTCTGTCTGCATTTGATCAAATAGAATGGCCTGGGGCTCTATGGGTGATGCTAAACTTTCAAATGCGATTCAAATAATCTACTTAGCAACTGACCTCTGTGGGGTGATGAAGTTGTCCTCAAAAGGTGTGAAATTTTGATAAATAATCTTTGTGTTTTTTTAGTTGTGCAACATTGTGGGCAAATTACTGATTTATACCCCATCATCCCAGACAAAAAACACTCTAAAGTTTAAGTTTCCTATTTATTTAGCCAAAAATGCAGATGCCTATTGGAAGTGAGGTGGCTACACAGGGCAGAAGACAGGTAAAGATACTTCATGTCCACCAAGTGTGGTGGCTCATGCCTGTAATCCCAGCTCTTTTGGAGGCCAAGGTGGGTGTATCATGAGGTCAGGAGTTCAAGACCAGCCTGGCCAACATGGAGAAACCCCGTCTCTACTAAAAATACAAAATTAGCAGGGCGTGGTAGTTCATGCCTGTAACCTCAGCTACTCAGGAAGCTGAGGCAGAAGAATTGCTTGAACCCGGGAGGCAGAGGTTGCTGTGAGCTGAGATCATGCCATTGCACTCTTGCCTGGGCAACAAGAGTGAAACTTCATCTCAAAAAAAAGAAAAAAGAAGAAAAAAAAAAGATAAGATACTTCATGTCTCATTGTAGCTTCCTTTGACCCTTCATTTATCCACAGAGTACTAGTCAGGCAAGGTAGGTTCTTGCTGGGTCTAAGAAAATACATTTCTTATTGCTCCACAACATCCCAGAAAGCCCAGTTATGCACAGTGCATCACCACTGGATTCTCATTTAATACTCTTTCATTTGGAGAAAAAGAGATGTTAAGGAATTGGTGCATGCAGCTGTGGGGGCTACAAGCCTGAAATCTGCAGGGCAGGTTGGCAGCCTGGAGGCCTGGGGAAGAGCTGACATTGTGGTTCAAGTCCCAAGGCGGTCAGGAGCAGAATTTCTTCTTCCTCAGGGGACCTCAGCCTTTTCTTCTTAAGGTCTTCAACTGATTGAATGAGGCCCACTCACATTACAGATCATTTGCTGTACTCAACATCTACCAATTTAAATGTTAGTGACATCTAAAAACATCTTCACAGCAACATCTAGACTGTGTTTGATCAAACATCTGGTACCATAATCTTGCTAAGTTGGCACGTGAAATTAACCATTAGAGATGATAAAGCTGAAACTCAAAAAGGTATTGAATGATGTAGCTAGGACCTGAGCTGAGAGCTGTCTGACTCCAGAACCTGTCCCATAGCCCCATGATCTCATCGTGTTTGTGTGTGTGTGTGGAGGGGGCATGTGTGGTGGGGACTGGGTCTGTTCACCCAGGGCCTGCTGACTGCAGCAGCCATTCTTCCTGCCTTGGAAAACTTCCGGTCACCTTATGGGGAAAAATCTGATTTTTCAGTATAAAATTCCTGGGAGATCATTCACTAGGACCTGGCATTGTGGGAAGGCACGCATTCCTGGATAGATGCCAGAGGTTGAGCATAGGTTTAGTTCAATCCAACTCAGTTCAATTAACCTGTATTATTTAGCCCTGACCATGTGCCAGCTTGCTCTTGGCCATGGTGTAGTTTAGGAGAAACAGATGAAAATACACGGCTCATCCCCTTTGGATATGATGAAGTTGGAGACAGGAAGCACAGAAAATATTTGGAACAACAATGACAGATGCATGTTGTAGTAGGAATCCAGGCTGTCACTGATGGCTGACCTACCATATTACTCAAGTCAAATCGTACTAATTCAGTCCTTATTAGATAATATGGAAAAATACAATTTTTAAGAGATACATTTAAATTTGTGTAGCTTTTCAATTTCAAATAAGGTTAGTCTGTCTTTGACAGAAAGCTTAATGATAAGAGAACTTGTTATTAACAGTGATGTGTGTGTGTGTATTTATGTATAATTAATGGGAAAGAGCCAACAAACTTGGATTTGAATCCTAACTGGTATTAAAGTTAAAGGTAAAATCATGACTCTCATGAAAATATATAATGAGTGCAAGCCAAGGATTTTATTTAACTTATTAACTAATGAGGAAACTAGTAAAATGTAAAAACAAGTTCAATGAACACACAAATATAGGCAATCAGGAATTGGAAATAAATTTGCGTATAGATGCAAAACAAGTTGCGTCCACAGGGCAATAATCAGTTGTATCTTCAAGGCCCAAAATTGATTTGCATTTCCATGGACAGGAATTATTTGCATTACTTACATTATCAGTTTTCTGCAGCTTATAAAGTTGTAAAATAGCACAAAGATGCTCAGAAAGTGCAGATAGCTTGGAAAGATGCTTTAGAAAGAACACCCACCAGTCTGCTTTTTCCCAATTCAAAGTCTTGCACAATCTTTTTCTGACACTGGAGAATACCAGGACAATGGCTTTGGGCATGTTGTTTAATCTCTCTGAGTCTCAGTTGCCTTATCTACAAAAGAGGGCTATCTTTTCATTGGATTGTCCTACTGATTAAAAATGATAATGAGGTCTTGCACCACATAATGACATTTTGGTCAGTGATGGACTGCATATATAATGGTGGTTCCATCAGATTATATTACTGTATTTTTACTGTACCTTTTCTGTGTTTAGATAGGCTACTACTTACCATTGTGTTACAGTGTCCAACAGTATTCAGCGCAGTAACACGTATGTGTTTGCAGCCTAGGAACAATAGGCTATTCCGCATAGCCTCAGTGTGTAGTAAGCTCTACCATCTAGCTCTGTGTTAAGTACACTCTATGATGGTTGCACAATGATGGAATCATCTAACAATGCATTTCTCAGAATGTATCTCTGTTGTTAAGCAATGCATGGCTGTACATGTAAAATTCCTGACACAGAGTACGTATCCAATCAATATTAGGTCTCCTTCCTCTGTGTGTTTTTAAAAACCGATATGAGGACTTGTTTCCAACACATCTCTTCGTTCATTGCATTTGATTATTTGACATTTGCTGAAGGCTAGTTATACCAGGCGTGTGCTAAGCTAATGCACAGCTAATGACCACACAGTGGGCAAATCACAGACTTTAAGGAGCTTGTAGACAGGTAGTAGGGGTGGTGGAAGAGGCAGGCCAACCAGCAAATCGTTAGTTATGATTCGTGTGGCCCACCGTGGTGGGAATCCTGGGAGGGGAGCCTCTGGGAGCGTGCATCGTGGTTGAAAGCAGCGACTCAGAAGCCAGACTGCTGGGGCCCATTAACTCCATCCTTGGGCAAGTTACTTAACCTCTTGGTGCCTCAATTTCTTCATATTTAGAATAAAGGTGAAACCTGTAGGCTGCAGTGCAGCTGAAATGAGTTAATATTTATGAACACTTGGGCCAGCGTCTGGTGCACGCTAAGCACCATCTAAGTATTTGCTATAATAATAATTATTAGTAGCAGTACTTTTTAGATGGAGTCTCGCTCTGTGGCCAAGGCTGCAGTGCAGTGGTGCAATCTGAGTTCTTCAATCTGAGTTCTCTACCTCCCGGATTCAAGCAATTCTCCTGCCTCAGCCTCCTGAGTAGCTGGGAATACAGGCATATGCCACTACACCCAGCTAAATTTTGTATTTTTAGTAGACATGGGGTTTCACCATGTTGGTCAGCCTGGTGTAGAACTCCTGACCTCAAGTGATCCACCTGCCTCAGCTTCCCAAAGTGCAGGGAATACAGGCGTCCCTTGATATTATTATTATTCCCAAAGTGCTAGGATTATGTGCCTGTTCCTTGCTATTATTATTTAATGAATATAATGTGTTTGCATTGGACAAAGAGTAATTTCTACATAGAAACCCAAGTTAGAGAAAGACAAAATCGTAAAGTAAAATGCACGTATCCTTGTTGCTAAACTGGACTGTTAGACTATACTGAGGCATGAAATTGACTTTTCCGTGGCCTTGTGTTCTGACAGGTTACCTTGGCACAGACACAGCTCTGAGACATCTCTTCTCCAGCCTAGCCCTCCCGGAGTTGTTTGAGGAGCCAACTGTTTACCTGTCTGGTCTGGCAAGCTCAATGTTCCTTGTTTTACCTGTTCACTGGCTTCTTACAGTCGGAAAACCTCCCTCAAAACCAAGGCTGCCTCCTGTTGAGTAACTCCTGTGTTCTCAGAGAGACAGATGCTTTAGTCTCATTTTAGATACTTCGAGTCCTTCCACATACAGTGGGGTCCCCAACACATACAGTTACTTTCATCCTGACCACGGCTGTGAGGGCAGCTGGGCCTTGGTGGCTCAGTGGTGGCCAATTCTGAATGCAGTGGACATGTAGCTGCCTGGGTTTAAAGCTGACTTCACTGACAAGGCTCCAACAAGCAATCAAGTACCCAGAGGAAGAGTGACGGCACTAACTCTAACCTGTTGTCTACCTGAATGAGTCTGCTCCTGTCAGATCTGTAGACCTCAGAGGCATTTTCAGGCGTCAGCTACTATTCCTGGTGATGGAGTGCGGAGACACCTGCATCATCCCATAGGGTCACAGCAGAAACAAGCTGGAAGGTCTCAGATTGATGTGCTGAGACCTGCCCGGAATGTCGGGAGACCCGTTCTCATGCCCGGAGTCACCTCGGGAAGTCCCTTCCCCTCTCTGGGCTTCTGTTTCTCACCATTACACTGAAAGATTGGCCTGATTGGTGGCTTTCCCAGGTGGTCTCTGTGCTATCGCCTCAGAATTCCTTAGAAATGCAAATTCTCAGGGGCCACTCCAGACCCAACAGCTCAGAAATGCAGGGCATAGAGCATAGCAATCTGTGTTTTACTATACTGGGGACTGGGACGGGTGAGGGGATGGAGAGGGTATTCTGGTCCCACCTAAAGTTTGAGAACCACTAGCTGGGTAAATTTTCAGTCTCCTTCTGACTCTAATAGTCTGATCCTCGGCTCTGATCTGTGAAGAGGACAAATTGTGCTTATTCCTGATGACATCTGGGACGACAGCAGGTGAGAGAGGGGGTTCCCACAAGAAAGCGAAACTCAGATAGGTGGCCACAGAAGTTCCTTTCAAGCATCACCTGTTATCATGTTACTCGGATTCCATTTGCTAATTAATTTCAATGACAGCTGAAAGGAGCCCCGTGGGAAGGTCTTGATGGCCCTGCAGTGGCTGCATTGGGAACAATTCCTGGCTGTCCCTGAAAGGCCCCTGGAAGGCTCCCTTCGGCAGCACCTGGAGAGGGAGGCTGACAGCAGCTTTGTGCATCTCAGAGTGGATACTGTTTCTCCCATTGGTGCTTCACACAATCAGGCAAGTGTCCGAGGCCCGGCTGGCCTCCAGCTGCGGCTGTGTGCCCAGCTCCCCTGGAAGGGTGCCTGCAGCCCGAGAAGGGGCACTCTGTTTCCGTGGGAGGCATGGCCAGCTCCTGTTGACAGGTTTGTGATTTGCTCATGGAAAGGCCTGCTTTCCGGAGCTGGCCTTAGACTGAGCCAGGAAACGGTTATCTCAGGGCCCAGCACGTGGCTGGGGTGCTGGCTCATAGTAGGTGTGCTAAACAACAGCTGATGCCAACTTGAGGTCTGTTGGGTCCTTTCTTAAAATTGCTTCGGGTGTCCAGATGAGTCCCAGAATCAATTTTGGATAGCTCCTCAGCTCTTAGGTGCTGTCGGGAGGGGCATATTATATGAGACTCCAAGTCTGGGTGCCATGGCTCATGCCTGTAATCCCAGCACTTTGGGAGGCTGAGGCAGGTGGATCACCTGAGGTCAGGAGTTTGAAACCAGCTTGGCCAACATGGTGAAACCCCATCTCTACTAAAAATTCAAAAATTAGCTGGGTATGGTGGCGTGCTCCTATAATCCCAGCTACTCAGGAAGCTGAGGCAGAAATATTGCTTGAACCTGGGAGGTGGAGGCTGCAGTGACCGGAGATCAGGTCACTTCACTCCATCCTGGGCAACAAAGTGCAACTCCATCTCAAAAAAAAAAAAAAAAAGGCTACTGGACTTCGGCTCTCCAAGCTCCTGACTAATGCGAGTGGGGTAAGGGATGTTACATTGGACCGGGAGAGCACCAGGTGGCATGCTAGGTGACATCGCATTATGTTAGTGCATTACATGCATGATGGGATTGCTAGGGGAAGCAGTTTCTGATTTCTAGATGAAAAATTTAGGGCCCCCCAAATAGGTATCCTGACCAAAGTCACACAAGGGGTAAGTGATACAGTCAAAACACTAAATTTAATTTGATTTACTGAATATGTGGCTAAATAATATAGTCATCGTATGATAGGTTTCCATTTCTAACTATTCTATTTGCCTAGTTATTCTAACTAATGATTCTATCTAACACATCTGTCTAACCTAATCCTCACACTAATGCCTTGAAATGGGTATTTATATCACCTTTTTACAGATGAGGAAACTGAGGCTTAAATTAACTTACCTGCTGTCACTCATGGCTAATAAATGGCTAGGCTTGAATTGTACCCCAATAGATGTTGGATGAATGGATGACATCAAAGCCCGTTCTCCACTACATTCCTCCAGACGAAAGATTTCAGGGTGGCCTGGAAGAACCCTGCACCTTGTCAGGGATTGCAGTGTCTGAACCTTCACCATCCCCAATCTTTAGGATTTAATTGCCCTCAGCCCCCAATTCCAAGTGATGAGTTTACTCTGAGCAGGGCTCTTCCTGGACAGGTGAGCCCCTGGGTAAATCACATGACATTTACACGATGAGATGCTTAGTGAGGCTTTGACCTGATTAGAAATCCACACTGTGAGACTGCAGTTCATCATACAGACTCTACCTGAGAGAGAGGTGCCTTAAGGAGAACGAAAACCACTGTGACTTGGGCAAGAGCTGGGGCATCTAACCGCATGGGTGGAGGATTCCGGAAAGAGTAATAGAGGCAGACAAGGAGAACCTTCACTCCACTGGCTCATGAGGGAATACGGTTGCTATCCGGCAGATGAAGAGATGGGCCCAGAGATCATGGGTAAGTGGTTTAGTTATGTTGAAGTCATTTTTTCCAGTCAGTCACTGACTCCAGCTTTTCTGTGCCAGACTTACATGCTCATACAGGGGAAATCAGAGATCAAATTCCGTCTCTACCCCCAAGAAACCCATAGTCTAGTGGCAGAGAGATACATCATAAGAAGGCATGATACAATAGGTCAGGAACTGTATTTTTGGCCAAGTACCCTAATGTTCACAGATAGGAGAAGAATGGTGGAGAAAACACTCTTCCTGTTTCCAGAATAACTACAATGAATTGGCAGTCTGGATTTTAAAGGACATTCACATGTCAGCCATATGCACTGAATTCAAGCTTAGTGGGCTGGGTGCAGTGGCTCACACCTGTGATCCTAGCACTTTGGGAGGCTGAGGTGGGTGGATACTTGAGGTCAGGAGTTTGAAACTAGCCTGACCAACATGGTGAAACCCTGTCTCTACTAAAAATACAAAAAAATTAGCTGGGCGTGGTGGCAGGTGCCTGTAATCCCAGCTACTTGGGAGGCTGAGGCAGGAGAATTGCTTGAACCTGGGAGGCAGAGGTTGCAGTGAGCCGAGATCATGCCACAGCACTCCAGCCTGGGCAACAGAGTAAGACTCTGTCTCAAAAAAAAAAAAAAAAAAAGAGAGAGAGAGAGAGAGAGAAGAAAGGAAAATGAATTCAAGCTTAGTGGATGGATGAATACTGCTCTGTGAAGGTGCATTTTGTAGATGTGTTCGAGATTGCACAAACTGTTGAGTGGCAGAGCTGAACTCGAACCTAGGTATCTCACCTGATTTTCAGCATCAATGTAGGAGAGCAGGGGCAGGGCTGGAACAGTGGACGTCCTTATTTCCTCAGAATAACAAAGGACAGATGGACGAACATAACCTAGGGAGGCTGGGGTGATACTATCTCAAAATGAATCTCCTGAGAGGTCTGGGAGCTGCAGATCAGAACTGAAAGCAGCAGAGAGGCTGAAAAAAGTCTTCTCAACTGGAACAAATGTGTGGCTTTTCAAGTTGTATTTAGGGGGAGGGGAAAGAGAACAGCTATTTCAGTGAAGGGACCTGCAGAGACCCAGGCAGGGCCAACTCACGGCAGGGTCCTAGGCTGGCTGGGGAGGGGGAAGGGAACAAGGAAGGAACAATAATGGCGCCCTGATTGTGTGCCAAATGCTTTTCACCCATTATTCCATGTCCTTGTCATATAAAACTATGACACAGGATTCTGCTCTTGCTTTCGGGAAGTGGCTTGTTCCTGCCTGTGTTGCTGAGAAGCAGCAGAGGCGGGTTTGGAACTCGGACCTGCCTGACTCCAAATCCTGTCCTCTTCCCACTTCCCCACACCATCTTCCCACCCTATTCTTCATGCTCCTGACTTTGGAGCCCTCTTGGCTATCCCCTGCGGTAACCTTTTCATGCAATTGACACAGAGTCAGTAACACATTGTCAGATTTAGTCAGCTCTGAAGAAGAAAGGGTCAGTTCTAGAGCAGTGGGAAAAATAACAGGAACAATCCTGGTTTGGGGCCAAGTCTACATCAGAGCCTAAAGGTGTGGCATGCAGGTGCCTTGGGTTTGGGGGGCCTGGAGTGCCACCCTCACAAGTGGATGGCGGGACAAGAGGCCAGAATGGCAATTGGGGTCAAATATGATGGCCTGGATCCTCCATAAGTGATAAGGATTTATTGGAGGATTTTAGTGAAAAGAGCATAAACAACAATGATGAAAACCCTTGCACTGTTTGTGGGGTGGGAGGGGACACTTACAGAGATGGAGGTCTTTATCTCACCATCTTACCTAGATGCTGAGAGGAAAATGCTTTTTGAAGACACCGATGGAGCTGCGTTTCTGGGCATCTCAGGTAGCTGCAGATGCAGTCAGAACGGAGGCTCTTCTTGGATGCCTGCCCTGAATGGCCGGACTGAGGCTCTTGGAAAGCTGCCTGTGCATTTGCCCCAGTGATGCAGGGTGAGTGCTTAGACCCACTGCTCCCATTCCTCTTGCCTCGCTAGGCCTCTGCTGAGCTGTGGCTCATTCATTCATCATCCTGCACCACAGCGACAGGAGATGAAGTCTCTGTCATCTTGGGGTTTCCCTTGTTTTGGAAGGACAGGAGGTAGCAACATCAGCATGAGGAGGCTCTGAAAGAAGCCAGCAGCGGAGGAGAGGCAGCTACTGCAGGGCCCAGGGCGGGGAGGTGGGTGCTTTAGATAGGGGGTCCAGGGTGGCCTGTGTCTAAGCTAAGTAGTGAGCATGAGCACAATTCATCCATGGGGTGAACTGAGAAACGGGCTTTCTAGGCATGGGAACAGTGGGCACAGATCCCTGGGAGCTGGAAAGGGCCAGCTATGTCCCCGGCGGGGAAGGTTGGGCCAGTGCGACAGGCACACAGAGGAGCAGGGGTGTGACCTGCAGCGAGGAAGAAGAAGGCAGGTGGCAGCTTCCTCAAAGTCTGCTCAGCCGTGGTGATGAGCCTGAGTGGGTTTAAGAGTGTGGGGACAAAAATCTTCAATAAAATACTGACAAGCCGATTGCAACAGCACATCAAAAAGCTTATCCACCATGATCAAGTAGGCTTCATCCCGGGGATGCAAAGCTGGTTCAACATACGCAAGTCTATAAACGTAATTCACCACATAAACAGAACCAAAGACAAAAACCACATGATTATCTCAATTGATGCAGAGAAGGCCTTTGACAAAATTCA
>NW_016107316.1:3647718-3669124 GCF_001604975.1 Cebus imitator
GGGAGAAATGCCAGATGTAGGTGATGGGGAGGAAGGCAGCAAATCACACTGCCAGGTGTGTTCCTATGCAACAATTTTGCATGTTCTTCACATGTACCCCAAAACCTAAAATACAATAAAATAAATAAATGGGGGAAAAAAAAAAGAGTGTGGGGAAGTAACTGAGATGTTTTAAGGAGGGGAATGTGGGAAGAATAAACAGCAGAGGGGTAATTAAGAAACACCGTGAGTCCGGGCAAGGTGGCTCACGCCTGTAATCCCAGCACTTTAAAAGGCTGAGGTGGGAGGATTGCTTGAGGCCAGGAGTTTGAGACCACCCTGGGTGAGATAGAGAGAACTTGTCTCTACATAAACAAATTTAAAAAAACATTAACCAGACATGGTGATGCATGCTACTCAGGAGGCTGAGGTGTGAGGATCGCTGGAGCCCGGGAGGCTGAGGCTGCCATGAGCTGTGGTCATGCCACCTGCACTCCAGCCTGGGCAACAGAGCAAGATCCCATCTCAAAAAGAAATACTGTAGAGGTAGAACCACGGGGATTTTTTGATTGTTTCAATGTGAGGCTTAAGGGAAAGGGAGAAATTGGGGCTGCCTCCTGCATTCTTGGGTTGAACTAGCAGATAGTGGTGGCAGGAAGACCAGGACAAAAACCCACTGAACTCCACTGTGGACATGCTGCATCTGCAACACCTGCTAGGCAGCCGGAGACATGAGGCCATTCATTACACTTGGCATCCTCGAAGTCATTAGAATCTTGATAAGAACACTTTCAGCAGAACGGAGGTGAGGAAGTAGAAGCAGTGAATGCAGATGGCATTTTGAGGAGTTCTGCCATGAAGAAGAATAAATAGAAGGGGAGGAGGTGAAGGGGATTTTTAAAGTAATTTAAAAGTTTACCAGAATGTCTCATACAGGTCAAAGAGGGTCCAGTGTGAAACCCCTGGCAAAATTTCTTAACATTTTTTTCATGCTCATGTATTTCCTCTTTTCATTTGGAAAGATTGAAAAAGTTATAGAAAAGTTGAAATCATAGTTAGGGTCCATGGATGCTTTATCCAGCTTTTCTCTCGAGCCCTCTTTCTGAAGACAGGAGCAATGGGAACTCAGGTGCTGCTGGAGATAATGACCCAGGGGAAAGGGATTAGAGGGGAGCAGAGTCTCTGAGAAGGTGAAAGGCATCGTTATTCAGTATAAAGGAGCGCCCCACCTTGGATAGGAGCAGGGACACTGCCATTGTAACAGGAGGGAAGATGTGGGAAGATGAATGTGTTTCTGGTGACTTCCCCCAATGAGTCAGAGTTGAGAGGCTAAGGGGCTTATGAGGGGAGAAGAAAAGAATTAAACAGCTGAGTTAGAGAGGGAGGATGATACCACAGGACTGCTGGGAAGGACTGAATGCCCATCTGAGATTTGTGGTCCTGGGGTTAGAGTGAACCAATAAGCTTTGCTGTGTGGACTTTCTTCAGTAATAGCGACCTGGATAGGCAGGGACGGGGTGACTGGTTGTATTTAACCAGGACTGAGGCTTATCCAGGACAGTACATGGAGGGACCACAATGGAGTAGCTATAGTGAGGGACCAGAGAAGCACAGCTGGATCCAAAGGGGCGGGGGATGGGACTGCCTCTGGGAACACAGGGAGCTCAGAGTTCTGGCCTCACTGACTCATGACACTCCATTCCACGGGGAATGCCAGGGCCAGGGATTTAGAGGAAGCAAGGATGTAGTGGGCAGCTAGAGGCCATTTGAAGTTGAGAGGTCAGAAGTAGTGTCATGTACAGAGTCCAGGATGTACCCTTGGGCATGGATGACCAAGGTCGATGGGACAAAGGTGGCTCACAGTGAACAGGACAGACACAGGCACAGAGGGCACCAAGTGAGTCATCCTTAGGGACTTTGACGTCATCATGTGCAATGGCAGGAGCAGAGCTGGACAGGAACAGCGGGCCAGGAGCCGAAGTATTCAAGGAGCAGGGTGAATGATGGGTGGTCGGAAGGTGCCTGTGAGGGAGTGGAAGTTGGGAGGAAGCGGGTGTGGGGCTCGAATCACTCTAGGGCATGTGTGCCGGAAGGGGTGAGAATCAGGGCTGGCCTGGGAGGTTGGGACTTCTAGGACTGAAGTGTGATGTTATTGTATCCCTCATAGACGACTGTGCCAGATCTCTTGCTTCTAGGTACTTGTGAGCCATAAACTGTGGTGATGAGGTGCATGAGTGCCGGAGTCGGAATGTGCTGGCTTCTCTCTTACTTTCTAGGCCCGTGGACCTGGGCATGGCATTCCACCACCGTGGCTGCATTTTCTCTTCTGTAAAGCAGCACTCATGAGGTTGTTTCATTAAATGAGATGTCTTAGTCCATTTTGCATTGCTCTAAAGGAATACCTGAGGCTGGGTAATTTCTAAAGAAAAGAGGTTTATTTGGCTCTTGGCCCTGCAGGCCATACAGGAAGCACAGCACTTGTGTCTGCTTCTGGGGAGGCCTCAAGAAGCTTAAGATCATGGCAGAAGGTGAAGTGGGAGCAGGCATGTCACACGGCCAACAAGGGAGTAAGGGAGCCAGGCGGGAGCCACACACTTTTAAATGACCAGATCCCATATGAACTCAGAGCGAGAACTCACTCATCCCCAAGGGGATGGCCCAAGCCATGCATGAGGGAATCCACCCCTGTGATCCATTCACTTCCCATTAAGCCCCACCTCCAACATTAAGAATTCCACTTCAACACGAGATTTGGAGGGGACGAACACCCAGATCATGTCATGAGGTAAGATGGAAAGCACTTTGCTCTTTGCCTGATGCAAATATGGGATCACTAGATATGAACCATTATTATTATTATAGGAAGAATGTTTTTGGAACATTAAGCCACTCTGTTTTCATCCTTGGTAATCCCTAGATCCAAGCCATCCTGTGTTTTCCACAACGAAGCCCTCCGTGGCCAGCTCAGGCCCAGGGTCTCCATAGTGTAGACATACTGTGCCTGCTTTGGTAAAGCAGAGGCTTAGAACCTGGGGAGGCAGGAGAATATGTTTTAGAGCAGCAGTCCTCAATCTTTTTGGCACTAGGGACTGGTTTTGTGGAAGACAATTTTTCTATGGATGGGGGTTGAGGGTATGGTTTCAGGATGAAACTGTTCCACCTCAGATCATCAGGCATTAGATTTTCATAAGGAGTGCACAACCTAGATCCCTCACATGCACAGTTTGCACTAGGGTTTGTGCTCCTATGAGAATGTAATGCTGCTGATCTGACAGGAAGCAGAGCTCAGGCAGTAAGGCTCACTCACCTGCTACTCATCTCCTACTGTGCAGCCCCATTCCTAACAGGCTGCAGATGGTTACCAGTCTGCGGCTCAGAGGTTGGGCTTTAGAGGAAGTTCCTTCCGGAGGGATGAGGAAGTTGAAGATCTGCCCCTTCATGTCCAGAAGCACATGAGAAAGAGAAGAGAGGGAGGTGGAGCAGGATGGTGATTGGCCCATCTTTCCTGACCATGCCCTTTGGTCCAAGGCTGTGGAGTGGGAGGTGCCTTGTTTGTGTTGAGATAAAAGATGATGCTGAGAAGCTTTGCTGTGCTCCTGGTGGGAACCCTGGAGACGTCTATAGTCTAGGGCAACTGTGCATCAATGGGGTGGGGGAGAGTGCAGTGCAGCAGCCTCTGAGGGAGGGGCCGCAGGATAAGGTGGAGCTCATGGTCTCGGGTGCACCAATTCACATGCTTCACTGGAACACACCTCCCTGCAGAGAGAGCCCATGGCCCAGGACAGGCACTTATTTCTTCATGAGCTGCATGTTACGTATGGGCTGAACTGTGTCCCTGCAAAATCCAGTGGTAGAAACCCTAACCCTCAGCTCCACAGAATGGGAGTACATTTGGGGACAGGGCCTTAAAATGAGTGATTAAATTAAAAGAAGGACTTTAGGGTGGGTCTTAATCGCATCTGACCCATGACTTGCAAGAGGAGGAAATTGGGATACTCAGGGAGACCAGGATGTGAGCAAGGTGGGTGGTCAAGTGGAGACATGGAGAAGGCGGCTGTCAGAGCCATCAGCACACCAAGGAGAGAGGCTGTATTAGTTTGTTTTTACACTGCTGATAAAGACATACCTGAGACTGGAAAGAAAAAGGTTTAGGCTGGGTGTGGTGGATTAAGGACAGTAGCTTCTACTACTGGGGTTACAGTAATCGTGCCTGTAATCCCGGCACTTTGGGAGGCCAAGGTGGGCTGATCACTTGAGGTCAGCAGTTCAAGATCAGCCTGGGCAACATGGTGAAACATTGTCTCTACTAAAAATACAAAAAAAGTTAGGTGGGCATGGTGGTGCATGCCTGTAATCCCAGCTGCTCAAGAGGCTAATGCAGGAGAATCACTTGAACCGGGAGGTGGACGCTGCAGTGAGCCAAGATTGCACCACTGCACTCCAGCCTGGGCAGCAGTGTGAGACTCCATCTAAAAAAAAAAAAAAGTTTAATGGACTTTTAGTTCCACATGGCTGGGGTGGCTTCATGATCATGTTGGAAGGCAAGGAGGAGCAAGTCACATTTTTCACGGATGATGGCAGGCAAAGAGAGCTTGTGCAGGGAAATGTCCGTTTTTAAACCCATCAGATCTCATGAGACTTACTATCACGAGAACAGCATGAAAAAGACCCGCCCCCATAATTCAATTATCTCCAACTGGGTTCCTCCCATGACACATGGGAATTATGGGAGTTACAATTCAAGATGAGATTTGGGTGGGGACACAGCAAAACCATATCAGAGGCCTTAGAAGGAACCTACTCTGCAACACCTTGATGTTGGGTATGAACTGTGAGGAAGTAAATCTCTGTTGTTTAGGTCACCTAGCTTGTGGTATTTGTTACAGGAGCTCTAGAAAACTAACACACTAGGCTAGGCAATGCTGCCAGGGACTGACATCTGCTTATGTGCTCCTATGCCTTTGACTGTGGGCTGAAATGACCCAGCACCTCAGGTCTGCTGGCCAACATTGGTTCACAGGCCACCTCCTCCAGGAAGCCTGCCTTTATCCATTCGGGAAGAATATGAGGTCTCTTTCTCTAACTCTTGAATCCTTGTGCAGACTTCCATGAGGTCATCTTGCACCTGGCACTGCTTTTATAAATGGCTGTGACTCAGGTGCCATTCAGCAGCGCCTCAAAGAGAACCAGAAATGCGTCTCTTCCATGGGTGTACTCCCTCAGCGCTGCAGAGCCATCTGCACTTCTTGGCCCTTTTGCCCGCTGTACTACCTACTGCTTTCCCATGGGGCTTACTGTCTTCCTGTGTTGCTTAGGATTTACTTCCTGGTTTTATCTGTCTTCCCCCACTGGTGTGTGGCTGAGACTTTTGGTCCATTTTTTCCTTGCTGCAGCTCCAGTGCCTAGGACAGGGCCTGGGACCTGGTAGTCATGCTATGCATTTTTGTTAGTGAATAAATACATGGGAAATAAAGGTGTAAATATCTCCACTGCTGATGGGGATTCTGCTCTCTCAGAGGGAAGATCTTGCTGTTTGGATGTGCCAGTTAATCTCTCTGTAAGATCCACACTCAGCATTTTTCCTTGCCTCTGCGTTCTCACAACTAAGGTGATTTTTGGCTTTTGCGATGAGTGTTCCTGAACTGTTCTGGAAGGCTGAGCAAGGGTTTGCTAGCCTGAAACTTAATTTCACAGCCAGCAGTATATGATCTTCTGGCTTCTCTGCCTTTGCCAAGCTCTAGTTAAATCTGGTGGCATGTCTATATGCAAGCTTAGTGTTACATTCCCCAGTTAAGGGGAACCACACGGTGGTTCATAAGCAGTGGCTGGTGATGGCCAGGTTTCCTTTCTAGTTGGCCCAATTCCTTTTCTTTTTGTTAGAGGACTTTAAGAAATCGTGTTCATTCATTCATTTATTCATTCAATGAACTCTTACTGCTTACCTCTACCGCATGCACACATGAAGACAATGCTTGAGGTATTCTTGTAAACTCTGAACATAGTCCTCGGGCAGTCAGAGAAGGAAACACTAAACAGCATGGGGTAGGGAAAGGTTTCAAAGAGTGGGGTGGTGCTGGAGATAGGCCCTGATGGTTGAACAGGAGTTTGCCAGACGGCAATGTTCATCCCAGTCAGAGAGAATGGAGGAATAGTGGACATGGAGGAGTTAATTGCAAAGATTCAAAGATGTTACCAATCTCAGTGGTTTGGGATGTTGATGTTCTCGGTGACATAGTTGATGACTGGTGCAGTTTTGCCTGTGTGTAGGAGTGTTGGTATGTAAGTATGTTTCTGTGTTTGGGGGAAGGATATGTGTGTGCGTGTGTCGGGAGGTGGGGTTAGGAGGGGACGGATGGACATGTTGGTGGAATTCAGCATGAAAAGGCTTGATGTGCCTGAACATCACTAGACCTTTGAGAAGATAAGGGTCCTCCACCGAGACATGAAACGACTGGGTGGCTGTCACAATAGTAAAGGGCTCTTCAGAACTTCAGTGGTCGCCTGTCACCTGTCACCCTGCACTGGTTTGAGCCTCTTTGAAATCTGGCGCCTGCCTATGCAGCTCCATCATCTTTCTTCCTTCTATTGCCCCTTCAGGACAGCTAAATGCTAGGTTGAGGTCAACAGGGAGTGAAATCTAGCCCAGGCTTTGAAGTAGTTTGTAATCTTGTCAGATGAAACAGGAGGCTGGGAGGATATCACGCACTGGGCGTTTCCGGAGAGCCATCTGCAATCACAGCCACCACTCTCGGTTTGCATTGACTTTTTCCTATTTTGTTGGTCTCAGGCAGGCATACTACAAAAACACAAGTTACTTCCCAAGCCCTATTCAGCCGTTCACTCAGCCAGCATTTATGTTCCAGGAACCAGTCCAGCCTCTATGAATGAGTTCAGAACAAGGAATGATTATGCCACGGCGACAAATTCATCCATGCTTGCTCTTGGTGAAATTAATCACCTCCCTGAACCTCAGTTTCCCATCTGTAAGATGGGCATAGCAATTCTTTCCCAACTAGAGGGTACCAATGGAAGCCTCTGGCTCACAGCAGGTGAGAAGTGTGTTTGTGTTCCTCTCCCCGACGTCCTTCCTCCTCAGCACTTTGTTCCCAAAACTTTGCTTTACTCTGTTGGGTCAGAGGTAGGGTGTCATTTCCCTTGCCACCAGCAGATGGTGCCCAACAACCCCCTGCAGGGAACCAAGGCCGCCCGCCTCCCCCAGCCTCCTAGCCATCCAGCCCCCTTCCTCCCCGTCTCTGGGACGCGTCAGTCGTTCCAGGTCCCAGGCAGAAAGTCACACAAAACACTTTGTGTCTGTCAGCAGATTCCTGGAAGGTCACGCTGAATGATGAATGCTCCTGGGTAGGATTGGAGGGCTCTTTTTCTTCTTTTTTTTTTTTTTTNTTTTTTTTTTTTTTCCTTTTTTTTGTCTCCCATGAATTGCATCACTGGGCAGCCTCTTGGCTGTATTCAGCCGATTCCTGCGGTTTTTAGACCTTTCCCAATTGTTCTGTGTCCGCTTTCTCTCCAGGCCCCTTCTGGCCAAGGCAGGATATTCAGGGTTGGCTGTGGCCAGGGAGCTGGCCATTGTACAGCACATTCCATACACACCCCTGCCCAGCCCATCCTCCACTCCCAGACAGACTGTGGTCCTGGAGACAGAGACCTGGTGCATTGCTGTGACCCCAGGTGACAATCTCGCCGCCCTGATTCCAAATAATGGGAGACTGGCCCGGCAGAGAAATGAGCCTAATCTCAAAGCTGAATTTCCGTCGGGATCAGGCCCTTTGGAAATCCTGGCCTTTGGTGTTCCCCTCCTTCTTCCTGACCACGTATAGACTTCTTATGATATTTTTAACTTTGCCAGCTGTTTAACTACCCCAAATTGGGTAGCCATTTTGCTTTTGTAAGTATCCTGAATTGGTCCCAATTTAGCATCCTGACCCATCATCCAGGTGAGGTTCAGGGAGGTGATTAATTAGGTATTAGGACCATGGTCCTGATATTTTGCTTGTGGAAAATGAGCCAAACCACCCACAGGTGTGGCGTCAGTGGCCTTACCGATGCAGGGCAGTGGGAGTGATGTACGTGCAGAAATCAACACGAATGAACCTTGCCCTCAAAGACTGAGCAAAGAGGAGTGAGAACACAGAGCAGGTGTAGTCCCTGGAGTGAGCCCTGCTGCAGCGTCCGGAAGGGGTGGGTCCAGGAGTTCCAAGATGGAAGCGGCAGTGGCTCTGCTCCCCATCACCCCGAGCAGTCACGTGGGGATTTGCACCTGTCTCTGCAACTTTCTGCTCTGAGGATCTAGAGCTCTTGGTTCCCAGAGGGGAAATATTATTAATACTATCAGCGAATACAGCAAGAGCCCACTAAACTTAAGGCTACACCTGCTGCTCAGTCATTTTGGGTTCGTGTGCCAAAAGATCACTGGGCAAGAGAAGGAGTTACTGCTTCAGTGGGAGTAATGAACCCTGCTCTTCACAAGGAGACACGAGCCGCCACTTCATAATGCATCACAGTGAGGGCAGGAGGAAATGCATTGGGCATCAGGTGATCCCTTGGGCACCCTGGCTCTCCCACACTCAATTCTAACAGGAAATGGAAAGGTTCCACGGCTATGGCCTAGTAAGAACATGGGACCCAGGGGCTCAGACCCTCCCCCGACCCTGCCGCCCCAGCTGAAGATCTGAGAGCCACCTTCCTCAGGAAAATCTACATAGATCAGTAGAACCAGTTGCTAGGGAGGGAAATGTTATATGACTGGTGGAAGAGGGAGATGGTGAGTTTCAGCGCCAACCCACCCAGCAGCAGGGACAGCACCTTACCCTAACATCCTTGTTCTGGTATGTTTCTCCAGAAACTGTGATCATCCAGAATCCTGAAGAGGCTGTGCTTAATGGAGT
This sequence comes from Cebus imitator, assembly GCF_001604975.1. Taxonomy (NCBI): domain Eukaryota; kingdom Metazoa; phylum Chordata; class Mammalia; order Primates; family Cebidae; genus Cebus; species Cebus imitator. The sequence goes on from NW_016107316.1 coordinate 3,656,601, forward strand.
GAACGTCCTGTGGGGCACAGGGCACTATGCGGTGTGAGGATGGATGATAGGAGACAGTGCCAGTGCCCTCAGCGCCCCTTTACCTGACAGCTCACTCGGCAGGTGCGCCCTTCCCTTGGAATCATCTTGGGTAATGGGTGCTGCTTTGGAAATACCTGAAAGGCCATGTCTTCCCTCTGGGGATGGCTTCCAGCCACGGCTGACTGACAGCAGGGGGCGCACAGAAGGCCAGACGCACCTTGCCTCAGGTGGGCTGACTCTGAGGGTTTGTTCATCCTCCACATGGACTTCAGCTGAGCATACATCTTTGCTTGGCTTTTCCCACTGCCCTCTTCTACTTCCCTCTCCTTAAGGGTCCTCCCGAGAGAACTCCCTTAATAAATCACTTGCACAAGGATTCCTGTCTTAGCCTTTGCTTCTAGAAAACCTGACCTAAGATAAATAGGTTGTGGGAACATGAGAGAAAGAGATACTTATTTTATCTGAGGACTCAGAGGAGTCTTTCCAGGGCAAGTCCTGAAGCTGTGAGTAGGCTGTGGAAAAGGGTGTTCCAAGCAGAGGCAACGGCATAAGCAAGGTATAACCGTCCTGCTGCCTGAGAATAGCCAGCTGTTTCGTTTTGCTGGAGTGTTCAGCAAATAGGCGTGGGGCGGGCTGTAAATGGCAGGAGAAGCAGATGGGCATGGCTATGTGAACATCCAGAGGAGAAGACTGGACTTTAAGCTTAGATCTCAAATCCTTCTGCATTCAAATCTTCTCTGGCTCTCTGACCCCAAAGAGTCCCATTTAGGAATTAAGTTGCTGTAAAGTTGGAATAGGAAAAACACCCTATGTCATATTCCAAGTCAATGGCAGAAATAAGATATGTCTTAGTTTGGGTTGCTATAACAAAGTACCATAGACAGGTGGCTTCAACAAAAGTGCACTTCTCGCAGTTCTGGAGGATGAAAGTCTGAGATCAAAGTGCCAGCACAGCTGGGTTCTGATGAGGGCCTTCTTCTGGGTTGTGGACTGCTGACTTCTCACTGTTACTCACAGGGAGAAAATAGAGTAAATTAGCTCTCTGGCCACTTCTTATAATGGCATGATATAGTTTGGCTGTGTCCTCACCCAAATCTCATCTTGAATTGTAGCTTTCATAATTCCCACGTGTTGTGGGAGGGACCCAGTGGGAGGTAATTGAATCATGGGGGCGGTTTGCCCAATACTGTTCTCGTGGTAGTGAATGAGTCTCACGAGATCTGATGGTTTTATAAGGGGTTTCCCCTTTCACTTAGCTCTCATTCTCTCTTGCCTGCTGCCTAGAACACGTGGCTTTCTCCTTCTGCCATGAGTGTGAGGCCTCCCAAGCCACACGGAACTGTGAGTACATTAAACCTATTTTTCTTTACAAATTACCCAGTCTGGGGTATGTCTTTGTTAGCAGCATAAAAACAGACTAATACAGGACACTAATCCCATTCATGAAGTTTCCACCCTCACGACCTAATTACCTCCCAAAGGCCCCACTTCTAAATACCATCACATTGGGGATTCATTTCAACATATGAATTTCAAGGGGAGATACAACCTTAGTTCATAACAGGATGTAAAACTCAAACCCCTAAATTCTAGCCCAAGGCTTTATCCTTTATTGATTGTTCATAAAAACAAAATTCTAAAAATACTAATATCATATTTTTAACCCACTCCTAAGCTGTGGAGATGAATATATTGTGATTCCTTTCTTGTTAAGGTTCTAAAATGCTTCTTTCTTCACAATGGTTACTGACAAGAGTAATTCAGATTCATTGCATTTATTTAGCCTTAATATGTGTCAGCTGCTTTCATGTATGTTAACTCATTTGATTCTTCCAACTTCCCAGTGAAGCAAGCAGTGTTCTTCCTACATTATAGATAACAGAATGGAGTCACAGGTTAAATAATGTACCCAAAGGAGAAACCCAGGATTTTTCCACTTTACTACCAGAGTACATTTTTCCTTATATAATTTAGTTTTTGTTACATAACAAACTGCCCCAGAATGTGGATTAAAATATCAACAATGTATTTTATGATTTGTGGGTTGCCAGTTTGGGATTGGGCTCAGCTGAGTGGTTTTCTGCTAATCTGGCTGGGCTGATTTTTGTGTCTGTGGTCAGCTGCTGGTTGGCTAGGCAGCTCTGTTAGCCAGGTTAGGGGTGGGGCAATGAGGGAACTGGGACATGTATCTCTCATCATCCAACAGACCAGCCCAAGCTCTTTCACATGGGTTGGTTGGAGGATTCCAAGAGCAGCAAGTTAAGACAAGCTCTCACAGGTAAGTGCCATCAAGCCTCTGTTTGCATTACAACTGCTCATAATCCACTGACCAAAACAAGTCAAGAGGCTAAGCTCAGAATCAGTGTGGTGTGTCACTGCCCAAGTGCCCCAGGTATGGATACAGGGAGGGAAATAATGTGTGGCAAAATTTTCAATCTACCACATTCTATTTTCAAAAACTGTTTTCTTAATTATAAAAAATGTGTGTGTATACATGTATATAAATGTTTTGAAAATTTGGCAAATACAGAAAAATATGAAGAAGGAAAACAAATCACCTGTAACAAACCAGAGACAATCACTGTTAGTGGTTTATTTCCTCATCTGTTTTATGAGCATATTAGTGTATGACTATGTGTATATATGTTTCAGTAATATTTCCTTTTGAAACAATGGTATTAGAGTCTACCTTTTTTGATTGATAATATATTTTGCACATTTCCCCGTGTCATTCAAATAATTCTTGAAAATACAATACTTTTTAAACATCTTATCTCCCCACCACATTTTATTCAACCCTACCCTGCCTTTTTACTTATATTTTTGCCATTTAGGTTGGTTTCATTTCTTTTTCTTTCTTTCTTGTGGTTATACAAATAACATTATAGTGAATATAAATCTTTCTCCACATTTCTGATGATTTTCCTAGGATAGATTCCCAGAAGTCAATTACAGGATCAAAGGAGACAACATTAGTAGGGCTTTTGATACGTATTGCTAAATTGCTTTCCTGGAATTTACTCTCCCACGGCACTGAGGGAAAGGGCCTGCATTATGGTACTCTCAAGGGCAACTAAGTATTATCTTAAAAAAATAAAGATCAATTAGATAAAAAGCAGTACCTTTATTTAATTTGTGTTTTTGGTTACCAGTAAGGATAAACATTTTAGAAATACCTCTTGACCGTTTATACTGGAAAACTGGTACAAGTCTGGAACGAGGTAGTACAGGCCAATGGTTGACACACAAGGCTCTGAGTGAGTGGCAGATAGCATTTTTATCCACAAAAAGAAAAGCAATCTAAGTGAGAAAGTGATGGAGTTAGGGATTGTGGCAATTTGTGAAAATTTCAGGAATAATGTTTTGGAATGTCAGGGATCTGTTGCTGAGATTTTCCAGAAACACGAAGTGATGGGTTAGCAGTGAGGGAAAAACACAAGCATTGTACACTTTGCAAAAGCGTTGGTTTTGATATTAAAACACACAGTGACATGCAGTGGAGTAGGCTGCAAATCCACATGGACCATAGGGTAAGACAAGGCTTTGTGAAATTGCTCACTAGAGGGAAATCTCTTTGGCACTGAAAATGCCCAGAGGTCTGAGTTCTGCTTTCTTTACTGTTAGGGCTATTTTGGGGGTGATGTTTGAGAAGCTGTGGATAATGTGAGGTTTGAGGAAACCTGCTGGACAGCCACACTGACATTGCTCAGAAGGGGACGGTTTCCTCCCCAGGTGGGATCTTCCCTCTCCAGCGTGGCTCAGTGTCTTTAGCCCACAACACCCTTACAAACTCCTGGTAGTTATCATGGGTGCTGTTCTCAGAGTATTGCTTGTTCTTCCAGGCACTTGGTAGGGTTGCAACTTCCTGCTCCCTTGAAATTAGATACATGTGACCTGCCATGTACAGTAGCGTGTAGACAGAAGCCTCAAAAACTAGTGTTTGATGCGCCATTTTGCTTTCTCCAATCTCAGCCATTGCGGAGACAGGGAGCAGAGCTTCCCTCGGGCTGGGTCCCTGAAGAAGGAGGCTCTGTCAGTCATTATGACACGTAGCACAGTGAGCAATAAACCTTTCTTGTCTGAAGTCTTGGGCGTTTGGGATTGTTCCTCATTATAGCAGCGAAATCCACCTTATTCTGACTGATAGCCTTGGAGCAGTTACTGAAAAATCAATGGCTTTATTTTGCCCACCTGGCCTACACAGTACTAGATTCACAGCTAACACTCAGATCTGCTTTAATTTTTTTTTTTTGGGTTGGGGGGAGATTTTAGCTCTTGCTGACCAGGCTGGGTATAATGGCACAATCTTGGCTCACTGCATACTCTGCCTCCCAGGTTTGAGCGATTCTCCTGCCTCAGCCTCCCAAGTAGCTGGGATTGCTGGTGCCTGCCACTGGCTAATTTTTGTATTTTGTGTGTGTGTGTGTGTGTGTGTGTGTGTGTGTGTGTGTGTGTGTGTGTGTTGGGGGGGAGTGTTTCACCATGTTAGGTAGGCTGATCTCGAACTCCTGACCTCAGGTGATCCACCTGCTTTGGCCTCCCAAAGTGCTGGGATTGCAGGCATGAGCCACTGTGTCCAGCCTCATATCTGTTTTATTTCAGAGACTTAGGAGCATGTCATGTGCCTAGCCAAGAAGATCTGGGTATGAGAGTGGCTGGTCTGTAATACTCCCTCCACACCTGCTCCGAGGGTACCAGGCTCCAGCGCTGGTGCAGCTGATCAAGCTGATGAGGAGAAAGAAAGGCAAGGACAAGCATTTGCCCAGGACCTGCCGTGTGGCAGGGGATCTGTTCTGTGCTTTCTCTACATTTCTTCTAATATCACAGCAATCTATGAGGTGATTATTGTTCTCACTCCTCTTTTATAGATGGGAAAATGGTTTCTTAGAGAAGTTAAGTAACTTGTTTGGAGCCACATAGCTGGCAAAGTTCCAAGTAGAGATGCAAACTCAGGCTGAGAAAATGATCTTTGAAGGAGGGAAACTGTTTTGTTCCCACCTGTAAGTTCTGTTTTTTGGCAGTGCTGAATCTTATCAAATTCGATCCAGACTGGCCAGTCACGGTGGCTCATGACTGAATCCAAGCACTTTGGAGGCTAAGGTGGGAGGCCAGGAGTTTGAGACCAACCTGGGCAACCTAGCAAGACCCCCGTCTCTACAAAACATAATTAGCTGGGTATGGTGGCATGTACCTGTAGTTCTAGCTACTCAGGAGACTGAGGAGGGAGGATCGCCTGAGCCCAGGAGGTCAAGGCTGCAGTGAGCTGTGGCAGTGCCCCTGCACTCCAGCCTGGGTGACAGACCCTGTCTCAAAAAAATCCAGGAAGCATTTTCTGACCACTGAGGCTGATGACGACCCTTGTCCTCCACTCTGCATCCTCATTTTTGCTTGCCATGTGTTTTACTTCGTACCTCTTTGTGTTTAGTTCTCGTTTCTTCAATTGTAGAAGGACCACATTGTCTCATTAACTCTTGGGTGCCCAGGACGAGTCCAAGGTTGGCATGCAGGAAACATTTAGAAAGTAATGATAAATAATGATCGTTTACATCAATAAATGAAGTCCCCTGATGTTGACAGAGGAACCCTTGAAACAGTCTAGTGTAGAAATCCAAATCACAAACTGGATTCAGACCTGGGTTTGCATCTCAACTTTGCTGCTTCCTAGCCCCGTGGCTCATTTTTCTCATCTGTTGTGTGAAGATAACACTAGTAACTTTCCTCTTGATTGTTGTGAGAATTAAACAGTGTATAAAGAACCTGGAAAACACACAGAACAGGGCCAGGCCATGGTAAGTGCACAGTGAGAATGAGCTGTTTGTATTGTGTGAGCATGCTGGCCGGACGGTGCCTGTTATGTTTCCAAAATGATTGCTGCTGGAGACCATGAGAAAATGGACGCAGTGACAGTACTGAGGAGGCTACAGTGTCTGTACCCAATACAAAATCGTTTGGTACAGGAGATGATCTGAGAACTTGCATTCAGACAAACCTGGAGTTTAACATCAACTTTGACTTACTAATCTGGTGACCTTGGGCAAGGCCCTCTCCTACTTGGAGTTTGTTGGCCTCATCTATAAGATGTGCTCAGCTGTATTAGCAAGGATGCAGACCAACACCGTGAGAAGGGAGTGAAAATAAGGCAAACAACCATAAAAATGGGAGTGACATCCCTGCATGGCAGATTTGGTATGTGGATTAGATGAGATTTGGTCTGTGAAACCTCCCGCACAGGGCACAAATGATTTCTGAACAAAGGTACAAATGAAAATTGGGCTTTGCTGCCTGAATGCAAAGAAAAGATAGGTGATGCCCATTCAGCTTAGGACTTAAGCCCACGCTGGGTGGGAGAGGTTATGTGAGGGATGAGGATTTCTTGGTGATTGGGCGAAATTCTGGCATTGAGAGTCACATTTTGATAATTTTTCCAGGGACACAGAGAGGGCTCATTCTGCCTGTCTCACAGGGCATGCCTGTGTGTGAACAGCTCTCTGCTAATGCACCATCAACATGGATCTATTGTTAACACCAAGCCTTCCACTTACCACTGACAATTCAGGAACAAAGAAATCAAAACCACTGCTCTTAAAATATTCCCTAATGACTACAACATTTTGGCTTACTGAACATAACTGAATTAATTCATAATTTTCCCAGAACAGGAACTGAATTCATCGATTTATAGCTTCGTCATGCTTGTTTTGGAGATAAGTCAATCACTTATTTTCATCCTGGAAGAAAATAGTTGTGAGCCAATATTTTGTACCTCACCTGCACAGTTAAACATTGGGTGGTCTTTTTCTCCAGTTGAACAGATTAATCTGTTCCTTGTATACAAGAAACTGTGAGATGAAACATTACATCAAACTGCTAGTCTACACCCTGCACCATGAAATATCAGCTTTATTAGTTCCATTCTTGAAGACATTGTGCAATAATGAAAAGCATATTGTGTAACCGATGTATGGTGGATTTCAATGCACACATTTCCAAATGGTCTTCTTGGTTTTCTAAGGGTAAACTACTTATTGGCAATGGAGTTAACTGAAATATTATTCAGTCAAAACACTGGTATAATGCACTTGATACAAAGCCCATATGAGTTGCCTCTGGTATATAAAATACACTGTGAGTCATTATGCAATTGCTAACCTTCCTTGAGGCATTCATTGGGAACTTCAATAAATGGAAGAATCAGCCACCCTAGATTTTAATTAACTTTGACCATAGCTCTTAGTAAGTGGGAGTGGAAAACATTACTATTTGGTAAACTATGGGGCAAAGGCATAAAAGTTAACAAAGTTGGTTAATGAAGTTAACAAAGAGCACCTAACTCTTAGATGCTCTTTCATTTGTAAAGTGTGACTCCATTTGAGAGAGACTGTGGGGAAATTATCAATCAAATTTCAAAATTCCCTCCCCCTTTCCCTTCCCTTTTCCCTTGTAGCTTCTTCTTGAGGTGATGAAGAATGTGGTCTTTTGAAGTTGTTTGGATTAGAAAAGATTTCCTTTCCTTGTCAAGGTCATTCTGCTGTCACAACAAACTTGAGAGAGGTTTCTTAAAAAACCTCAAGTGACAGCTGGGTGCATTGGCTCATGTCTGTAATCCTAGTACTTTGACAGGTCAAGGCGGGTGGATCACGAGATCGGGAGATCGAGACCATCCTGGCTAAGGCGGTGAAACCCCATCTCTATTAAAAATACAATTAGCCGGCCGTGGTGGTGTGTGCCTGTAGTCCTACCAGGCTGAGACAGGAGAATCGCATGAACCTGGGAGGCGGAGGTTGCAGTGAGCTGAGATTGCACCACTGCACTCCAGCCTGGGTGACAGAGTGAGACTCTGTCTCAAAAAAAAAAAAAAAAAAAAAAAAAAAAAAAAGAGGAAAAAAAAATCACAAGTGACTTCAAAATTCTGCCTAATCAGAAATTCAACTATGGTGCCATAGTTAATAAGCATTTTCTGTAATCTTGCAGGCAAGCTGACTGCAGGCATTTAATTTGGGAGGAGACTGAGAAAGAAGATTGGAGGAAATCTTAATTGCTTAACAACAAACTTTTTAAATGTCCTTTATATAGGATGTTGGGATATCAAGTTAGAAGCAACTTTATAAGTCATTTAATCCAATCTAACATTGGATTTCATCTAGAGCATTCCTAACTCCATCATCTAACCTTGACTTGAAGTCCAATGGTTGGGATCCAGTGCTGTTTATGGAAACTTATTCCTTCCTAGTTCAGCTTTCTTTGACTGTTACTTTCTCCCCTCCCCCTCCCCGCTTCCCCCCTCTGTTCCATTCCCCTTCCCCTTCCCTTTGTTCCTCTTCCCTCCCCCCTTTCCTCCCCCTTTCCTCCCCTTCCCTCCCCTTCCCTCCCCCCTTCCCTCCCGGCTTCTCCCCTCCTTCCTTTGATATACTTTGCGTCCCTGTCTTACCTGTTATTTAATTACTTTCCTGCCCATTTCCATTCCTTCCTACAATAAGTGTTCAAATCTAGAACTGTAATGTTAAGCCCTGCTTTGATTACATCCCATGGGAACTGATATGAAGTGTTTTGATTTTTGCAGTTTTTGAAANCCCTCCCCCCTTCCCTCCCGGCTTCTCCTTGATCCTGATTCATTCTCTCCCCCTCTCCCACACCCCCCATGGGTCTTATGCCCATATCTGGTTCTCTCATGATGGTTGTGTCTGATAACTTCCATTTGCCTCTCCAGGCTGTCTTTTCATCCTTCTTCACTCCTCTCTCTGCCTTGAGAATCTGATGCATGTGGAATTCTTTGTCTGTGGGGTCCTATATGCTCGGAGTTCCAGCTGGACCTGGCCAAAGGACTGTCCTGGCAGGAGAATGAAAGGAGGGAGAAGGAGGATTCCAGCTGCAGGCATCCTGGGCTCCCACGTTGGGTTCCATTGCCTCTGGTCGACTGTCACTGTTTCTTCAAGGAGAGTTTCTCTCTCCATGACTTCCTTCTGGTTTTGATAACAACTTCCTCTGTGTCCTCTGTACCTGGCCACGGTCGCAGCTTCTCTGCTGCTGGCTCCAGGTTACTGCCCTGTCCTTCAGCTCTCCCACCCTGCAGCATTGCAAATAGTCCCTTTTCAGACAAGCCTTCTTCTAATTTACCCAATTTGATGAAGCCATCTGTTTCCAGCTGGGACACTGGTTGATACAATAACTCTTTAGATAATTCTGCAACAGCACTGTGCACGTACCCTATTCTCCTTCATGCAAATGACCCAAGACCCTGCACTTGTGCCTAAGGTGCCTATCTGGCTTTAAAAACTCTCTCCATCCTCTGAAATGTGTCAGGCAGGCTATTTTCCTCATGAAATGTGGGGCCCAGAACTGAAAGCAGTGGTCCTGAGGTGTGACAAAGTTAGACAAAGCCAGACTCCAGGTAAAGTGGTGGGGGCAGATTTTAATCAGTCACGGACCATTGCAATAGGCGGAGGAGTTCAGCATGAACTGAACCCACCTGTGATTTGTACAGAGGTGATGGGGCATGACGAAAGGAGAGGGAGGTGACAGAGGGGTGGAGATGGTGAGTAGGGGCTCAGTGGAGTCAGAGAAGGGAACATTACAAAAGGTAGGCAGGGTGATGGGCCCATGTGAAACCTATTGGGGTCTAGCCTCCTGCTCTCCTGGGGGCTGACAGGCAGGTGTTGGCCAGAGCACGCTGAATTCTTTTGGTAGCCTTGAGTTGCCTCAGCCTTGATCATCTTAGCAGGGCTGGAGTCATCCTAGAGATGTGGCCTTGAGTTGTGAGAAACTAGGTTTGTATTTGTTAAGTCTTTAGAGGTCAAGGGTAAGGCCTTGTTGAGAAAGGGCTCAGTGGAGCCTGGATGGAGTTTGGTCAAGGAGAGAACCTTCAACAGTGGTCGCGGCAGAACACAGCAGGGCTGTCCTTGACTGCCTCTGGATTGCTTGCCTTTAGACACCGTTCAACCAGGAACACGCTGAGGGCCTGCACAGAGCTCTTCAGGACAGCCCCTGGCACGGTGGCAGCACGCTGAGCTTGCGGTCATGGCTGTATGATGGGGGGCTCACTGCCATCAGACCTCAATTCCCACCCCAGCTCCCCTACTGCCTAGATATGTGGCCAACTCTGAGTCTGTGAAGGCGGTGAAGCTGCTGACCCCTGCTTCCCAGCGTGGGGCTGAGTTAAATGACCCTGTGTGGGCAGAACTTCTCTAAACTGTTCAGGGCTATGTAGGTATTTTATTATTAGGTGTTGCTTCTGCTGTTCCTCTTCCTCTTTTTCTTCTTCTTCCTTTTCTCCTTTCTGCCTCCCTCCCTCTCCCTGCCTCTCTACTTTTCCTTCCCCTCCCCTTTAGCAGCAGCAGAAGTGGTGGGCATCTTTTCTTTGATGAGAATGTCTCCGGCCGTCTTCTCCTGGCCCATGACCTGTCAGCATCCTCTCTGCTCCTCGAGGCAGCTCCTGCTTGCTGACTTCCCAGCCCCTTCCCAGACCTGCTGGTTAGGAATCACTCTCCTTATCCTTGCAGGAACACTGGTTTTTCTCCTGGAGCATTTGCTACTCTTGACTCTTAGAAAGCTGGAGGTAGAAGGCATCTTAGTGAAAATCTGGTTCTACTTACAATTTTTTCTTAAAATAAATAAGTTGAATCTCAGAGAGGGAAGTAACTTGTCCAAATTTGCAGAGGACTCGGGCTTCCCAGCCTCACATTGCTGCTGGGATGCCCTTGAGCCTCTGAGGTCTGCGCACCTTGTCCTGGTATGGATTGCGTGTCCTTTCCTGATTCAGCGCACACTCTTGGAGGGCAGAGGCTGTCTTTCGCTCTTCTTGGTTCTCCCCTGACACCCACAACCTGGCACAGGACATCTCATGACATAAATGACTGCTGAGTGGAAGCTGGGGAGAAGAAACAACCTGGGGTTGTCTGCAGTCGAATGCTAGCTAAAGCCTCATTTATCTTCTGGCTTCTTTCTCTCCCCGAGATGATACACCGAGATCCTGTTCTTATCCATGGCCAAGATGGGATACTCACTTTCCCTATTAATTTTAAGTGAACATTTTTGAATATATAACCGGGGAGTTTTGCTGAATAGAGGTTTTGGAACACCGTCTTAAATTAAAAAGCTCGGGAGTACATGAAAGTGGAAATTTCAGTTGCTAGTAAGTGACTTCCTTGGCTTATTGCAGAGAGAAAAGTTAGCTGACAAGAGTGAATCTTCAAAGAATTAATTTACAAAACTACATGTTTAACATTGCAGCCTCAGCTGAAAGAGTCAGAGAGGCAGAGAAAGTGCTGAGTGTGGGGAAAGTTACTGATGGCTTCGGTACCTCACGAGCAAGGCAAGCCAAGTCAGTGTCCCTGTGGTGGGGCATATGGCCCAGCGGGAATGAATCTTTCAAATGAACTACACTTTACAAGGTAGCATCTTGCCTCTTCTCTGGGTGGGGCTTCCAGATGGCAGGACCAGTGTCCTGGAGCCACCTTCCAGAGCCACAGCGAGCCGAGTAAACCAGGCGGATTCTCATCATGCCATCCAGTTTGTTGAGTTACTCAAGGAGGGCAGGCGCTGCTGAAGTAACATTTGCGATAGCTTCATGCAGAAGTTTCTGCTCCCATGGCTTAAAAACCTAAGCCATGGGAGCAGGAACTGCTCCAAGTCCTGGTCCTCTATTTCTTCATGCCTGGGCGCTGCTTCCCAATCACCATGAAGAAGCCTGTACCTCAAAATGCAGAATGGAAAGAAAAACGTGTAATATTCTGTGCTCAGGTATACCACCATCATGGCAGCATGCAGGGAGAATTAGGGAGAGTGGGGTATTCTGAAGATAGCTGCAGCTCTGGAGTCAGACAGACTGGGAGGGGGCTGGAGCTCTGCCACTTACTTGCTAGATGACCTTCTATAAATAATTTCCATTGCCAAGGCTCAGTTTCCTCCTGTGACATGATGACAAAGACGCTTACCTTGAGAGTCATTGCATTTAATGGCAGCTGGTATCTTGGCTCACCGGCGTGCTAGTGCCCAGCATGGTGGTGATGGCGGTTGTCATGGTGGTGGAGGCTGGACCATCAGTGGGCCTTTTTCTTTCCATTCTGCATTTTGAGGTACAGGCTTCTTCCTGGTGATTGGCAAGCAGCACCCAAGCACAATAGAATCATGAGATTTCCTGGCTGGAAGGGATCACAAAGAGCCTCTTGTCCAGCATTGTACATGGGAGGCTTAAATAAGCTTAAACTAGTATTTTATCCTCCTCTTCAGCATCTTTCTGATAGTGCAGTCATTAACTCACTACTCCTGATGTTGAGCAAATGGTTTATCTCTGGGCTACAATTTTGTGACCTGGAAAATAGAGTTGATAAGATCCAAGTGACACGATTGTTGTGGGAGTTAGCGTTCACGGTGTCAGGAGTCAGAGGTCCTGCCCACCTCAAGACAGGAGCTCAATACCTATGTTTTCTTCTCTCTCTTCCCTTTCCCTTCTGCAGAAACTGCTTGTCTTATCTTTGGATGGTTCAGGGGTTTTTTTTTTTTTTTTT